>NW_020664409.1:89217074-89266907 GCF_002925995.2 Terrapene triunguis
CCTTCTTTATCTCTTTTGCCTGTTTAGATTATAAACGCTTTGGAGTAGGGATTATTTCCTGCTGTGTGTCTGTGCAGTGCTCAGCACAACCAGGCCCCAGTGGAGACTGGGGCCTTGCAGCTCTACTGTAATACAAATAATTAATAATGAGAATATGCCTCCTGGGAAGGAACTTTCCTGGGGCGCTGTGGCTGTGCACTGCCCCCTACAGGGTTTTCTGCAAGTTGCACAGTGTAGTCAATGTTTACTGTTTAAAACATATTTTCTAAGCAGATTTCTATGTTTGTAGTGTTTAACCTTTGGCTAATACTTTCTGCAGGTTGCTTTTTTGGGGGGTGGGGGAGGAAATCTTTCAGCACGCGGGAAACTGCACGTACTAAGGAATTCGGCGAACTGGTTAGCTGGAGTCACAAGCTTGGAGAACAGGGATACTAGCAGTTTGAGTGCTGGGCAAACTGAGTCTCTTTCTTTTTTTCTTTTGATTTTCTCCAGCATCTATCCAGAGAAAGTTCTATGTAGCTGACTGTGCTGCTTGAGCATCTATCTCTGAAAGCTTCCTGATACTAAATACATATTTTTTAAATGATAGCACAGCTCATTTAATTATTGGACTGTCTCATAATAAAAGCAATAAACTCATTGAAGCTGTCAGCCCTCAATCCACCAACCCACCTCTGCCACAGATGCCCAGGCACAAGGTTGGGCTTCAATCCTATTATAACACTCACTGAGCTGTGGATATCTCCATACACATCCTTCTCCAGTGGGTGATCCGCAGAGGATGGGAGTCTACTATAGCTACCAACTCTGGGAGCAACTGCTTTATCTCATTGGGTAGAGGCGTGTGCTGTTGTCACTGGTGGGCTCTGTTTCAATCCCCCACAACAGCTCATGCTGGAGTTCATTACAATACTCCACTGCTAAGACCTTCCCTTCCCAGCCGTGCACTGCCATCTTGTCAGACACCCAACTGGTTATTTCCTTACCCTCTCGACATGTTTGTGATGTGGTGAGCTCTTCCAGGAGAAACACAACAGATGGAACTTGGGTCCTAGAAGGTAAGTAAAGGGGGAAATTATTCTGAAATATTAGTTTTGTTTGAAATATTTCCTTACATCTTTCCAGGTATTCTGCTCCTGATATAGGAGCTTAAACATTTTTGTGTGTTTGTTCATTTAAAAGTTATTCATTCGCCTTTCAGGAATAGATGTAATTATTCTAGGGAATGATTCTGATTGATCTCTATGGCTTTGGATCACAGCTTTTGGCTTCTCTCTTCTCAGTCAGTCCTTCCTTCTCTCTCATCTAAACTTTCAATCCCCTCTCTCCTTCCTTGTTTCATCTTCACACTCAGGCTCACTGCCCCATACACACATATTGCCTCCACCAGCCAATGTCCATTCAGTGTTCTCCACATACACACACACAAACACCCATCCTCACAGTCAAGCCCACTCTCAGTGCCCTCCATACACATTCCTAGAGTGACCCTATATCTCCTATTAATTATTCAATGAGCATCTACTGTACCACTTTGCCTTCCCATCCCAACCTCCACCAAAACTGGGGCCAGGATACAGCCAGGTTTCTAGGGACAGAAAGCTACAGTAGAGAGTCTTCACTCAAATGCCACCATAATCTAAGCGTCTGAATAGCATTAGTGGGAGGGTTGGGATAACTGGTTTGGAAACATAAGAATTCCCCACACATTTCATGCATTTATGGATTTAAAACCACACTGATCGATTTTTGAAGGATCCCAGATGTTTGGGTCACTTGTTTGCATTGTTTTTTGTTTTCACTCACCTTTGAATTTCCAGGTTCTGGATGAACCAGCAGCAGAGTTGCTGAAATACCATGAAAAAGGCCTTGATTTTTCCAGAGTAATCTGAAGTACCAGCAAATTCACCTGGCCTGACTTTGCAAAATGTGCATTCTCGCTTGCACTAGTGTAACCCAGAGAAACCCCTTTGACTTGAATGGAGTTACTCTGCCTTTGCATCAGTATAGGTCAGAGCTGAATTTGGCCAGTAGGTTCAGAGGGATAAGCTTGCCACAAGCATTCAGACTTTCACGTGCTTCTCCAAATTGAACCCAAATTCCAGATCTTTGGAGGTTCACAAATTGGTACTTTTATTTTGAATATCACTGTTGCACATATGTCTCAGCAACCTGATTCTGCTCTGACTTACCCTAGTATGTTTCAGCAACAGCTCTGCTGAAAAGGATGGATTTACCCCAGTGTCAAAAGAGCAGAATCAAACCCTCCTTTGTGTAAAGTGAGGAAGCGAATGAACTAGTGTTTCAGCTAATCCCCTACACACAGACAGTGCCTCTTGCTCAAGCAGCAGGCTCAGCTATATTTTTGATTGCAAATAAATATCTGACTTTGCCTTAAACTCATTTATGCTGACTGTTCCCAATAGCCATCTGCAGCACAATGCAATGTGAAATTGTCCATAGGAATCGAAAATCTCAACTCTTAGTCTTGTCAGACTCAGAAAGCACCATAGGACCTTCACTCAGTGGAAAATGACACCTGTAATGTACGATAAAATGAAGTATTGCTATAGAGCAAAAAGCCCCAGAATGCTCTTTTTAATGCGTCTACCCAGATGAAAATAAACAGGAATTATTTGGATGATTCAGCTCAAATGCTGCAGAGAACCTGGAGATTATTTACATTGTGAAGAAAAGCTTTCACTCATACAGTACCTTTCAGCTGTTTTCCTCATTCATCACATGCAATTGTCA
The DNA here is from genome assembly GCF_002925995.2 of Terrapene triunguis. Taxonomy (NCBI): domain Eukaryota; kingdom Metazoa; phylum Chordata; order Testudines; family Emydidae; genus Terrapene; species Terrapene triunguis. The sequence continues at coordinate 89,219,829 of NW_020664409.1, forward strand.
CAAGCTGCAATAGACCAATAATTATTCTGATCTTTAATACAAACTTTTAGCCCCCCTCTTTGCCTCCCTCCTCAGAGAAAAAAATAAGTTATAGGTAGCAATTTTCCCTCATTGGCCAACCCATGGCTGTATGTGAAGAATGCTATGAATATCCAGCATGACGCAGCCTTTGATGGATGGAAATAAAAGATCATTCTCTGCAAGCTGGAACTGAAATGTTAGCCTTTGGGAGCAAAGGTTATTTTATCAGGAAATAAATCTGAGCCCTCTTTCATTACCATTTTTTTCCGAGCGCATGTCGGTGATGACTAGGGTGTGTGTTCATACCACAGGAATCTAAAGAACCACCCAGTCCCTTCATCAGTCCTACAGGGCTCATGATTGAAGCAGCACCATCCTGGATTTTTTTTTTTTAATTTGGTCTCATTTTTGGTTGTTTGTTTGGATGTTCTCATTTATAGGCTGGTGCTTACACTTCACTTTGTGAACTCAGAGCCAGGAATTTACTTCCAGCATTCCCTGCTGCCGCAGAGCCAAGAGATGAGTCCCTAAATCTGCTTCTAGCCAGTCTCAAGGGACTAGGGTGCATGAAAGTGGGCAGTGTTTTGGCAGGTAATGGCCTGTCAGCTTTATGGGAACATTAAAGAGCCCATAGCATCATTCTTCAGTGAAGGTGTTTTTGCCCCAGTGCCTGACCAAACTTCTCTCCTTCCTCTCCACCTCCCAATGGGGTGGATAGAGTATTATGCATGGCTTGTCTGCCTGGTGGCAGCCCACCACCTCAGAAGTGGCTGCATGTAAGTGAAGTTCTTTGTATATAATTTGTAATTTTACATATATAATTTAATTTAATAATTTACTATAATTTAGGATCCTTCAAAAGGAAAGGGAAGGTAGCCTATTACTAGTTAGTATTACTAACGGACACAGCGGAAAGAATACAGGGGTGGAGGAAGGGAGAAGGAAAGTGACCTTGGAAGAATTGGAGGGAATATCTTTTTCTGTCTGGGTAGCAGCATTTCTAAAGCCAGGGGTAAAGGGAGGGGGAGGAGAGCAATGGAAGAAATAAGTGGGGAGAAAAGAGGGGCCAGAGAAGAAAGAGAAGAGGTGAGAGAGACTTGAAAGTGAACAGTAGGGGTGGAATAGTCAGGGGCACATTAACAGGAAGGAACACACGCATAGAGGGAGGGCTGTGTGGACAAAAATACTGAAAACAAAGGGGGACAAAAGAGAGGACCAGGGAGGAAGCAGGATTTGGGGACACAAGGGAACGGGAAAGGAAATTCACACGGTCAGTGGAGAGGTCTGAAAGGCAGCCAGGCCCATGCAGCTTCCACAGTGCTGTGGCCTGGAGCGTTGTCCTACCTCAAAACCTGAAATAAACTTGGACACCACACCTTCAAGAAAAGATACAGCTATTTATAAACATTCCAGCTTTCCCTTTGATGCTATTTCAAAACCCTAAGATATAATTTAGCTTTAAAAAAATGAGAGAGCGAGAGAAGTGAATAAAAAGAAGTTTAGAGACAGAAATAAAGTCCTACTATTAAACTTCACAGCTGAACTACAGGTCTTCAGGTCTCCTTCAGTCACTGCAAATAGGCAAATCAACGGGAGTTTGGTTTCTAAATACCTTTGAGGATCTGGGCCATTGTCGGCATGTTATTTTTGAATTGTATATTTTCATCATTAAGATTTGAAAGAACATTTTAAAATAAAAAACTTAAAATTTACCATGCATTAAAATTAATCCTTCCAATAGCCCTATGAGACAGGGAAGAATTATCACCATTTTACACATGGGGAAACCGAGGCACAGAAAGGTTAATTGACTTGCACATGGTTATCAAGGCAAATCAATGTCAGAGATAGGACAGGAACCCAAGAGTCCCTCACTCCTAATCCTGGCCCTAGATATCAATTCTGTCTAAAAGACTGAAAATAAAAAAAATCTACTTTACCTTGCACATCCTTAGATTAGTTTAGGAGGTTGCATTTCTGGAAGAACAGTATCTTGAAATCATCAAGCCCTCAGGAGGCTTTTCCCTTGTCTGTGTTGCATGCATTAATTTTATGTCTCTCTATATCCTGCTAGAGCTAAGGCTTTGTCAGTGCCTGCAAAGAATGTGGCATAGATAATCAGGTAATTACCATGGATAATCAGACCTTCATTTTAGGGGAGTTCCCCTGTCATTGCATAGAAATCATGCACTGGTTGTGGAATGCCAATATCTGTACCAACCTTGTCTTCCGTGGATACAGTTTGTAGGGCTATGATTTGCCTTAGACTAGTAGGCCACTCAAACTAGCACCCAGGTGTGCTTCTATTTCATCCCAAGCCTCTTGAGAACCTTGGTGGTGAACAAGGCTCCTTGATACCGTGTCAGCCACCACTGGAGGCATCCCAGGTTACATTGTGCAACAGGGTTTAAATCTCATCAATTGCATGAGCAATCTCTGGAGTCGAAGGGACACCTTGTCTGTATCTCTTCTGTTTATTAATAGTCTGAATGTCACAAGCTTGCCGTTAGCAAGGCCCTGCAAATATCTTGTCAAACTTTCACATGCACGAGTGCTCAAACAGTCTCTCTCACTGTTTGATCAGACTTGGTTCAGCATCTAAAAACCATCTGAACCAATAGGAGCAGCACCCCACTGAGACCAGAGCAGCTTGGAAAGATCCCAGTATGGTAGTATGTGGATATGGTCCATAGATTTCTTCAGTCCTCAAGAGTGCACTCGTGTTTTATCCCAGATCTGCTAAGAGCCTGCTTTAAGCATTTCACAATGAGCTTGGCCTTCTGGGGGCGGGCTAGAATTTGCTTCAATATTCATCATACTGAGGAAGTGCATCAGTTCTGATATGGTTTAGGAGGTGGTATTTTAACTGTGGCTTTGACTTTTTCTGGCTCTGGCCTCACACACTCTTTATCAGTCACATGTCCTAAGAACAGAGCTATGTTTGTCATATCATATCTCCTCAATATATGTTTCACTCAATATGCATCCGAAGAAGTGGGCTTTAGCCCACGAAAGCTTATGCTCTAATAAATTTGTTAGTCTCTAAGGTGCCACAAGTACTCCTGACCTTTTTCTCTGTTTCATTATGGCCCTGCAGCCTAAATTATCTCCAGAACTTGTTTTATGCTTATATTTTTCTTTGGACTTCTCACAAACTCACTTTACTTTGGGAGATTTCTGGAGCACCTAGGATGCTGAACTGGAGGCAATGAAAACATTCTCTTCCAAACAGTGATATAGGGTGGAGTGAAATGTGCCAGAATCTACTAGCTGCATCCAAGTGAGTTATATTTGTACCAGGTCACTGGAAATGTATGATCTCAATTCCCCTTTTGCGCCAAGGCCCCTTTATACTGCTCAAATGACACAAAGGGGTTTTAAATGAGGCAGAACTCCTGCACAGAACTGTCTTGTTGCTGGTGGAATGGCTTTATACTGGCCCTCTCAGACTTTCCAGCACAGCACGTGTTCCAGGGGAGTGGGCTAGGTGTGGAGAGGGTGAAGCCAGAGTGCCACTGCACTATAGCTCAGCTGCCCACAACACCCCAGGGCCATGAGCAGCCCTGAGACTTCTAACTTACACCGAGAACTGGTATGGCCTCAGAGATGATCTCCTCCAGTCTATGCCTAATGCAGCCTGCAGCTTAACACTCACAATAGCCTCTATGCCTGATACGATACAACATCTCCAAAGAAGACATGAGAGTCAATTGGGAGAAGATTAAAGATACTAAAATATACAATGAATAGATTTTTTTAAAAATACCATTTTAAAAATGCCTAAAGAACTATTTTGCTCATCCTTAAATACATACTATATTTTAGACCTGCTTAAATATATGTTTATACCTCAGATTGGATAAGTTCCAATGGAGTCATCCATGTAGTTCAGGTAAATGATAGGCAATTTATAACCAGATGTGATTTTATTTTTAAAAAACCCACCATTGCCAAAGGAAAAAGCAAGTCTCTTTCCAGAAGAAAACACAGATTTACTTAATATTGTGGCTGTGATGCAAACTAAGAGAAGCCAGGAGAGTCAAAGTCAAAGATATTTTTAATGCCTTTCCCCTGTCAGCTCTATGAGTTAAGAGCAGAGTGCCAGCCTTCACTTGAATTTCTTGTCCAGTGCTGGTTTATGAACCAATTTGAATGTTATGGAAACATAGGTGTTCTCTGTTCATTCAAATCCCTCATTACTTTTGCAATGCCCACAATAAGGGGCCCCCACTGGTATCCACTTTCTGATTGCTTTATCCTTCTTCTAGTTCATGTTTAAGAGAAGAAAAAATAGAAGCAGCCTAACAAGCCCTGAGACCTATACATGCGTCAAATGGCCAGTTGTGACCAAGCTGCAGTAAATTCCTCCTTCCTACTGTTTACCACCCTCTCTGATTGTGTCACTTCTCGAACTAAGGCCCTGATAGCGAGCATGACTCTATAGCCCAGGGGTTAGTGCACGCCCCTGAGACACCCACATTCCAACCCCTGCTCTAATGAATATTTAAATAGTTCATCCAAAGTGGAACAGCTTCCACAGGACAGATTGAGAACAAACTGGCCCCAAATGTTCTATAGCCTTAGTGCACTCACCTGGGCAGTAGCAGACCTACATTCAAATCCCTGCTCCCAATCAGATGGCAGGGGATTTGAACCTACGTCTCCCATAGCCCCAGTGAATGCTCTCAGCAATTCCAAGAGACAGTTCATGACTGTAAATCCCAAGAGGAGCTAGGCACTTAACTCCCTTTGAAGAGTGAGGCTTAGGCCATACCCCTCTCCTCAGCATGTCCTATTGGCTAGCGTTGGTGGCTCCTGCTCAGCATGCTGGCTTTTGTGAATCCCCTTTTTAGCCACCTAACTCTCCCCATGCACTGTATAGGGAGCCTGGGCACCTAACTCAGGGCTGAGAGTTCTTCTGGCAGCAGGTTACCTAAGAGTTCGGCACAACAATGCTCAGCCTAATGCTCCGCAGTGAACTAGCCCGGTGCCTTCTGTAACACACCTAGTACAGCTCAGTGTTATAAACTAACAATTCACATTTATGTACATTATCAGGACATGGAGTGTATTTCTTCTTGCAGCCTCAGGAAATTCTGGACTCTGACTCTCTACAACAGTGGTCCCCAACCTTTCCGTGTGGCGCGCGCCGGACAACTAGCCGCCGAGGAGCGTGGCCGCCAGACAAGCAGCCGCCGAAATGCTGCCAAGAAGTGGCAACACCAAGAAGCGTTGCCGCTGAAATGCCACCGAGAAATAGCGTCATCAAGAGGTATCGCCGCCGAAAATCAGCAGCATGTTGGGGACCACTGCTCTACAATAACGCCCCTGACTTCAATTGAGTTACACCAGGGATGAGTTTGTCCCACTTGCACTCATTTCTGGTCTTTTGCTTGCTTCCTGACTAGTGAAAGACAATCCGCACTACTAATACCCTGCATTTATTGAGTGCCTTTCACCTAAGGATCTCACAGCACTAGACACATTTTAATTCATTAAATCCCCCAACACCCCTGCTAGGTAGATAAGCAAGTAGTTGTGCACCACTCTGCAAATGACTGGTGGCACAGAGAGGTAACTTGCCCAAGGTCAGAGGGAGTCAGTAGTAAAGCCAGAGTATAGTAAAATCTTGACTCTCAATCCCCTTCTCCATTACCTTTGTTACTCATGGACTATGTGACTCACTATATTTGTTTCTCAATAGCTTTGCCACTGACTTGCTGGAACATTATCGACTATGATTTTTATTTTCTAATTGTTAAGCTCTGACTGAGGGTTCAGTGCTGTACCAGATGCAAATATAAAGACAGTCCCTGCCCCAAAGAAAATATAATCTAATCGTCTTGGCCTTTAATGTTCATTTTTATTTAGGGCTTCCTACTGAAATCAACGGTAAAAACGCCCATTGGTGCCTACCAAGATATTATTATTTCTCATTTGAGTGTTTCTACAGGGCACAGATTTATCTTCTCCCCCATCTAATCTAACAGGGCCCAGTCCAGATCAATGGAAAGACTCCTACTGACTCCAGTGAAAAATGAATCTGGAAGGCCCAAGGTGGAGGTTCACGATGAAAGGGGTGGCCAGACCAAACTGGACGGGCGCTGTGACCCAGTGCACCAGATTGCAATGCCACTCACTCAGATCTGGCCCAGCCACCCTTCTGTCCTGGGCAGGGATTAGGGATGCAGTGCCAGGGTGCTGCTATGTGGAGTTGACGGAAGGTAAGAAGGAGGAGGAAGCCGCAGCAGCAGAGGAGGAGGATGCTGGCCTATGATTTTGGGGCCCCCATGAATTTGGATCCTGGATGGGTCACAAAACAGGACAAAATACAGTTGGTGGGTATCCCTACAAAAAGCTTGGGAACCACTGGTGTAGGTCATCTCCCCACATTGAGGCAGGACCAAGTGGAAGGTTCCGGGGTGCTCAGCACTTTTCAAGAGCAGGTCCCCAAATTACAGTATTATCATCCCTAATATTGTGGTACCACCTAGAAGCCCCAGTCAAGGACCAAGACCCCATTGCGCTAGGTGCTGTACAAACACAGAACAAAAGCCGGTCCCTGCCCCCAAAGAGTTTACATAAAAGAACAGCTGATAGAACTATGACAAATGATTGTTGTTCCATTGCCGTGAACCAATATTCACAACTCCCTCGTAAATTCTAATTAGCTGATATATTTTCCAAGGCCCCACCTATAGAATTTAGTCTCACAGCACCACGAGAGAAGGTATATGCATGTGTGTGTCCGGAGTTATTGATATGTGAGATGTATGCTCTGTGCTAGAGTTTAATGCATGCTGGCTCGAGAGCAAGAGGATTAAAATGCTACATACTGTGTGGAATTAAGAAGTGCTGGTTTTCCTAGCTCCTATAATTTGTAAAGAATGGGGGGTGGGAAAGAGGGAAAAATCCTAGTGAAATTAATCTATTTCTTATGCGTGTTCCAGCTGTGTTTAATTTGCCCTTCACTATTTCTCCTCTCTGATCAAGGAATGCTGTATCCTTCCTTACATTCATATTTCCCCTCAAAATCCCTGAGTTGAGCAAAGCTTGTCTTAATTGCTTTAATATGCTGCGTTCCGAGACGTGAGGAACTGATCCATAGTGACAGCTACGTTTAGCTTCCCCCTTTTCCTGGCGGCCTGGGGGCCCAGTTGGCACCATGGTGTCAGCACTTCCCAAGTCATCCGCAATGAGTGGGAGCTTTTCACCCACCCAGCGCTCCTCCTCACTCTCACTCCACTAGTCCAAGGCAAGTGAGGAAGCTAGGAGGTTAAAGCCAAAGGTTTAAGCAGGCTCTGGCTGAGGTCCATACTGGGCCGTTGGAACTGACTGTACATGTGTGAAAGACCACCAGGTAATAATGCCAGAATAGTCTCACTACTCTGGCTCGTTTTCACTAATGGATTAAAAGGCGAACGAGAGGCCTGAGGCAATCAGTTCCAGGGAGGCTCCCTGGCAGGCATGCCCATCAGTGATGCAGCAACCTACGAGTCTCATGGGCCAAGGCTGTACCTAAGTACCTAAGAGGCGTAATTTTGACCACAATTAGTCAAAAGTCTGGGTGGGGGGTGCTAGAGAGATAGGTGGGGGAGTGAGGGGAGACACCAAGGATTTTTAATTCCATTTCTCCATGTACATTTGCTGGTTTGCTTTGATTCAGCGTCTCTCTCTGGGCCACTGGAGTCCCTCTGATCACTTGGACTCTGTATCCAGCACATTCTTGCATGCACTTGAAGTGCTGCGCTGTTTATTAGATTCAATGCCCGTTCTTGAGGCAGCCTGCAATAGCATTAGCTGATACCATTATTATTACAGGGAGTGGGGAAGTTTGTTTTTATTCCTTGTTATTATTATTTTACTTCCTGCCCTTGGTTAGAGTGAGCTGGGGAAGCAGCATTTTTATCTCATCTAGGACAAGTGAAAGGGTTCATCAATCCTTACTGCCCACCTCTAATCATCCCCCTGACACCTACTGCAACCGCTTCCCTTCAAGAGAGATGTGTGTGCGGCACATCAGAGACAGAACCAGGACCTCCACAGCACAAACCACCAGCCTCTACCCTGTGTGTTAAAGACACATTTCTCGTAGTTGTCACCAATGTTTTCATTTTCTTGCGGGCTGAACACAAAAGCGTGACAGGATCACCTACACATCAGCAAATCTGACATCCCACACAGTAGTGGGGTACCCATACATTGAGCCATCCGGGAGCAATGTAATCAGCCCTGTACTTCCAGCCTCTCCATCTTCCCCATGCTAATCATAACCCTGACCTCTACCAGAATAAACATTGCCCTTTTAGCCAAGGCACCATGCCCGTCGATGCAGCTTATTACACCCAAATTAAGTAGCAGAACGTCACTGAAGTATGTGGCCAAAAATGGAAATTATATAACAATTTATGGGAGCAGGACTGGGAAACTCTCTATTGCAACTGTGTCTTCCTGCAAGCCTCCCCACAGATATTTTGCCCCCTCCTGCCAATGGCTACCCCAGCGCTCTCAGTCCAGTCAGCTGTAGTCTTGCCATCATCTCCCTTCCTATCTAGCACTCCATTGGAGGGGAGTGGTTTAGAAGTTTCTGGGCCCTTCCTTCACCCTGGCATAAAGAGTGAAACTCAGTTGTTGCTCCCCCCACCTTTCCCCAAAGCTGAGAGATGGCGCAGGGAGTGCTTGGGGCCACTTTTGTCCTTGGCCTGGCAGGTTTCTCCTTTTAAGGGTTGTGGGACAAAGCTACTGAACTCCCCCTAGAGAGGAGACAAATAAGTAGGAGAAAGGCAGGAGTGTAGGACAATTATACAGCACAACCGGGAAGTTGAGACAAGTAAATTATGCGGTCATTTGCATAGCTGGTTGACTGCACTGTACACAGGGCCCTGCCTTCAGCTTTGCCTGACCAACAAGGAGGTTCGCATGGTCTGTAATGAGCCAAAAAGATTCCTCTAGATCCCGGAGCACACTGACACCACCATGCCCATGGACAGGCCAACACGGCTTCGCCATGAGCCACAGGTATGTTTTTCCACCGTCTGACTGGCTGCTATTTATTCTAAAAAGGTTCCTTAACCTAGGAGCCAAAATCATTGCCAGCATCATTCTTTATTAAAAGTAACAACAGAAAGGTATTGAAAATCATGAGCGTTTGGAAACATACTGACTCCTTTATGGGAGAAATAATCTAATAGACAAGCTGTTGTTAATTTACAGCCTTAATTTTCAGACACACTTCTTGAGTCAAAAGTACTTCCTGTTTTATAATTCCTATAGGGACACAGGTGGCCCAGATCATAGTATACATATACTGTACATTAAAATCTATGTCGGACTTTGCTTAAACATTTCTGAAATCTCAAGTTTATGTCTAGACTATTTTAATCAGCTAAATGTCATAATAAGCCATATGCTGGTCTTGATAGGTTACATACACCAGCCCTGCTCATAAAGTATCAAAAGGTGTTTTTAAAAAGGAGTCTGTGTTTGCTTTACCAGGAAAATGGTGCTTTTAGTCTGTCATATCAAACATGCTGGCAAAGTGAAAGGGACCTGACGTAACTACTGGGAAAATGACTGTTGTGAAGCTGGGAGATTGTTCGCTCTGAGCACTGTTAAATGTCAGGTGTATGCAGCAAGTAGCTAGTTTCTGCCTGTGACTCCTCCTGCTAACTGATCTATGGAGGTAGAAGCTTTCCCCATTGCAGAATCATTTGCAGGGGAGGTTTCCTGCACTCTCAGTTACTTATTTTCACTACTGCAGAATGCCTGTCTTAAGCAGATGGTTCTTTTGCCCTGGAAGCCAGTATATAAGGCCCAAGGGTCTGATCTTTTGGAATAAGGTGCATGTGTCTTTGGATGCTCCTCAACTCTAAGGCTTCTTAAGTTACTGAGGGTTTGTCTATGCAGTGAGTTGGCCAGGGTGTAAATCTATAGTGCACTAGCTTACTGTGCACAAATATACCATGGAGAACCTGCTACAGCACAATAAAAGTTCTGGACTCCTATATGTTCTGTGGCCCCTCTGACCACTGGCAGCAAAGCTTGTTCCCTTGCCATGCTGCCATTGGCTTCTCAATGACAGACCCTCATGAACGTCTCCCCCACTGGGGCTGTGTGTTCAGAGACCAAGTAGCTCTGATTGCGGTGGTAACGCAGAGGGATTGAACCTCAAGGGCCAGAGTGTGCTCCTGGGTACCCCAGAGTACCCACCCATGAGCCTAACAAATCTCCAGGTCAGAGGACAAAAGAAACCCTTGTTGTATCCTCATTCTGCGGAGAATCTACTAGCACACACTGCAAAATGTGACATGCAGTGCAGAGACAAAACCTATCTCTGACTTCAGGGAAGAAAACAGGCTTTTTTAATATATAGCGTTGTCAATGTCTTCGCTACAGAACACAAATCACTGGTGATACTTGTGAAATCGTTACCTGATCTCCTTCCAGGAGCCCCTTTTTGCCAGCAGTAAATACATCAGAGTTGTTTGTATTTCCACAGGCATCTACTGCAGAGCAAGTATAGTAATTGTCAAGCCATGCAAACACCCAGAGCCATCAAAAAACCCCAAACCCACCCCTTTAATATCCTTGCTGAGCAGAGAGAGGAAGTAAAAGTCACGACTCTCTTTGGATGCTCAGAATGAAACTCCAGATTTTAACTGTTTCCCTAGCTGTGCATAGTAATGTAATTGTGTCTGCGTTCTGCCTAAACCCTCCAGCTCATCTGAACATAGAAATCTAGTTTGAAATGCCAGCTAGTTTTTTCACTTTTTCCCTGATCATCTGCGGTCAGATACTTTACAGAAGAACAGTCATTTTCAATTACTGTGAGCCAGAATCACAGCTGGTGTAAATCAATGTAGCTTCATTGAAGCTGCTGTGCTGATTTACACCACCTGAGGATATGACCCCTTGTATGTTCAGCTTTGGCCCCAAAATATAATTAATAATTCTCCTGGCTCACATTCATGTTTCTTCAAATAGCCACAAATGGTCACTTGTCTGTTAAGAAACCTCTCTCCCCTCTAGTTTCCTTTTCACATCCCTTGAGCTTCAAATTCACACAGACCAATGGGCCATATATCACTGCAGCATCCGTTAATCCAATGTCTTCCATTCCAGTATTACGTGCTATTGCCTGAATCAGCCACCACAGCTCTCCCTGCTACCAACCAATTCTTGCCTTCACATTTGCTACTGAGAGAAAGCAAGAAGGATTCGTCTCTAGATAGGTTCATGGAGGATAGGTCCATCAATGGCTATTAGCCAGGATGGACAGGGATGGTCCCTGTTTGCCAGAAGCTGTGAATGGGCGACAGGGGATGGATCACTTGATGATTGCCTGTTCTGTTCATTCCCTCTGGGGCACCCGCATTGGCCACTGTCGGAAGACAGGATACTGGGCTAGATGGACCTTTGGTCTGACCCAGTATGGCCATTCTTATGTTCAGCAACTGGGTAGTAGTGTCAGCTGGAAACGGCTTGCTCCAGCACAGCCACCTGGTTCAGTTGACTCATACTGGGTGAGATGCAGACAGGATTAGGGGGTGGCAAATCTTGGGGTCCAACTCATTGGAGAAGTGAGAGTAAGTGGCAAAGGACTGTAATTTGCACCATGCAGTAGGGGCCAAATTTAGCTCTGTTACACCAATGCAAATGTAGAGTCACGCCATTGTAGTTGGCAGAATTACTGGCTATTTATATTGGAATGCGGGAGGAAAAAATTTGATTCAGTAACTCCTGAGTTTTAATCCCAGCTCTAACACTGATGCCCCTAGACCTCATTTTCCCCATTGGTGAAGAGGGGATTGTACTACTTGCATAGTGGCATTGTTGTGAAGATTAGTAAGTTAACATGAGGAAAAGCCACTTTGAAAATGAAAGGGGTTTGATAACACTACCATCTCCCATGAGAGGAGAGACTAAAAAGATGAGGGTCGTTCGGCTTAGAAAAGAGACCACTAAGGGAGGATGTGAGAGGTATGAGAGGATAGAGGTCTATAAAATCATGAAAAAGTGAATAGACTAATGTTATGTAACCTTTCCCACAATACAAAAACCAGAGGTCACCCAATGAAATTAACAGGCAGCAGGTTTAATACAAACAAAGGGAAGTATTTTTTCCACACAATGCACACTTAACCTGTGGAACTCATTGCCATGGGATGGTGAAAAGTATCACTGGGTTCAGAAAAGAACTAGATAAGTTCATAGTGATAGGTCCATCAATGGCTATTAGCCATTGCTCAGGGCAACATTAAACCTCTGACTGCCAGAAGCCAGGAGGGGAAAATGGGGGGTGGATCACTCCAACTGTCCTATTCTGTACACTTCCCCTGAAGCTGTGGTACTGGCCACTGCCTGAGACAGGATACTGGGCTAGATGGACGATTGCTCTGAGCCACTATGGCCATTCTTGTGTTCTTTATCATCTAGGCTCACTACAAAAAGAACAGGAGTACTTGTGGCACCTTAGAGACTAACAAATTTATTAGAGCATAAGCTTTCGTGGGCTACAACCCACTCTCACTACGCTGGTCTGATCTTAGGTCAGCAGGAGTTGAGCACACACAATATCTTTGAGGATCAAACCCAAAGTTTTGCCATTCACATCAATGGGAGAAGGATCAAGCCCAAAGGCCATAACTTGGTAGGTGCTTAGCACCTCTCAGCACTCAATCTAAAGGTTATGAACAGCGCAGGTCACAATTTTCATCACCACTATTTTTAACCCAAAAAAATTTGGGTAAATATTGTCATTTTTTGGTTAAAAAAATTGGTTATGCTTTTTGAAATCTGAATTATCACCACTTTTAAACATCTGGTTTTCCTTAATGAAAATGTTTTTGAATACTTTTTTTCCTATTTCAGTTTTGAACTGAACAAAAATTCATTAGTTTTTTTTTTTTATTTTCCAGAAAATAATTGGCATTTTTTGACCAGCTTTATTTATAAAAATATGGTACTTTCCAGCAAAGATGGACAGCAGGAGGTGTGTAGGTAATAGTACCCCTACAATTCATAGATACTGCTATAGGGAGAAGATTTCTGATACTACCAGGCTCTTTAATCTAGCAAACAAGGCTCTGACAAGATCCAATGACTGGAAGTTGGCGTCAGCAAAGTTCAAACTGGAATAAGGTGCACATTTTTTTAGCAGTGAGGAAAATCAACCCATGGAACAGCCTGCCAATGGATGTGGTGGATTGTACATCACCTGGAGCCTGGATGTCTTTCTAAAAGCCGTGCTCACGTTCAAACATCAGTTGTTGGGTTGGGTGCAATTTTCACTGGGTGAAACTTCAGTGAACACTCCCAAGGGCCTTGCTTGCTTTTGAAAATAGGACTCTGGTTCCTGAATAATTTAGCAGTTTTTGAAAATGTTACTGTAGATGATCAGAGTGGTCTTTCTTCTCTGGCCTTAACATCTATGAGTTTATGAATCATTATTTGCTCAATTCAGAAGTGAGTTGCTAATTATCAGCAAAATCTGAGTTTCAGTGTCCATTACTCTGAGCTAAGTACTGGCAAAACTCTGATTGAAATAAAACAGAGGGGGGATGATGCACATTAGTATGAGGATGCTAGGAAGAGTAAACAAACATTAATATGTTGGTGAGAGGTCCCAAATCCTTGCAAGTACAGCCACAATGTTTCCAGTTCCCAATGCAGTATGGAGTTCTCTTAGTACTGAAGACTAAGGCCTGGTCTACACTTACCCCCCAATTCGAACTAAGGTACGCAACTTCAGCTACGTGAATAACGTAGCTGAAGTTCGAAGTACCTTAGTTCGAACTTACCTCGGTCCACACGCGGCAGGCAGGCTCCCCCGTCGACGCCGCGGTACTCCTCTCGTATAGCTGGAGTACCGCAGTCGACGGCGATCACTTCCTGGTTCGACTTATCGCGTCCAGACAAGACGTGATAAGTCGAACCCAGAACTTCGATTCCCAGCCGCCGAACTAGCGGCTGGATGTAGACATACCCTTAGAGATGAGATGTGAAATGAGGGACCAAAGCCAGAAAGCAGCAGAGAGGCCATCCTGGGAGGTCTGAGGGCCCTCAGCTTTGATACTGGTGGAGGACAATTAGATCAATGTAAGAAACATTTGTCAAGTGTTCTGACCAACTAGAGCAGCTTGTTACGATCTGGCACATTTCCAAGTATCTAACAACCAATGACCCAGAACAGAAACAATCAGGAATGCATGCAGTACAGCCTCTATCCAATACAGTAATTTCATAGAAATGTATAAAAAAAAACCAACCTGGTCTTACCTGGATCAGAAGACTATGTTTATTCTGAGCTCCCTGCACCAACAGCAAACATTTTAAATAACCAACTAATTTACAAAAAATATCATTTACAAAATCTGAAGACAAAAGAGGGGGGAAATACATAGGGAGCATTTACAAACTGGGTGTAAGAGGCAGACATTAGAGCTAGGTGAAAACTTTTGCACAGTTGATTCACCCAAAAATGCCATTTGGGCCAATCCAGAATTATTCATGAATTTGACGTAAATTCACCAAATAGTTTTGGCCAAATGTTTTTTTCCAGGATTTAGATGCCCTTCACAAAAGAGGAGGAGGAGGAGCCGGCAGCGGCTGTTGCAGGGGAGTGGTGGTGGTTCTTTGTATAGTTAATTTTAAAATACGCCAAGGAGTAGCTAGAGCAGAGGTGGCCAAACTGTAGCTCGCGAGGCATACGCAGCTCTTTTGCCATTAAAGTGCGACTCACAAGCCACCCTGCCATTCTCCACCTACCAGACTGAGGGAGTGGGGGAAGCTCAGGACCTCTGCCTTGCGGTGGAATGGTGGGGTAGGGGCTTCTGTCCAACAGGGAGAGCGGTCTTGGGGCTTCAGCCCTGCAGGGCACACTTGCCGAGGTTTGGGGCTGAAACCCCAAGCCCTGGCTCCCAGCGGGCGTGCCCCAGCTCTCAGACTTCTGAAGATTGTCAGATGCGGCTCGGAGGGCCAGTAAGTTTGGCCACCCCTGATCTAGTGCAAAGGGAATGCATGTATAAACTGAAAGTAACCCAACCCACCAACCGTGAAATTCAAAAAGGGCAAATTAAGAAAGAGCAGTAAGGAATGCTACATATTCTCAAAAAATCACTTTAAGGTTTGTAACACACAAAACGCAACCAGTGATCACAGTACAATCGTCTTGCCTCGTCTCTTTCCATATTTTGAAACAGCAGCAGCAATGTTTAAAATGCACTACACACCCTGAATGTTTTCACAGGTAGAGTTGTGCTCAGGGGCAGAGTAGCCAGTTTATCGCTTTAGTCAAATACTAAGAAAACGAGACGTATTGACTCAAAAGATCAGGTATTACAGACTATTGACCACCTTTGAAAAATTGCCTTGATTGAGCAGAATGAGCCTAAAAGCCCAATTCTGCATTCCTTGCACAGTCAGATTTCCCTTTGAAGTCAATGGGAGTTTGCAGATCAGGCCTTAAATCAGTCAAGCTTATTTTTATACCTAACAAAAGGTGGTGGGTGGGTGGGTGTTTTAATTACTCCATCATGAGTTAATTTATTTATTTTATCAAACAGAAATGCACTGTAAATTCTTTGAGGCAGAGACTAGTTTTTACTCTATATTTGTACAAGGCCTACCACACCTGTTGGCCCCAAGCGGATTGCAGTTATATAATTAACAACAATGCTGCAATGTCAAGAGGAGAATGGACAATGGAGACTGAGCTACCTTTATGGCTTTAACTAGGGATGCTCCCCCGTCAGGACTGCTGTGTATTGGAGGGACAGCATCTAGGAAACTTACTGGTGCTGTATCTGTCTGGTAGCAAACTAGACAATTTCATGCGTCTGACGAAGTGGGTATTCACCCACGAAAGCTTATGCTCCAATAGGTCTGTTAGTCTGTAAGGTGCCACAGGACTCTTCGTTGCTTTAGACAATTTCAGCCTCCAATGATGTCAATTTGGTACCTTTCACTTTAAA
This sequence comes from Terrapene triunguis, assembly GCF_002925995.2. Taxonomy (NCBI): domain Eukaryota; kingdom Metazoa; phylum Chordata; order Testudines; family Emydidae; genus Terrapene; species Terrapene triunguis. The sequence goes on from NW_020664409.1 coordinate 89,235,821, forward strand.
AAACACATTTAAAAAAGAAAATAATATTAGAACAAATCTTTAGTGATTTAGCAACATCCTGGGTGTCACTATGCTGCACAATATGGCCACACAGAACTTCAAGGAGACAGCAGGGATAGAATTGAGACCAACTTGCTCCAGAAAAGCACAAACCTCAACTGCTTGAATTACAGGATCTCCATTAATTCTTAGTAGCATGAGGACATAAAGAAGAGTAGTTCTGATGCTATCCATTAGAGGGCAATAATACATACATACATTTGTCAGTCCATTGCAATATTTAAACCATTCCACACTAAAAGCCTGCAGCTTATGTCCAAAGCTCAATAAATCATGGTTAAGGGTGTTACCTTGTCCTTTAACTCAAGATGTTGTGCAGTCTTATTTCTGCAATCTGATTAAGAAGGGAGTGTCACGCTTGTAATTTCCTGCTTTCAGTTACTTTAAGCCAGATTCATCATTATTTAAATATATTTTTTTAATTTAAATTAAAAACATAGTTTAATGCTGTAACGGGTGCTGGAAAGCTTCAAATTTTTCACACAAAATGGTAAGTGCACACAAATTAGAACCTTGGGTACAATGTCTGAGCTCATTTAGGGCACTACAAATAAGTGGTTGCTAAATTTAAGCCTATGTAGGGATTTTAATTTATCATCCATATAGATATATGTGGATGGAGACTATTTAATAATAAACTTGGGTAACTGCAAAATAAGTCTCATAGGACTGTATAGAAAGAGAATTCCCACTTTGGTTCAGCATATCTGAATCAAAATGATTGGGAGAGATTGTATGGTTTAAGGGACTAGTTATGGCACATGGGTCCTTCAGCTTCTATAGTTCCAAAACAGTTCAGGTCTATACGTAAGTAACAATCATCTAGTTTATGTGAAATGGGTCACTGGTGTCACTCCAGCTCCCACTGAAGTCAATGATAAGATCCCCAATGATCTCAAAAGAGCTGGATCAATTGAAGAAGTATATCTACTTTATAAAAACCAGTAGCTGAATTTGGCACTATTTAGCAGCAGACATGAGCAGAATTTGGATCCTAATCCAAATTTCTCCAAAAAGTTTGAAGAGGTTTGGATATTCTGCTTTGGTCCCATCTAGTCAGCAATCTTAGCAAGGAGGCCAGGGACTAAACACCACTCTTCCAAGCACCTGCTAGGCATGGGTTGTGACACATTAGCAGGGTTGTCTGGGGAAGCTTGCACTGACACAGATTCTATTCTGTGGGCAGAGAAAAGGTTCCACTTTCCAGTCCTGTCAATCCAATGCCTTTTACAAGCACCAAACCATTCACACACACAGAGAAATATCTCTGTGTAATGCTGGGGACGCTGCAGAGAAATGCTGGAGCATTTCCAGTAGAATAGAATGTTGTTTAATTATAGCTAGAAAATTGGAACCAGAGACAAGCAGCTAATCTAGTAATAAAATAAAAGGTGAAAGGACCGCATTATTTATATCTTCTACATCCTAACACTGCCAAAAAAAAGCATTACAAAAAACAATTTTTCACATGAACAGTTATTTTTGCAGAAACATCTAATTCACTACAAGCATTTTAAAATATTGCCATTCACTGCTGTAAATTATGAGGCATGCACATTTGGTTGATTGAAATGCTTTATGTGTAAATCAGTCTTCTCTCTTTTAAAGGTAGTGCCAATCTGTGATTAGGAAGGTAACAATGTTGCTTTTTGTAAAGGAAGAAGCCAGCATAGCATCATCATTCAGATGGAGAAAATTGGAATCCAGAGTTTTTAATACCCCTTTAAAGAAAAACTATGCTCGCTTTCAAGACATCAAACTACTAATGGGCTACCCGTTCCTCCTTATTTGGAGGTACCATCCAGAAGTGTCAGACAAGTTCTCAGAGCCAAGAAAGTCAGCTAGTAATCATGTGGGGTTATGGGGACAAAGGTATATAAACTTGCTTCAACATGGGACCTACAGTAGATCATATTGCACTGGGAGGAATGAAATAAAAATCCCAGCAGCCGAGTTTATTTGGAAATATACCAAACTGTCTCACTGTACCAACCAGGCACATCGTATGGAACAATATGACTATTTCCTACTGCAGTATATGGGGTGTTTTATAGATGTTAGAAAATCAGAGAGCTCTTAGTTTGACATTGTAAACACAATATACTGTAATATCATTGGAAGACTACTTGTTAACTTGCTTCTCCTGAAATTAAGTGCAGAAATTAAAGTATACAGAACTACCCACAGTTTCCCCTGAACAGAGATACTTAGGAAAATATCACTTACATACAATTTAGAAAGAAACAGAAAAATGGTTCTGTAATGGCAGAAGCGTGTTTTGGCTAATTGATTGGTGTTTACATCTTTCCAGAAACCTTATAGTGCTGAAAAGAGACTATCGAAAAATGGCATCTTCTTACTCTGCAGATCTGCTCCTTGCATGTAAATCTAGAGTGGCTTCTGCCTACTTCAGAGGTTAAAGTATGTTTTTAACTGCATTTTATTCTTCTTAGTTCTGCAAGGCCAGAAGAACTAAAGCTGAATAACCTGGATGCTTGACCATCTTGTGTAGAATTGTTTACCAACTTTCGATGAGTTAAACTTGAATAAACTCGTTGACAGTGATGGAGATGCACCAGGGGGTGGGTGTCTAGGATCAAACATAACCAGAAAATATGTGTTAAAAGCTGTCTATACTAGAGGCAATGCTGTAGCTGAAATCGTGTTAACACTGCCCACGATGTCAACCATGACCTTTTGTCCTTGCAAAGACATGGCTAGTAAGGGCAAGATTCCAGATAAGAGGATTGCACAGATGTAAGTAGTGACCTGAGAGTGTCATCAGGCAGATTCTTAAAATGTATGATCTTGAGTTACAGAGGCCACAAACACAACTACCACCACCAGACACTTGAATGGCACCTAAAGCAAGGTTGACCTGAGTGGCTGCCGGATTATGCCCTTACTTGGCCCACACAAGCTTTATTACTGGTAATTATGCACAAAATGGAAATAATCAAGTTTGGCCAGGGTGAATACATAAGCTTGGCAAAATCAAGGGGGGGGGGGGGATCTTTTTCTTTGTAAACTGAGTACATTTGCTATAGAATCACTGAAAAACAATGAGATTAGAGGCCCCAACTTGCAGTTCTTAGAGAATCAAAGGAGAACTGCACTTTAATATATTTCCCATGCTTAGATCACATGTGGATGTTGCCATGCCTATCCATTATGAATTGTATCCTGTAAGTCATTCTTGCCATTGATATTTTATCATGTAGCACATCTTACAGAGCACTGATAGCCTGGAGGCAGGGATCATTTCAATCCCAGTGATAACGAAGGGCAATCATTAAAAGGTGTTGAAAACAAATTAATGAGATTTTACACAAACCACTTCCTGCTTACATTTCCTTAGTTCAGTTTCCTTTGCTCTGGACTGTGAACCCCCTGGGTCACCATGGAGGAGGCTGAACCAAAACCAAAGGAAGGAAAACGTTGCTAAAATGTTCAATACAATTTACAATGATTAAAAAATGGGCACACAGTAGAAGCGATGATGTGTCCCTTTAAACCCACAATATTATTGTAATCTGAGAATCCCAGCTACTGGGTCCAGAGTGCAGGAGGAATGTAATGGAGCATCCCTTTAAGGCAGGGTTTCCTAAATGTTTGGAGCTGAAATGCTAAGGAGAGACGGGGCTGTCAGAACTGGATAAGATTGCAATAGCACCACATACCTTATTGCCCAGAAAGGGGGGAGGGGGATGGGCTGGCATAGAGACAAAGAAGCATTTCACAGGACAGTTCTAATGAAACACGGATAAAGTGTGATCTTGGACAAGTCACTTCACCTCTCTTTGACTCAGTTTCTCCATCTGTAAGACACAGGTGATAACAGTCACCATCTCCCGGGGTGCCATGATGTTCAATTGTTTGTGAAGCACTTCGCAGTTTTATTGCACTCATGCCTTCCTATTATCAACTATGTAGCTAATATGAACAAGAACTGACCTCTCAATGGCTTCTCAGTCCATCGTGGTCTGAGTGCACAGATGCTTGCTTTCCTAAGTTATCACCAACTTCTACAGGCCACGGCACATTCTGCTTTGAGCTCTGTCTTTTTGATTATAAATTCCTCAAACTGGAAAGCATGGGTAACATTTTCACGATTCAGAGATTTTTAGAGCCAGAACGGCCCTTTATGATCATCTAGTCTGACTCCTGCATAACACAGACCATAAAACCTCACCCAGTGATCTCTGCATGAGCCTTTAATTTCTGTTTAAGCAATAGCATCTCTTTTAGAAAGACATCCAGTCCTGATTGAAAGGTTTCAAGACCCTAGCTCAGGGATTGGCAACCTTTGGAACGCGGCCCATCAGGGAAATCTGCTGGCGGGCCGGGCCGGTTTGTTTACCTGTAGCGTCCTCAGGTTCGGCCGATCGCGGCTCCCACTGGCCGTGGTTCTCTGCTCCATGCCAATGGGGGCTGCAGGAATTGGCGGCCAATACGTCCCTCGGCCCACACTGCTTCCCGCAGGCCCCATTGGCCTAGAACGGCGAACTGCGGCCAGTGGGAGCTGTGATCGGCCAAATCTGAGGACGCTGTAAGTAAACAAACCGTCCCGGCCCGCCAGCGGATTTCCCTGACGAGCCGCGTGCCAAAGGTTGCCGATCCCTGCCCTAGCTAAATTACCCCAATGGCTCATGGTTAAAATTGCCTAAGTGACTAGGCTAAGTCCCATTGTCAATAGTGTCTTAAGCACTTAGGAGCAAGTCTCATTGAAACAATTTAGGCCTTAATTGCCCAAGTCACTTCTGAAAATGGCATTTAGGTACTTATGAGACTTTTCCCTTCGGTCTTTCTTTTCTGGTACAGGTGAGCACACTGTTAGCATGCAACAAATAATAAACAATCAGGACAAACACTCATTGGCTCAGTTCATTCAGTGAGGCACTGTTTTTAACAACTTCTGAAACCTGCCTTTTCCAGATTGATCCTTTCAGGTGTGCCACACAAACTGCAGCTATACACGTCAAAGCTTCTGTGACTGCTGGACTGCAGACACGAGCAGTGGCAGGTAATGTGTGTAGTGAAGGGTCACTCTCCCAAAGTTTACGTTTGCACCTATTTAGCCATCCCCAGAGTGTACCACTCGTCAGCTGCTGTTTTACTTCAGATGAGTTGAAAGCTGATGCTGTTAAAGAGAAAGTCCATAGCATAACTGTTATTACTTCCCTTTAATTTCATCATCTTCATTTGCGGATTTTTTCTGCTCCATGCTATGGTAGAGGGGTAGAGAGTATTGATGAGAAGATTGGTGGTCTAAATCCAGGCATTCATTTTTCCAGTTACCAGATTATACAGGTTAGCCACTTCCCACTAGGTATTTAGAGGCACCCATGAGTAACATTGCATTTTTAAATTCCAGCTTCCCTCTCTTCTACAGGCAGGTGTTTTGCAAAATTTCCATGGTGCTTTAATGGGAGTCAGATTGCCAGCTTCAAAAACAAATTTCTGTATTCGCCATCTGCACTGCAGCCTGTTTGTGAAGTGTTACTGAGCAGAGCTGGGGTAAATAGAGATACATCAAATAGTAGTAAACTAGAGGAACTGACCCATGGTCACAGCTGGAACAGGTATGTGGTCTCACTTAATAAAAACGTTGGAGAAAATATTTGTAGTTATATTGGCCTTAAGAATATGGACAAGGTAGGTAGTGTGATATCATTTATGTGACCAACCAGGGTTTCTTTACTAGGATGGGTATATGCTATATTTGGGGTCTTATTTTCCAAAGGTCTGGCGCACACATGCACGTGGACTGTCTAGCAGATGTAGGTGATAAGCATTTTCATATGCAAAGCTGATCATCTGTCCACATCTGCAGGTGTAAATTGTATCACTGGCACATGTATGTGATGAAGTGATGAGACTCTCACCCGCATGAGACAAAGAGCAGACAGGGTTGAGGGCCTCATTGAAAACAACGCTGTGCTGTCTTCTTTGAGAGACTGGGTGTTCTCATTGGGATAAGCAACATATTGTAAATGTGTGCTTGCATATATCTGTGCATGAGCATGTGTATTGGAAATCTATGAATATGAGCATCAACGCACTGTCTAGGGTTACAGGCAGGCAAGAAGGCATTTATGCAATATAAAATCATAAAATCATGGGACTGGAAGGGACTTCGAGGGGTCTTCTAGTCCAGTCCTTGCACCAATGGCAGGACTAAGTATTATCTAGACCATCCCTGAAAGGTTTGTCTAACCTGCCCTTTAAAATCTCCAGTGATGACAATCCACAACCTCCCTAGGCAATTTATTCCAGTGCTTAACCACCCTGACAGTTAGGAAGTTTTTCCTAATGTCCAACCTAAACCTCCCTTGCTGCAATTTAAGCCCATTGCTTCTTGTCCTATCATCATAAGTTGAGAACAATTTTTCTCCCTTGCAACAACCTTTTATGTACTTGAAAACTGTCATGGCCCCCCTCAGTCTTCTCTTCTCCAGACTAAACAAACCCAGTTTTTTCAATCTTCTCTCATGTTTTCTAGGCCTTTAATAATGTTTGTTGCTCTTCTCTGGACTTTCTTCAATTTGTCCAAATCTTTCCTGAAATGTGGCACCCAGAACTGGACACAATACTCAAGTTGAGGCCTAATCAGCGCGGAGTAGAGCGGAAGAATTACTTCTCACGTCTTGCTTACAAAACACTCCTGTTAATACATCCCAAAATGATATTTGCTTTTTTTGCAACAATGTTACACTGTTCACTCACATTTAGTTTGTGATCCACTAGGACCCCCAGATCCCTTTCTGCAGTACTTCTTCATAGGCAGTCATTTCCCATTTTGTATGTGTACAACTGATTGTTCCTTCCTACGTGGAGTACTTTGCATTTGTCCTTATTGAATTTCATCCTATTTACTTCAGACCATTTCTCCAGTTTGTCCAGATCATTTTGAATTTAATCCTCCGAAGCACTTGCAATCCTCCCAGCTTGGTAGTGTCCGCAAACTTTATAAATGTAGTAGCACATCACACATCTATGTATCCAATAATTACTAGTTCTAAAGGAAAGCAAAAAAGACTGCCCTATTTATTCCTTTGTCCAACATCACACACAGTATGACTCACTCAGGTGCCTGAAGTTAGACATCGAAATTAAAAGTCACCTGATTTTCACTTCTACTGTCCACTGATTTTAAAGCAACCCCCATTGGTTTGCAGAAGCAATGCTGGGTCTAATAAATAGAGCAGTATGTAAGCACTGAACATTGTTATGAAATACATCTAAAGCCATATCTGTATATTGTCAAACATTTGTTTCCTTTAAGAGAAAGACAGCAACTACAACAGGGGCAGCTGAAAACCAACTGAGGTACTTGAGCTAACCGTCCTCTGGATAAATTTTTAATGATTATTATGAAAGGGGTGGAGCCATCATTTCCATTGAGGGGTTCCCTTGCCTGTATAATTTGATTTCTCACTGGTTTGCCAGAATTTTGACTCTCAGGTCATTCTGCAAGGCCCACCAGTTACCCCCTTGCTTTTCCTGAGAGCTATTGAAATGTAAATGGAAAAGGATGGTCTGCAGAGAGGGTAGGTTTGGGAATGAATTGGGAGCGTTTTATGCTTTGGACACTGGCCATCTCTGTTATTCTGTAGCTTGTACATGTGCCCAGAACATAAGATGGGCATGTGTCTATTAAGCTGAAATAAACAAAACATTTTGCATGATGTTTGAAGGCTGCGAGTTTCCTTAAATTTAGTCTCTAAATAAGACGCAGTAATGCCTCATGTTAGTTGCCTATGGTACTGAGTGCCCTCAATTCCCATTAATTAAAACCAGCTGTAGAGGGTGCTCAGCACATTAATGATCCATTTTAATGCATAATGCACGAAAATAAGGGTGGTTATGGCTATGTAAATGACAAGGGCACAAGTTAAAGATGCCCTGGATAGGTCATTATTTCAATCCCAGCTCTTAGCTGCAACAGTGAGAGTTCCAGAACTGCAGTAGTCTCATTAGGAGCACTCTCTGAATGAGGTACTTTCAATTTAGTCCTTAATAGCAGTTCGTATGCATTAGCTCAGATAATTACATATTCAAACTCAACCACACATGCTAACAAAATAGCAGAGTGATTTTTAAATATTTCTGCTGATCTAGTACAGTGTTCATTTGCAATGAGGCCTAAACACTGTCCTCATCCAAAGTGGGACTGTTGTAAGGTGGTGTTAAGATATAGCAAACCTTCAGACTCTCATACAGGACATGGTAAATGGGCTTATTTGTCTTTATCAACAGTCTGACCAGCGAGGGCCTTCTGAAATCTCTGTTTACAGCTCTCCAGCAGGGGAGAACACGGGTGATCATTAATGGGGCTGCTTTAACCCTGGATCAAGTCTTGTCTTCCTTCAACCTTATGCTCAGTAAACACTGCTCCTTCTCTACTCTGTTTCTGCACCCTCTCTTTCTGAGCATCACCACATCTCCGGCAACATTATCCAGCTACCTTTCACCATCAAACCGTTCCATGGCTTCCAATCCATTGATGTTCATGACGTTCCTGCCCACTTACAGCTCACTCCATGCTGCTGTCTCCTCTGCTGAGTGATATAAAATCCACATCCATTCTAGCCAAACCCAAGGGCCTTGACTCCATCCTCTTTAAACACTCTTTGTTGACAGTGTTCATCATACCATCCACCCTTCTTTGAATCTACTCTGCACATGGCTTTCACCACTCCATCCTCTCCTGCTACTTTTCTCACAACTTCCTCAGTCCCTCATTTGGTGGGCTCTGCTCCTCTCATTTTCTGTTCTGTCTCCTCTTCTCTCTTTCCACTCTCTCTCTAGATAATCTCTGCACACAGTTTCAAATATCAGCTTCACGCCGAGGATTCAGATCTCCCCCCTTTCCACTTCTGACTGGTCTCCTTCCCTCGAATCCTTTATTTCAGCGTGTCTCTCTGACATCTCCTCAGCTTAAACATGGTCAAAATGGAACTGTCTCACTCTCCTCCAAAATGCTCCCTATGCCCTCCGTTCCTGTCACTGTTGACAACATAATCTTCCTTGCTATGAAAACTCATACCTAGGAGTAGCCTATGATTCCTCCCCTTTCTTGTCCCACACATAAAGCCCAAGATTTTCAGGTGACAATGATTTTGGGTGTCTTCATTTTGTGGAGGGTGCTCAGCATTTTTTGAAAACTGGGTATCTTTAAGTTGTCTTGAGATGGGCCCTGTGACACTCACTGTGTCTGTGCTGTGCAGCTTTGGTCCAGAGCCCTGACACCAGCCATAGGCTCACAGCACAACAGCCTCACCTCTCGCAGGCTGGTGACTCCTTGCAGTGGGACATCAACCCCTCATATTCATCAACCCCTGCTCCTTGAAAGACAGTACACAGCAACATTTAACTGGGGTTGACAAATTCTCCACTTCAATCAAAGTGGATTTATGGCAAAAGTAAAACAGGTTTATTAACAAAAGGACATAGGTTTAAGTGATACCAACTGCTAGGAATAAGGATAGAAATGGTTACAAACAAAAGTAAAAACACGCTTCTGAGACTAAAATTCAACTTAAACTAGAGTCTTTTGTTCAAAGAAGGTTTTCCTCACCACAATCATTCTTCCAGCATGGCTGGGTCATTCTTCAGCCAGGATTCAACACAAGGAGCTCAAAGCCTTGGTATCTTTGACTCCTCAGGTAAAGGATAAATATGGGGTTCTCTCTCCTTTTTATAGTCCAATAAACCTTTGAAATGTAGTCTTTGAAAAGTAAGCCCAGACAAGTCTCTCTCTCCTGTTGGGATGTAGACACCATGCTGTCTTCTTCCCAGCTTGTTAGGTTGATAGCTTTGTTTACCTTCTAAATAAATGTACCTTTCTTTGTCACTATCTGAGGACCAGGCTGGTCAGACAACCAAATATACATTCCTTTGTCTAGGACAGACATGGCATATGCCAGAGGTAGTCTATTTTTTGTCAAGGTCCAAATTTCTTGGTCAAGGTATAGTCAAGGTCCAGACTCAAGAGAAAATAATAAAAAATTAATAATGATAAGTAATAAAAAGATGTCCAGGTCCATTCAAAAGCATCTGGTGGTCCATATTTGGCCTGCGCTGTGCCCCCATAACCCCCCCCCCCATCCTTTTCACATTGGCCCCTCTCTTTTCCTCTTTTGATTTAGAGGTTGTCCCTCCTTTCCAAACACGTCTGCCAGCCCTCCTGCCTAAGTCCATTCACAACTTACTCTCTCTAGCACAGGCCTGACTCCCTTGAACACCCCACTTCTCCAGTCTTCTACATTCAGCAATGAAATGCTGACTACAACTGGATTTTCCAAAGTGATGGCTAACTGCACCGAAGAAAGGGGTGACCTAGCAGCAGTTTCAAGCATTTGTAATAGGAAACAAGAAAGCAGCTGGTGAGGCCAAAAATCTTCCTGCAATGCCCCTGAAAATTCCCTGCTGACCTGATGCTAGCTAGCCAGTGCACACCTAGTGGAGCTCAGATTGGGAAAGGTGAGAGCGGTCACCTTATAGACATGTGTAAGAGGTATATATTATCTGGAGACCCGCAGAATTCTTTCAAAGGGACAAATAAGACCATGAATTATCATATTATGGCGGCAAAAGGACCATTACACATGAAATAAGCAACTCTGTCTTTAATGAGGTTGTAACCCTAGATTTATTGTCTCATCACTGCACACAGGACTTCAGGGGTGTAGCTCCCATTAGCACTAATAGGATGTGGACAAGTAAAGCCCCACACACTGAGATGAGAATAGAGTCACTAGAATCAGTGATGGGCAAGCTTCAAAAAGGTTCAGATGTTCAGCTCAGCATCCCAAAATGGGGATGCTCATTTGAAGCTAAGCTGAACCTACTCCATCCTGCAGCTTCATCCTCTCTCCCTCTTCTCCCAACTTGCTAATGAATTCTCTTGAGAATTGGTATGTGTGTGGCCTCACACCTAGTCTGTCTTTTCAGACGAGATGCTGTCCCCCACCCCCCCCCAACCCTTCCTGGGGTGTCAGGTCTATTCTTCAGAGGGTAGGCATGTCTCTGAAGACGGATTCAGAAAATCCCTTCATTTGACCCACTGCTTTCAAACTTAATAGTAGTCAGACTTCCCCCACAACAACCCCAGAGTGCATTGCCAGAAGATGCAATAATATCCCACCTCTTTCTTCTGGCATGTTGCGTGGGGTGGAAAATATAGAGGCAGAGGACCAACCTCTGCTCTCAGCTACACCATTAAAAGTCCATAGACACAGTGAGTTACTCTGGAATGAAACCAGTATGACAGAGTAGAAAGAGACTGTTCTTCTTATCACCTGTAAAACTCCAGAGAGCTGATGAAAAAAGGTAAAACGGCACTGAGTTCCTCTGAATCAACAAGAGGACAAAATGTGGCCTGATGCATACAAAAAGCAAAACAAGCAACTTCATCCTTTTGAATTAGGGATGTGTCACTGGCAGACAAGAGCACAGCACACTGGATGACTAAGTGATACACTGGATGCTTCTTGTTTAGCTCCTATTCAAATAGCAGCACCCAGGTTATCATCAGTTTTAAAGGGCAGCAGTTCTTACGATGTTGTCCTGTTTTTCGGCAAACAGCTCCAAGCCAATATTTTTTGAAGAGCTTTTCTGACAGTCAATGGCAGCAGCTACTCAGACCTCAATAATGCAACAGCAAATGTAGGGGGCAAAGAAATATATTGCAGAGTTTGCAAGTGGGAGTACAATGATAAAACATTAAACTGTTAATAAAACTTAACATAATATCTAATGCTCTCCCAAGAATTATAAGTTTTCAGATATATGCAGCATTCAGAAACATGAAATTGAGCTCTCCATCACACAATTTCTTTCCACAGTATTAGATATATAATTCTTATGAAACAGGAAGCCATGGGGACTTGTGTATTCTTAATATATTTAATGATTTTTAAAAGTTACAGTGAGATTAACTGGAACCAACAAACGTGTGGAGTTTCAGAGTTAAGACTAACACTCGCTTTGCCTAGTCCTTTGGCATTGCCATGCTTGTGTTAACATAGATCAAGTAGATTTCAGTTGTGCAAAGTCCAATAACATAGTTGTGAAATCATGTTCAGTTGGAAGTCGGTAGGACTTGTGCCTATGACGTCAATGGCAGCAGTTTTAGGTCCTAGAACCTAAATGTTCATAGAAATGAAAGATGAGGAAGACTTATTAGGAAATCTAATCAATCTAATCCAACCTCTGCCAGCACAGGAATATCTTCTACAAGATCAAGGTTATTAAAGGCAGTGTAGGTTATTTTTATGGTTGCCTATTGCAAGATTCTTACAGTTGCTTGTCACTTCACCGATCTCTAACCATTCAGGCTGAAATTTCCCAGGCCAGGTGCTCACCTAAAGCTGATATTTATTTATTTATGGGAAGTTTCAACTCATACAATTCAGCCATTTCCAAGTGTGAGATTAAAGACAAATACATTGCTTTGCCTATGATAAAAATTCTTTCAACGGTTTCACTTTAGAGCTTCCATGTTTTGGAGCAAAGGCTTGAAATTTGGCAGGGAGATCACCCAGGTCTCAGGGATGTTTCTTTTGCTGTCCCTGCGAAAAGCTGCCTGCCTTTGACCAATTTATGAGCCTCTGAATAATCTCAGTTTGCGCATGTCAGCAGAGTATTGTTAGAGTTTGGCAGCTAAATTCTCTGAAGATTTTGGCTGTGCTGAGCATGCTCAGGAGTACACAGGCACTATCTCAGGGCACAGCAGGACTTTCCCAGTAATTGTTCCTCCAAGCTTCTGGGAGCGATTGTTGCATAAGGCACTAGATATGAAAGCAAGGAGACTGTTTTTTCTGTGCTCTCAATGCTCCCCACTGCTGGTGCCCAGGCAGCAGGGAGGAGACTGAAGATGCAGCCTGACTGGAATGCAGAGGGGTGAGTGGTTGAGGGGGAAATAGATGAAGGGCAGGGGACAAGGGCAGAAGCAATTGGAATTTAGAGTGAAAGGGATTGGGACAAGGAGCTTGGAGGGAGGCAGAAGACATGGGGGGTATCGGAACAAGACAGGGAGAGATTGTAGGAGTAGGAGGGAGGAGAGAGATTTGCAGGAGTCAGGTGGAGAGAGAGATGCAGAGGGCGACAGACATTCCCCTATAGAACCAGGAATTAAACCCATTATTCCTGAGACTCAACATTCCTTTGCTGTCTGGCAAATAGCTGAGAAACCCACTGAGTAAAGTGATGCCATCCACTTCTAGTGGCAGGTCCACATAGAAGATAATAATGCTTATAATGCTCCCAGTTCCTCCAACCCGACTGATGAGCAATGTGTGAGTCTACATGCCTGCGTTTGATGAACTTTTTGGTTTTTCATTTTAAGTTTTTTAAAGATTTAGGAAATTGCACCCCAAAATTGTGTTCAGAGAACATTAAGGTTTCAAGTCAAACACTGAAAAAAATTAGGAAATGCCAGAATTAAAGTTGCTTGTGCAATTTTAATTGGTCCTTCCTGTGCATATGCATTACTTGATAGTCTTTAATTATATAATCACATAGTATTTTTTCCCCTCACGGGATCTCTGCCTGATAATTTATGACAATAATGCCTAAAGCCTCCAAATGATATCGAGGCTGCATTGTGCTATGTACATTCACAGAGTAAGAGAGAGTCCCTACACCAAAGATCTTAAATAGACAAAAGTATTATTCTGCTTGTACAATGGGAGGAAATGAAAGAGAGATTAAGTGACTTGCCCAGGTCCATACAATGAATGTGGCAGAGCAGGAAATTATACCCAGATCTGAATCCCAACCCAATCCCTTACTGTGATGCCAACCCTCTGTCTATAAGACCTAGATGTATCACAAAGAGATTTAGATGGGATAAGCATCAACTTTTACTAGCTATGAATTGCTGAATAATTCCCAGGCTTCTCATGGATTAAATGTTCCCCCATGTCTACCTATGTTAGCTCGGTTAGTGCTTTGGGGAATGTGGATCGGTGCCTTTTCAAACCTGGTCCACATGCCACACACAGTGCAAACTCAAGTGTTTTGGCTGAAGGGACAAAGTGTGAAAATGTAGCTCCAACAGAAGAAGAGCAATTCTTTTGCCGACATTTTAGACTCTCAGTTCAGAAAGCTCTTTTTTCTACTCATACACTCTCTGCTCTCCTTCTACAAGAAGATCATCAAAATATATAGAAATGCAGTATGTGGTTATTCTGCTAGATAAAAATGTTTCTATTCAGGATGGGGCTTAAAGACCCACTGCAGCCTCAGGCAAACCTGTTTGGACAGGTCAGTGAACAAGCGATGATTTTTCATTTCTAGGTCACTGCTCTATTCCAGTCTGTTATTTACCCTGATGGGTGTTCAGCAGTTTCCAGTGGACAGTTGTCTATATTGCAAAAAGTCTCCCACCAGAATATTCAGTTGTTGATATTCACTTGCCTGTGTTGAGACTATGTGTGTTAACAACAATACAAGGTCCCCCTCTACAAACTGCAAGGAAGTGTTTGTTTCTAGCTCAAGAATGCTTGTCTTTACTTCGAAAGCTAGTCCCTCTTCAAATATGACCTTGAGGAGTCATGCGAACGACCATGGCATTAAACATGACTTTACAGTCAGTGTAAACAGGGATAAATTGCTGACATAATTGAAGATGGCAGTCAGGGACTCGCTCCTATCCACACTGGTTGCAGAGTTATGTTTAACATCACATTAGTTAACTCAACCTCACTTTGTGAGGACAGACCCAGAAAAGAACTTGGTATGCAAATTAGAAACTGGTCTCAAACAGGAATGGCTAGATGAAGTTCCAGGCCCTGTATTATGCAAGGGCTACACTAGATGATCAGAATGGTCCCTTCCAGCCTTAAAAATCTACAAATCTTTCAAAACCAGTGATAGTCCCACATGCATGCAGTGAAAGCTTCAATTTCAAGTATATTAGCACAGTGTTTTGAGACAGGCAAGGCAACTGCCACTGCTATCTTCCCATTACTTAACATGTTTTCCAGTTTTAAATGCACATACGTAAAACTAAAATTTCTATATGCTGCTTTGTCAACATTTAAGTAAGCTTTGTAACAAGCTAGCAGGGTGGGATGGTGAGAGAAAGTCAACTGTGACAAACAAGAACTGAAGTCAGATCCTACAACAACTTGCTTTCGACTGTCTTAATATATGCAGATATGCAAACTTCCGTGATGTGGGCCTTGAGTCTTTCAAAAAGCCTTCAAAGTACTAACTCAATTTACAGCTTGCTGGAAATGAAACTCTCTCCATCACTTTTATTGAGGTATTGAAGATGAAATCACTCCCACAGAATGTTGAAAGTAATGTGCACTCTGGTAGAACACTAAATCACATTGCTCAAATATAGAAGAAATATTCAGTCAAAGGCCTAGCGTGTCACACTATATTTAAGGGATACCACCGTAGATGAGATTGGGATGGATTAGTAAATTGAAGAACTTTATGCAAGGGACATAATTTAAAACAGAGTGAAAATTCTTATTGCAGACATTCTTTTCAGGTTATGAATTATGGGCTTTTGTACTCTTCAACTGTATTTTTGTGGGATAAATACAATTCAGATCTTCAGTGTTTATTTTACTGATGCTATTTAGTATCATTGTAAAAATGATTTGATCATTTTTCCAGGTTTAAATATTTTCTTTAATAGCCTTTACTAGAAATAAGGTATTAACTTTTCTATCACTAAGGAGCCCACTGCCAAAACTGTGTTTTTAGAAGACATCCTTTCAAGCTCTGTAGACTTTGCCACTGCTTAGTATACGATGAGTTGTGTCAACAGCAATCTGTGCAGTCAATTAAAAGATCAAAAAATAAAACAGACCCAGCTTTGTATAAACCTCCTTCCAATTGTAAAGTTGGTATGAAATGCTATCGAAACACATGCTTTGGACTGGTACCAACTCTCTACTGACTTATAGGCGATGCCAGAACACTCAGTCTCCTAACTAGGGAGGATTAGAGATGTGAATGAGCCAACCCTAGCAGCATATCTAACTCCTGAATTATGGAGACTTTCATCACATTAAATACCCTATTTACAAAATGTAAGCCTACTGTCCAGATACAGACTTGGGGTATGTCTACACTTTGAGCTGGAGGTGTAATTTCCATCTTGAGGAGACAGCCACACTAGCTCTGAATAGGCTAGCATGCTAAAAATAGAAAAGTAGTTGTAGCATTGCAAGCAGCAGGAGGGTCTAGCCACCCTGAGTACGTACCTAGGGTCTCGGACAGGATCGTACCCGGGACAGCTAGTCCCTCACGTCACCATGGCTATACATCTATTTTTAGTGTGTTAGCTTGGGTATGTAAGCTGGAAAGGACACCTCCAGGCCCAGTGTAAACATACCCAGGCTGTCCAAAAGAATTCAGGGTAAAGTAAGGCACCTAGCTGTTATTGCATACAATCTTTAAGAGAAATAATATTGTTTTTAAGTAAAAGGAAATAAAAGACATGGGCAAAATCTGAAACCAAAAGTGAACATGAAAGTTTGGAGAAGAAGGTGAACAAGGCGTGAAAGACTGTGGGGGAGAATATATCTTCCTCCCCAGTGATAGTACACTTGAAAGAAGAACAGCTATACAGACTACTTCAGTTTCTCTGACTGCATACATTCAGGCTGGAGATGTGATTTGCATCACCAACTTCTAATGACTTTTCGGCAAAGCCCCAAGAATTCAGTAGCAAATCATAACTATTAAATAGAAAGATAGTCATCTGTGATTTGTCACATCAGGGGTTCATCAAAATGCAAAATCAACAGACATAGGCCAGTAAGATGATGAATGAATTTCTGTGCACTCAAAACTCCCCAAGCACAAACAGGAATGCTTTGAATAGCACAAGTGCAAATTAATAGATTCATAGATTCCAAGCCCAGAAGGGACCATTGTGATCATCTAGTTAGTTTGACCTCCTGTACAACACAGGCCATAGAACTTCCCCAAAATAATTCCTAGAGCAGATCTTTTAGAAAAAAATCCAGTCGAAGATATCAGTTGTTCTTTACCAATTGGTTTAGCTGCCTCTACATGCATAATCTGATTAACTTGTCTTCAGAAACAAAGCAGGACCATGTACAACTTAGATGGCCTGATTTTCCACTACTATGCACTTTATGTGGTCATTTGCATCTGGAAAATGCCTCCACACTTATTTGGCAGCATTTTGCACCCACCCTGTGTTCAACTTTGCTCAGGGGTGCAGAGGACTACACAAGTTGCAGGGCAGTGGAGATTCAAGCTCTGAGAGCGAGGAAGAGACGGGGGATGTACAATGATAATTCTGAAGCACCCCAACAAGCACCTAATCCCCTCCTGGATTTGTATCTGATCCGCAGGCTGCACAATGAACACTTGCACAAAATTCCATCTGGAGAGTAGCTCTGAAAATGCCAAGAACTGCATCAAGTACCAGTTCATATCTTGGATGAGACATGGACATGTCAAATGAGAGCTTATTTGATTGCAGAAGAAATTCTTTCCCATTTGGTCTTGTTTCTTTTAAATGTTCCTTTTAATTAAAGATTGATGACAACCAAGGCAAGTTCAACCATGACTGGCAATTGCAAAGCCATTCTGTTGCCAAGCTCATGCAATTAGTAGGCCCAAGACTCAGCATGAGACCATCTTCTACTGCTTCTGTCAAGGAGCTTTGCTGTGTCAACCCCTGGGAATAGAAAGGCAGTTCCATGCCAAGGACAGAGGTGAGGGGAACAGGTGAACACAACTGGTGTGTTTGTGTGGAGAGGGAGTTGCTGGAAGAGGAGATAGAAGTTTCCTCTTAAACAGAAGGCCATGGGGGAAGGAACTGGTGATGTGAGCAAGTCAAGGCTATAATTAAGGGGAGGGAAGGCATTCTGATTCCTGAGGGGGCTCAAATTAATCTGCACAAAGTAGCTTTTATACCACAGCACCTGGCATTGATTGGAGCACGAGTAGTGAACATCACACTAGAATTCAAACTGTACGTCGTGAGGTGGAGCACATCAGCGAGGGTGGTTGCAGCTCAGGCTGTACTGTCCGAACCAACCAGTGGAAATTTAATTTCTGATTTACCAGAACCTATTTACAACAGTTCTTTCCTCAGCAACAGAACTATCACACCAATCCTTTGCTCCCCTACCCCAAACCAAACCTCACAGTAATGGACCTTGCAAGATCTGCTCTGAATAACTTCACAAAAGGAGTTGAGCGCACGAAGCAGGGCTGAGTTCCAAAGAAGTATTTTCTTTGCTGCAGTGCTTCTAAATAAAGGTGTCTCCTGCAGTGAAACTACACACTAGCACCATTTGTTTTTAAATACACACAAACATGCAGATGCGGAACACACTTGGTAAGTCTGAACATTTAGTTATGAGACCTTCTGTTAACGTCGTTTCCAGTTTTGTGTAATGCATAGCAAACAATTCTTTCAGCATTTCCCTGGACCGTTGCACACTTACAGCTCATTTCAGTTATACTACAGTGTGCAGTCTGGAAGTCAAAATTGTCAGTTGCAATCCCTCTGTTTCTCATTAGGAGTCTGTTCTTCCTGCGAGGCACACACACAGAACTCATTAAAAATGATGGGAGCTGCACAATTCAAAGGGGGGAACTAACCCAGATCTGTTAGTATCTCAAGCTCACTAATGATGCTAGTAGGATAGATCATCTTTGCACTGCCAGACTGGAGAATTCTGGAACACTGAGAAGCAGGATTAGTTACTTCAGCAAGTCGATGTAACCTTCAACATCTTAGGCCAAATCCTGTTCACATGATAATTCACAAGCCAATTGAAACACATTCTGACTTCTTTCCAGGTACAATTTAAGGACTCCTTTAATGTCCCAAGCATGCTGGAAGGGCTTTGTCATTTGAGAAATGACAAAAAATAAGTAAATATTAAATCTTCTGATTAAAGAGTGACTGAGAACAACATCTTATGGAGAATGAGCTGCCAGCTCCCTGACCTTACTAGCCTGACTTATGGCAACAAGGAACAGAACACCAAGCAAAGGCAGCCCTGGGAACATGGAGCATAAGTGGAGGCTGGCTGCCAGCTCTAAGTGGGCATGGTGTGCAGACACTGCTTGATTTCTCCGGGTGTGTAAATAAACTACCATCCGTATGTTGCTATTCATTTGAAGATCAATGGCTTTAGTGACTCCTCCCTGACCATTCACTCTCTCGGGCTTCAGTAAACTTCCTGTCTCAGAAAACCAAAGAGCTTTCCTTTTGACTGAGGCAGAGAACTCATCCTTTATCTTGTCTCTCAACTCAGGACTCATTTATCTCCATTGTCTAACCTTGGCCCTCAACTGTCTTCTCTTCTGAAATTTCCCAAGCATGCCTTCTCCATAGCTAGTGTTACGCCACCTCTGTTGAAATCTTCTGTCTGTTTTATATTATTACCTTGCTGCACATCCCTTTTATCCATATAAAATCCACTAAACTCAAACTTTAAGTCCAACATAGGAGAATGTTACTGCCCATCTCTCACATTTACATCCCCCCATCCACAAAGAACTCAGCTGGTTCCTCATTCATTTTAGATTCCTGCTCAAAATTGACGTCTTGTTCTTAAAACCCTCTAATGTAGCTTTTGCTAAGAGCTACTTGTAGGCCTCCTTTATTCATTCCCTTGTATGCTACATCTGCTTACTCAACATTAGCATGCCAGTCAGTCACACAGTTGAGTCACTATAGGTATAAGCCGCCTTCTCTATTTCCAGACACCTAGAAGATACTACTTTCCACCTCAAGTCTCCATCTTATTCCAGTTCTTTATTCCCTTCACCCTTGCGCTTTAGTTTTTCCTCCCATGCTGTAACTATTTAACTCGAGGTCTTTGTATAGTAAACAGTACTCAGAATAATGTTGTACTGTAACAGGATACTTCATCAGGTATTTGATTTTAGATTAGTTTATACAATAAACAGTTAATGCAAAGGTGCCCAAACTTTGCATCAAGAAAGGCTGCATAGGCAGTTTGCCAGGTGCCGGAGTACATAATTTGCATATAAATTTATATATTATAACTACTATAGTTAAGGCTGAAAAAAGGTTTCCATTCTAACACTGAATTTTCACATGCTCCTAACTTTCCAAAACATTCTCCTTTTGGGCTGAAATTTTTCATGTTTGATCTCTATTTGAAGGTGAATTGTTCTGAAAAGTTTCAGCTAAATCTGTTTACCCTTTTAAGTTTTCTGAGTATAAGCCACACCTACTGTTCCTGTTGTATAAAAAAAATACTGAGCACACATTGTGCTCCAGTAAGGATAACAACAGCTGAACTCAAACTTCAGACTTGCTTGTTAAAGCACACTGACATCCCAAATACATGCTTAGCTAAATTGGGGGGGGGGGGGGGTTAAGAGTAACCATGTTTGAAAATATAGGATTGATTAAATAGAAGCTTCTGCTAAGCTGTTGGCTATGAACACTCATGTGCGCACAGGTAGCTATTTGGTTACAGGATTTTAAAAGATCAGCTGTTGAAGCAGGATAATGTCAGCTTGATTAACTGAAAAGATTTGGACCACAAGATGGAGGAGCTTTTAAGAGCAGCCAGTTTGCTTAGGTCTGGAATAAGTTGCTTACTTACAGCACCTTTGTAGCGCCAAAAGCACATTAGATCCAGTAGCACTGAGTCAGACAAGGAGCCATTGTAGGTTGTTATCTGGACTACACAGAGAGTTGAATGAGCAGGTGTTCACTGTATAGTGAGTCAGGATAGGGTATAAACGTGCCAGATGATTAGCTCTGCTCTAAAGTTGTGTATTTGTTCAATTTATACACTATCAAAAACTTCCCCATGGCACATGTCACTGTTACAAGACTAGCTGCATCTGTCCCTTTTGTGGTCCTGTTTGAGAGCACCCCCTCAGGTGTCAGGACTCGTGCATTTATCTATCTTGGGGTCAAATTCCACAGTTCTCGCACTCTTAGACTGAGCCCCGAGCTACAGCACCCTGTCGTTCTCCTACACACAGGGCCGAATTAATTCTGGCACCTGTGGTTTTCCCCTTCAGGAACTTGCGACCAGTATTATTCAGTGACACAACAACCCTCTTCAAACCAAAGTACTGGTTGTTTTGCAATGGGAACAAAGCATTTTGAGAAAATGGATTTTAAAACAGTCTATACACGTCTATCTTAAGAAAAGGCTGATGGTAAACTAAGCAAGTCTAACTTCTTCAGACACCCTCAGAGGAGTGTTTTGTACCTCAGCCTAGTTCTTCCAAACAACTCCTGCCTTTGTTGAGAAAGAGAGCATGCCTTTTTTAAACTCTCATAGTTTTTTTTTAAGTCTTCTGCATTCCAGGCCTTTAGCCGTTCTAGACAAAATTAGTTTTGCAGTTTGGCTGGGGAGAAAATAAAAGTTTTCAAAGGTAACAGTTTGGGCATTATCCCTTAACAAGTGTGAAGTGTTTGCTATGGGGTGGTTTATCTTGAGCCATTCTTTATTTCCTGATTGTTTTTCTAAACAGCCCTATATTAAACTAAGACAATATATTCATACAGTAAACATCCCAGTAACTAGGTCAACATGCAGCATTTGTGAATTATTACCAACCAGCTCCAAATCCATCAACATGTATGACAGACTCCACAGAACTGAAATCCTCTATGGTTCTTTTTCTGCACAGCTTAAATCCAGCCAGACTGCAGGGAGCGCTTCACACCTCTGTGTAACAATTTGATTAATCAGTGTTCAGATAATTGAGGTTTAACTATGATGCATTACAAGAAATTTATATATTCTGCTGGTCAAGCTTATGACATTTTTGTGCCATGCAAAGCTAAATGTGGTACTAGAAAGTCCAGAGAAGTTAAATGCAAAAAACGACTACTAATGCAACATTATGATTGTAAATTCAAGCATTCAAGTCAGGAAATTCAAAAGGCTAAGATTTCTCCTGCAAAGTTAACTCAGCCATGTTGCATATATGAGGTATTTTTTATTCCTAGTTTCCAAGTTAAATACATGTATTATTGTTTGGTACAAATGAACATAGTAGGACACACAACATGAGTTAATTAATATTGAGTGTTAAGAAAACCTTGAGGGAACACCATGGAAAATTCCAGTCTAATTTGGCTAACAAATAAGGAAATGCCAAACAAAAGTGTTAAAATTTGCTTTTATTTTTCTTTAGAAGAGAATTCTAGGCAAACCTGTGTGCCTTGGTTTCACAAGATATTTTTCCAATACACCATGTTTTTATAAGTGTTGTCAGAAGTATAAACTGAGAGTCAGGGCATTTCCTTTTGTTGGAGATTATATCAAATACCAGATTTTTTCTCTTTAGTTATTGTACTCTTGAAGAGCCTGTGCCATGAAGAGTTTGCCCAGATTCTGTGCAGTAAACTCCTTGATATTCTGGCAATAGGTATTAATCTGACCTGTCAACAGGAAAAAAACAAAAAACTCTGATTATAATTTAAAAATTCAAAGAGCATTTACTATTAAAACATACCATTTATATAAGGTAGAGCAACATCCTGCACAATTTGACTGCTCCTATGCTTCGGGATTTGAAAGAGTTTTTAAATACACTAATAGAGTTAGGAAGAACAATAAATCAAATAAGCAGAATGGATAAGTTAGTATGCATTAAAATGAATTATCACTCCTGTAAGCAGAATCCAATTTTAATTCCAAAAAAGTTGCATCACATGCAACTTCTGAAAAGACAGCTGAACAATATAAAGGATAAACAATTCATGGTGCTGTGTTGGATGCTTAACCACATCAATTAACTGAATTTAGAAGCCCTAAAAACACCGCAAGGCTAAATTTCAGTTTTATTCTTACTCATTTGCTGTCCCAGTTAAAAAAGAATCATCATATATGTTCCACTATTAGTTTGAAAACTCTCCCATCTGACATTTAGTTGGCCATGTTTTCACCAAATATTTCACTTTATTAGCAATTTCAAAAAACCTCAGGCTATGAAGACTTGTCAGTGCTATACAGATCAAACATCTCCATAAAACCATTTTTATACAAGTGCTGCTACAAGTTATTTATCCTGTTAGGAATAGCAAAACAAAGCCAGTTTAATCAAAATTAAGACTGTCTAGCAGACCAATAAACTTTCAATTTAATGCTCTATTTAAAAGTTTTTAAATGCCTCAGAGACAAAACAGTTAAGTTTTATTCTTTATCTCCAAACTTAACTCCATATGAATTAAAGAAGTGGATGCTTTCAGTTCTTCCCCAACTATGCTAACGAGAACAAATGGAGAAAGTGTTTTGGCTGAAGGCTGTTTTTGCTTTGGAGTATAATTGTTTTCACTTTCCCTTCTTGTAGAAGACTGAGCCATAACCCACCATCATAAAAGCATGCACACTCAGTTTCTCTATTACATTTAGTAAACTATGTTAGCATGTACTTTTCAAGTAGCATTGTGCTGCTAAGGTTCATTATCCAAGACAAATTGTACCAAGACAACACTCAAAATTCTGAGACCTCAGAAGGTATAATAAACCAGGGCACTTATTGTTTTAGAACTATACTAAAAAAGTGACTCACTGAAGTTTGTTTTTTCCCTCATTTGAATTGTTTCAAGCAACAAGGCTAAGGGCCAATTCTTTTAATTTTGTATTTGTGTGATCAGTTAGTTGCTCATTCCTTCCACTGCACCAGACTACACAGGGCTTTATTTTAATTCTCTCTCTCGCTCTCTGTATATGGTGTGTGTAAAAACCTTCCAAATTACTTTCAAATGGCGTGAGAATTCAAAATATTAGGGAGCTAATATATCTGAGTGCCTTTCAAGTGAATGCCATCCAATTAGTGGCAACAGTCAATTGGCTCAACAAGCAGAAGAAACTCAAATATAAACCTCATCCTAAAATTAAGCAATTCTCTTTCTCATCATGTCTTCCATCCTAGGACTCTGGGGGGAAGGGGGGGAAAGGGGGGCGGCCTTGGGTTCTATGTTTCTGCTCCTGTGCTGCATCTCTGGTATCTGTCTTGCACGTCCTACCAAGCACAGGAAATGGGAGACGAGCCGGAGTCAGGTGTGGCAATCAGTGGCTGCACAAGAGGGGAGATCTGAATGTGTAGGGGAAGCCCATGCTCTGTTTCCACTCACTTCTTCAGTTACCTTGGGGCTGGGAGAGAAAATGTAACTATTCTTCACCTAGAGCTCCACCTGGCCAGATTTAATTCTCCCAGCTGTGAGAGAACCAGATCTGAAGAGGAGATAAAAGTGCATGATCCCCACATCCACACAAATTTAAAGCTCTCCCCTACAAACTAGCTTTATGTCTCTATTTCAGTTTAATACTGTGGTTACCTTTAAACTTAGGCTACACAATTTTTCATCAGCATTTGTTATATTTCTTAGGTATTTCCCTAGAGAGACTAAGCAAAGGGAAACAGTGCAAACACTGAGATATCACATGACATCATATGTAAAGTGAAAGCAGGATATTAAGGGTAACAACTATATTTTTCCTGAGACTACGAAGTGAGAAAGATCTCCAGAACCATTACCTGCAATAAGCAGTGAATCCATTCTGGCAGGGGGCTGTGGAGGTTTGAACAGTTTGCTCATGTCCTCTTCAGGAAGCGGAGGTTCTCCTCGACTCTGTCTCTGTAAGTTTTCTTGCTGACGTCTCTGCTGGTACTGGAAACAATGCAACAAACACAGATTGTGGTAGGATTCTTAACACAAGTATAGCTGACTAAAGAGAAGCTTCTCAAGTGCAGCCAACAAAGAAATTAAAGGAGTTACTTCACCCATATGTAGATTTTATTTAATAAAACCTGTCCAATCCCCCAAAAGTACAAACTGAAATTAACTACACTCAACATGCCCATATATCAATAGGGGTTTTATAAAAAATATGTTTAACTTTACTTTTGAGTTGGGACTTTTGTAAGCAGAAAGATGTACTGTAACATTCTGTATTGGAAGGGGGTTAAAATCCATTTTTACTGAAGCTAAGTCAGCAGTATATTTGATAGAAAGATCAGCAGGGTGCAAAAGACTCAATTGTCTCAAACAGTCAAATGAGTGGCTAGAATTTAAGAGTGTACAAGTAGCCAATTCTTGAAGTAATTTTGCAGCAGATAAAAATAAATAGATACAAATTTAGAAATTCCTAAGTCCTACGTCAACACAATGTTGTTGCCATATGGAAGGGGAAAAGACCCCTTAATAATGTTCTTCAGCTGAAGAGTGAAAAACACAAATTAACGATACAGAGTTGGTTAAAACAAGTTATTGTCCATCAGTACATCTCAAGCTTTATTAGTTCTTTTATCCATTACAAGTGCTTGGGTATGATGTTGCCACTTAGAAGTCATTACTGTATGGGCCACTAGAAGGAAGAATTTAAGTAATTTGACTACTTTATAAAAGAAGGTGTTTACAGCTTGCTCTTATAGTTCTTTCCTCTTCAATTCTATTTTTACAATATTTTTAAATTAAGTGAAGCAAGACCATTTTTTCAGCCATTAGCTGAATATTTATGTTTTTACAAAAATGGTGCTTAAACTAAACCATAAAGAAATGTTACATTTATGTTTAAAGAGATGTAAAAATTTTAGAAGCAATTTAATGTATTTTGTATGGTACCATAGACATAAAAATGTATGTTGGGATTAGCTAGATATATGCAGATAGTAAAGGCATAAACTTTAATCTGTATCTTGCTCACTTAAACTCATAGCAAATACATTTAAATCTGAAGGCCAAAAGACACACAGGATATTTTAATCATCAGTTTGATACATCAGCGCAGAGGTACCTGGATGCATTTCAGTATGCTATCAGGTATGAAATGTTGTCAATCAACAATTTTTCAGCAGCAATGACAATGAAGAAAAGGTTAAACATTCAAATATCTGTATGTGAGGGAGTTACAATACATTGCACCATCCACTTCTCAGCAGCTGGTTTCTTGTTTCTTATCAAAATTGCTTGCTCTTAATCACAATTGCTCCGTTTTTTAAATGAAGTACAGACTGTTAACTACACTGCAATGATCCACTACTAAAGCAATTAAAGTTAGTAAAGAAATGAGGTGCAACACCCTGGAAGCTACTTCACTCGGATTTTCCAAATAAATGCCTCTTTGCATTATTCACATAACCTTGGCAATACAAACTGAATACAGGGTTTGCCACCTGATGTTACCATCTCTCTGTTTTAAGTAGGCAGATGTTTGGGGCAAAGAGTTTCAAATAATGCACAGAAGTTAGTTTTCTGAACAAACCTCTGTATGTAGCAGCTGACATGCAGGGAACTTCTAAAGTGTAGTTTGAATGGTATTAAATGTAGCCTTATATGATGCTTCACCCTTATTTTGTGGGAAAAAAAGCTTTGATTCAGCTTCTCTCAGCTACCAACCTGGTGTTTCTGCTGCTGCTGCTTGCTTGTGTTCCTCAGGTAAGTGTTGTATTTAACTATATCCTGACTCATTTCATCCACTCTGTCCATCAGCAATTGCAGGCTCTTCCCCAAGTGATTACTGAAATACAAACGTAATTTCTTACTGGTAAAGTTAACCATAAAAATATTTTAAAATTCAAATGCATTACAAAAAAGTCACTTGACCACTGCTCTTGCCCAATAGTACAGCTAGTTAGTTTCCTTCTATAAATTCATAGTAACATGGTATACATTTATTGAAAACCATTTATTGTTTAAGGACAGTTCCACTAGAATGTCTGTCACTTACCACCCAATGTGTTTCAACGTTTGTCTTTAATTAAAAAAAAAAAAAAAATTGGAGAGAGAAAGTTACTGCTAGTGAAAGTCCAGGCCCAGTATAACCATATATCTATCTAGGTCTTTGGCTTCCATCACCATAATATCTAAGCATCTATGGCCATAGCTTTCTGAACATCTATACTTAGCAGCTAATAGGGAGCTTCAGAGGGAGTAGTGGTTTCAGACAGGTACAGTGTGCAAGCAGAAAGCAGGTGTGGGAAGACTCCCTCACTTAGCTCCATATAGCCACTTCCTAACCTCAATCACCTGCAATTTCCAGATCCAGGCCAAATGTATCCAAAACAGTGCAACGGATTTATGATGTGCACCCCTAAACAGTTCCAATACAATGGCTATGTTCCATATGCTTGGTTTAAAGTCACTGTTAGCCCTATGCAATCTTCCTGGGTCTCTTGAAGGATCCGTTAAATATTCTTCAAGACTTCATAAAATTAACTAGGCTACCAAGCCATACTTGGAAGTTTTGAAGATATCACTTGCCCTTTAGTCATTGACAGATGGAGTTGCTTCCAGTCAGGCCAATTCAACATTCCATACTGCAGGCCATATGGAAGCAGCAAGGCTGGGTGGGTCCAATTTAGGTTATATGATCGGCAAACTTGTCCAGACAAATGCAGTCTGTAACAATTTTTATTACCATTTTTTTTTTTTTTTTTGGCAATTTATGTTCAATATTTTACAGGAAAGTTGAATTTTCAAGATATCACAGCAGGACAAGATGGTTTCACCCAAGAGTTCAGAAGGAACTCAAATATGAAATTGCAGAATGACTAACTGTAATTTGAAACCTATTGCTGAAACAAACCTCTGTACCAGATAACTGGAAGGCAGCTAATGTAACAACAGTTTTTAAAAAGGGCTCCAGAGGTGATCCTGGCAATTACAGGACAGTATGCCTAACTTCATTGCTGGGCAAACTGGTAGAAACTATAGTAAAGAACAGAATGATTAGACGCATAGATGAATGTAACATATTGGGGGGAAGAGTCAACACGACTTGTAAAAGGAAATCATGCCTCATTAGAATTCTTTGAGGGTGTCAACAAGCAGGTGGATAAGCATGACCCAGTTGACAGAGTACTTGGATTTCCAGAAAGCCTTGACAAAGGTCCCTCACCAACTCTTAAGGGAACTAAGTAGTCATGGGATAACAGGGAAGCTTCTTTCATGGATCAGTAACTAGCTAAAAAGACAGAAAAACCAAGGGTAGGAATAAGTGATCAGTTTTTCACAATGGAGAGGGGTAAACAGCGGGATCCCCCAAGAATACGTACTTTGACCTGTGCCGTTCAACATACTCAAATGATCCGGATAGTTTCAAGACTGTAGTCTGCTTTGGACTTAACTAAGATTTACAGGCAGATCTCACAAAACTGGGTGACTGGACAACAAAGTGACAGATGAAATTCAACCTTGACAGGTCAAAGTAATGCACACTGGAAAAAATAAGCTCCATTACACACATATTATGTGTAGTTCTCAATTAGTTGTTACTATTCAAGAAAGATCGAGGAGTCATTGTGGACAGTTCTCTGAAAACTTCAACTCAATGCACAGCAGTGGTCAACAAAGCTAATAGAATGTTAGGAACTATTAGGAAAAGGATAAAAAGAATGTAGAAAATATAATACCACTATGTAAATACATGGTGCAGCCACACAATGTATTTAATATCGTGTCCATTTTTGTTCACCCCATCTCAAAAAGCAGAATTGGAAAGGTTCAGAGAAGTGCAATGAACGTGATCAAGAGTATGGAATGGCTTCCATATGAGCATACTAAAAAATATTAGGGCTGTTCAGATGAGAAAAGACGATTAAGGGCGGATATGACAGAGGTCTATAAAATCATGAATGTTGTGGAAAAAGTGAATACAGAAGTGTTATTTAACTTTTCCCACAATACAAAAAACAGAGGTCACCAGATTAAATTAATAGGCAGTAAGTTTAATACCAACAAGGGGAAGCACTTTTTCACACAACACACAATTAACTTGTAGAACTCATTGCCATGGGATGTTGTGATGGCCAAAAGTATAGCTGGATTCAAAGAAGAATTAGATAAATTCATGGAGGATAGGTCCATCAATGGCGATTAGCCAAGATGGTCAGGGATGCAACTCCATGCTCTGGGTGTCCCTGAACCTCTGACGGCCAGAAGCCAGGAGGGGAAGACTGGGTAGAGCTCTCCAAAACTGCTATGTTCTGTATACTCCCCCTGAAGCTCTGGTACTGGCCACTGTTGGAGACAAGATACGAGGCTAGATGGACCAGTATGGCCATTCTTATGTTCTTAAGTAAAATAATTATTTTCACAAAACTTTTAGTATGGTATTTATGGTGACAGCATTCATACCAAATAGGAGTGTGGGGGAAGGGATATCGCTGCTCTGTATTTTACCTCTTTGACTGATTGGAAGCAGGGCTTGCTGGCTTCAGAGTGAGCAGTGCTCAGCCATACTTGACTCCAGGCCAGTTAGTCACACAGACTCCATTTTTCTTTTCTCTACTGAAATACATTATTACTAGTTTTTAGTTAGCCACCCTGTTTTGTGTACTTCTACATCAGAATCATATAGCCACTACTCCTCTAGACTGTCCATATGATTATTTCCCTCGATCTTTTACAATGCATTCTCTCTGCACTCTTCACTTTTCTAAAGGTTCTTTATGTGCTGTGTGTATTCCAACTGGAAACAACCAGCAGATATGATAGTGGCATAAATCTAAGGGAATAGTATATAGTTTACCCCCACACCCCTCCCAACACACAAACGTAGCCTTTAAAAGTGTTAATTACTCCTACAAAAGCCAGGAGATACAGAGTTACAGCTTAAAGCAGCCTGTGCACCAAGCACAGCATGGTATATGCTTAGAAAGTAGCTAAGGGAGCTCATCATTGTCTCTAAGTACTGGACCTGCTATTTGACAATTCACTCTAAGCAGAGTCTCCTGTTCACCCCACCGTTTATTTTCTACTCAAGTTTTAAAATCTCTTGGGGGGTGGGAAGAGGGGATAAAAGCTTCAACTATACAGCAGCAAGAAAGGTGTTTCTATAATTATTTTTGAACTTCCTGCTTTGTTTTTTTTGTTTTGGGGTTTGTTTGTTTTTTGAGCATTTTAACTGTATGATATTAGAACTGTGGAATACTGCCATGACCATGGGTGTGTGTATTTTCCACTTTTTATAGAGTTTATATTAACCAGAGTGTTCGCACTGGATATTATCAGAAGCAAGCGCCTATGTGTACACGCACACTAATGGCCTTGTAGGGCATGTGGGTATCACAAATACATAATTATTATACAGATAGCGTCCACATGAAATATAGCTAGTTACAGAGAATGATTTTATGTGAATCTCTCTGGGGCCAGTTCAGTTTAGCAGAATACTGAAACAGGGAGTTATTGTTAGAAGTTGTAGTAATATGGTGTTTGCTTTCATTGCCAGGGAAACTAAAAGCTGAAAACCGATAACTTAAACAGATGTGAACTGAGACATGAAGTGATAAGTATGCTCCAACTACAGGACCAATTTTTCCATAGTTATCTCACACATCTTACGCCAATTCTTGCTCCTACCTCCTTTAAAAAAAAAAGGACCCACAAGAACTGATTTTTGAGAGTGTAAATGTACATACAAACACATCTATGAAGCATATCTATGAAGCAAATTAAATAAAAGCTTGTTTTACAAAGCCTGACAAGAATCCATATTTAATAAAATACAAATATAACACTTGGTAAAACAAAATTAGTGAAATTGTTTTAGTCACCCTCTACAACCAAAGAATGTATAGCTCCATGTCACTCAGCCGGTATGGTGCAGTAAATCCATGCAGGTAAAGGGGAGTTTATTAAACACCTAAAACTTATTTGTCAAGTCCAAATGCCAGGCAAAGGAGACATATCATCTAAGGAAAGACATCTATGGAAGAGGCTCACTTTTGCATAAAAATTTAGGCTTCTGCACAGTCTCAATCTCTGCAGAGAAAATTTAGTAATAAAGACACTTATTTAGAAGATGCTGTGACGGGTTGGATCACAGAAACCCCCTTGGGAGCTGCCACCCGATGTGCCAAGACTACCCCTGCTTCTGTTTTCCCTGGCAGCTCAGGACTCCAGCACCCCGTCTTGCTGAATTAGACACTCCAGTCCCCTTCAACACAGACCCAGGGTCTGAATCACTTGTCCCAATGCTGCAAGTTTACCCAAAAACAGCTCACAGGAGTGTGCTTGTCTTTAGCACTCAGATGCCCAACTCCCAATGGGGTC
>NW_020664409.1:89266917-89315409 GCF_002925995.2 Terrapene triunguis
AAACTATCCCAGTTACATTATATTCACTTATATTTTTATAAAACCATGTAGACTGCACAACGTCACAGATGCTATTCCCTTCTATAGGATAAAAAGCTATAATTCATTGCATTCCGCTCTACATAAAAGATGATATCTCACTGAATGGATTGCCCAATTAATTTTTTCCCCTTCAAATAAAGATCAGGGACAGAGTGGCAAGAGTGTGTATAAGAAAAATTATGTGGCAGTTGCACTGTTTGGGAAGGGTCAACCAGTCTCTCTGCAGCCACTCTTCCTCCTTCCCCCACTAAGGAACTACGTCCCCTTCTGCAACAACATTCCCCTCTTCCTGTGGTGGATAACTCTGTGTGATCAAGATGGTGATGGAAAACCCTGTTACTGTACTTTGATTTAGGGGTTGGAGGTGCTGAGAGAGCACTTTTACAGACCGATGTGGGAACAGCCTTTAAAAAGGGCATAGGACTAGGAGTCAGGAGACTTGAGTTCTATATTCTCAGTTCTGTGTCTTTGGACAACAAACTTACACACTCTCTGCCTCCGTTTCCCCAGTCTTACATTTCTATGATTCTATAAGGAAGATCTGATCCACTACCTACCTAATAAAGACTATTCGTGAATATCAGTCACAGACTGATTGCATGTCCAACTGTATTTTTTACCCTGCTCATTACATGGCAACCAGAAGCATATTGTGGGACAGACCTCCCCCCCCGCCCCAAACTCCTACAGCTGCAAGGCATCCTGACATTGAAGGTAATGCTTAGCACATCCCTGTGTGTTTATACAAAATATGGTGGCCTGATTGTCTGTTACAATTCGGGTCGCCTTTGGGGATATGCCTCTTAAGATCCTTAATATTTTCAGAACCACACTCCTCCAGAACACGAATATGCGAGGGAAGGTTTTACGAGGAAAGACCAAGTTCCTTGGGTGTGAAATCCCTTGGCAGAGGCTCTTGACTCCAAGCTTGACATAACTGCCATCACTACAGTTTGGATGGAAGGTGCTTGGAAAGCCATGACTACTGCCAAGCATTTCACAAAGAGACACAGCAGATGCCAAATCAAACAACAACACATGAAATTGGAAGTGCTATTTCCCCATGACAAACACAAGATATTTCTTATATGCACTGGAAATATCCCTATGTGCATCTTAATGTCCAAAATGATCAGAGCACAGAGTCGGTTGCCTTCTTCTAGGAACATGTCTCCCACAGTAAATCTTTCCTTTATCTAACATACAAGAAGTCAGATTAGATGGTCACAGTGGGCCCTTCTGGCCTTATATACGAATCTATGAGTAATACTGATATAGGTCACTGATATCTAGGATGGGTCAGAGCTCTCTTGTCTTTCTGAATACCAAGTAGTTCTCTTCATAGTGTTAGAGGCTTGAAAGGTCTCTTTGCCAGGAGGAGCTAGATTCCCTGAATTATCTTTTCCTGATAAGGAACCCAACACCATTCTTTGCTGGGATGGGGTTAGTATGTGTACAGTCTGAGGGTTTTCTGAAACCTGTGCTTGTAGTCCCTCTAAACAAGGCTCAGGACTCATGTCAGAGATGACCAAGGGCTACTTGGGTAAGAGTAGGAACTCTTGGGGCCAAGAGAAGGTTCTGACAGCCTGAATACAAAGTAAATGCTGGTTTATGAAGTGGTGATTTTTCCTTTTGGCTCTTGTGGAAGGGGTATTATGGGCAGGCACCTGGCAAAGAGAATTCAGGGATACCTTGATTTTCTGAATGCAATGAGGCCTCTGCCAGCTCCCCAAAGAAATTCTCCCTGGTGTAAAGGCAAATCCTCAAGCTTTTCCTGCCCCACGACAGAAATCACAACATCGCCATTACAGAAGACCGGATAAGTATGACGCTCAAGGAGTACATATTTCTTTTATACAGCTTAAGGCACAGGCAGCTGTGTAAAGCATCTATTGTAACCTCCACCAGCTGGTTGAAAATAGGTTGCAAAGGAATGGCAACCTTATTGGATGAGGTTACTTGGCTCAGGTATCCATCATGCCACCTCTAGATTCCTGGACATATTTCAACACAAGACCCGCTGCTTGGACCGTTTCTGGAGAAATGTTAGATCCTCCCATGAGAAGTCATAATCTCATTCCGCTGCAGTGAATGTATCTTGGAGTAGATAAACAAAAATAGATCTGTGACTAGGGTTTTTGATTTCAAAAGGGCTAACTTTAAAAAATTAAGGAAATTAGTTAGGGAAGTGGATTGGACTGAAGAACTTGGGGGATCTAAAGGTGGAGGAGGCCTGGAATTACTTCAAGTCAAAGTTGCAGAAACTATCAGAAGCCTGCATCCCAAGAAAGGGGAAAAAATTCATAGGTGGGAGTTGTAGACCAAGCTGGATGAGCAAGCATCTCAGAGAGTTGATTAAGAAAAAGCAGAAAGCCTACAAGGAGTGGAAGATGGGAGTGATCAGCAAGGAATGCTACCTTATTGCGGTCAGAACATGTAGGGATAAAGTGAGAAAGGCCAAAAGCCATGTAGAGTTGGACCTTGCAAAGGTAATTAAAACCAATAGTAAAAGATTCTATAGCCATATAAATAAGAAGAAAACAAAGAAAGAAGAAGTGGGACCGCTAAACAATGAGGATATAGTGGAGGTTAAGGATAATCTAGGCATGGCCCAATATCTAAACAAATACTTTGCCTCAGTCTTTAATAAGCTAATGAGGAGCTTAGGGATAATGGTAGGATGACAAATGGGAATGAGGATATGGAGGTAGATATTACCGCATCCGAGGTAGAAGGCAAACTCGAACAGTTTAATGGGACTAAATCGGGGGGCCTAGATAATCTTCATCCAAGAATATTAAAGGAACTGGCACATGAAATTGCAAGCCCATTAGCAAGAATTTTTTAATGAATCTGTAAACTCAGGGGTTGTACTGTATGACTGGAGAATTGCCAACATAGTTCCTATCTTTAAGAAAGGGGAAAAAAGTGATCCGGGCAACTACAGGCCTGTTAGTTTGACATCTGTATGTAGTATGCAAGGTTTTGGAAAAAATTTTGAAGGAGAAAGTAGTTAAGGACATTGAGGTCAAAGGTAATTGGGACAAATTACAACATGGTTTTACAAAAGGTAGATCGTGCCAAACCAACCTGATCTCCTCCTTTGAGAAGGTAACAGATTTCTTAGACAAAGGAAACACAGTGGATCTAATTTACCTCAATTTCAGTAAGGCATTCGATACGGTTCCACATGGGGAATTATTAGCTAAATTGGAAAAGATGGGGATCAACATGAAAACTGAAAGGTGGATAAGGAACTGGTTAAAGGGGAGACTACAACAAGTCATACTGAAAGGTGAACTGTCAGGCTGGAGAGAGGTTACTAGTGGAGTTCCTCAGGGGTCGGTTTTGGGACCAATCTTATTTAATCTTTTTATTACTGACCTTGGCACAAAAAGTGGGAATGTGCTAATAAAGTCTGCGGATGACGCAAAGCTGGGAGGTATTGCCAATACAGAGAAGGACCGGGATATCATACAGGAAGATCTGGATGACCTCGTAAACTGGAGTAATAGTAATAGGATGAAATATAATAGTGAAAAGTGCAAGGTCATGCATTTAGGGATTAATAACAAGAATTATTGTTATAAGCTGGGGACGCATCAGTTGGAAGTAGCAGAGGAGGAGAAGGACCTCGGAGTATTGGTTGATCACAGGATGACTATGAGCCGCCAATGTGATATGGCCGTGAAAAAAGCTAATGCGGTCTTGGGATGCATCAGGCGAGGTATTTCCAGTAGAGATAGTACTGTTATACAAGGCACTGGTGAGACCTCATCTGGAATACTGTGTGCAGTTCTGGTCTCTCATGTTTAAGAAGGATGAATTCAAACTGGAACAGGTGCAGAGAAGGGCTACTAGGATGAGCCGAGGAATGGAAAACCTGTCTTATGAAAAGAGACTCAAAGAGCTTGGCTTGTTTAGCCTAACCAAAAGAAGGCTGAGGGGAGATATGATTGCTCTCTACAAATATATTGGAGGAATAAATACCAGGGAGGGAGAGGAATTATTTAAGCTCAGTACCAATGTGGACACAAAAACAAATGGATATAAACTGGCTACCAGGAAGTTTAGACTTGAAATTAGATGAAGGTTTCTAACCATCAGCGGAGTGAAGTTCTGGAACAGCCTTCCAAGGGGAGTAGGGGGGGCAAAAGACACATCTGGCTTCAAGATTAAGCTTGATAAGTTTATGGAGGGGATGGTATAATGGGATAGCTTAATTTTGGCAATTAATTAGTCTTTGACTATTAGTAGTAAATATGCCCAATGGCTTGTGATGGGATGTTAGATGGGGTGGGATCTGAGTTACTACAGAGAATTCTTTCCTGGGTGTCTGGCTGGTGAGTCTTGCCCACATGCTCAGGGTTTAGCTGATCGCCATATTTGGGATCAGGAAGGAATTTTCCTCCAGGGCAGATTGGCAGAGGCCCTGGGGGTTTTTCACCTTCCTCTGCAGCGTGGGGCACGGGTCACTTGCTGGAAGATTCTCTGCACCTTGAAGTCTTTAAACCATGATTTGAGGACTTCAATGGCTCAGACACAGGTTTGATACAGCAGTGGGTGGGTGAGATTCTGTGGCCTGCGTTGTGAAGGAGGTCAGACTAGATGATCATAATGGTCCCTTCTGACCTTAAAGTCTATGATTCTTATCTGAAAAGTAGTTTTCCAGCTCCTCCCAATTCAAACAATCCTTCATCCCCTTTACCTTCAGCTTGAACCTCCCCCAAATTATCTAGGCAAGGGCATCAACTCTGGGCTGCAAGTATCTCAAAAAATCCCTCCACTCCAATGTGCTGAGTGCGCCAATTACTCCCAGCAGAGGGCGAGAAGATGGCCTCCGTCAGGGCAACCTTGGATGAAATTGGAAGAATTAGTGCCATGACAGGCAAAAGCACAGCTCCTACAGGCCTTTGCTGATCATGGTCAGGAGGGAACTCACAGGCAGGTTCCAGAGGCAGTGCTTCAGCTCAGATGGCAACTAAACAACCAATACTGGGTCTGGCTCACACACCGCCATTATGGGCCAAAGAAACCTTTAAGAACTTGGAGTCAGTTTGGTACTGGGAAGCCCAGACCAGGAAGTGAGAATCCTGGCAGCTCGTTGTGATGGAATGCAATTCCATCACACTGGTCTCTACAGAAAAAGAAGGATTACATATTGAAACCATCACACAATAGTCAATACATCCCATCTTCTACACCACAAAATAATTTTTCGTTTTCTTCATCAGCCCAGTAATCTAAACCTGTGATAAAATTATAATCAGCATTTCTTATACTATTGTCCAGGGGTATTTTGCGAAAAAAAAAATATTTACAACAGCTAAATGCTAGAAATCGTTAACTCATTTCTAACCTACAACAAAAATTACTAAAATCAAAAAATTATTTTTAAACTCTATTGTATACTCTGTTAAAAAGCCCTAGAGACTTTATTATAGGAACTTACAGATTCATTTTTAAATTTTAAACCAAATAAAATCAGAATTTTAAGACTTTTTAAACAATTATACTGGAATCAGAAGGCTATTATAATGGGAGATGAAAATGAAAACCTAAGAGAGATCAAGAGAGAAGTGAAGCAAGGTTGTACATTTATAGTGACTGATGAAATTAATACCTTCTTGTGTTTCTTTGATTAAGAGGAATGGAAAATGAATAACACTCACTATGAAGATGACAAAACTGTTGGATGATTCAGAAGAAGGTCTGAGTAAGTCAGTGGAGATTATATATGAATACGGCAAAGAAGATGGTCTAGAAAGGAATGTGGACAAGACAAAAACTACAGTGGTTTGCAAGGATCACAGGAAAACAGGCAAGATTTCAGTAAATGACACAGCCATGTAGTGAGTGAGACATTATTGTTACATGGGAAGCATCATTACAGAAAATAGAAAATTGGACATTGAAGTCAGCACCCGAATAGCAGAACAAACGATATTCTGGAAGATTAAACATCTGATGAGAAGGGACATAAATCTGACGACTAAATTCCAACTCTGAAAAACAGACTTACAGGGGTGAAACACGTACATTCAAACAAATCGATAATAAAGAAACTGCAGTCCTTCGAATTATGGTGTTATACAAGAATTTAGAAAAAATATGGACAGATTGTGTAACCAACAAAAAAAGTATTGGAGATTATGGGAACTCAGTATAGACTAATTAGAGATCTTCTGAAAGAAAGATTCAATTTGCAGGGCACATTAGAGGTTCAGCAGGCAATGCAGGTTTACACACTGGAATGGAAAGTTGATGGCAGAAGACAACAAGGCAGAAAAAGATCATGGATCGACAATATGGTATCCTGGGTGGATGAAAAGGACTATTCACCCACAGAGAGATTAGCAGAGGATCATATGGAATGGGCTGCCATGGTTGCAAACTTTCAGTAATAGAGATGCCACAGAAGAGAGGAGACAATCTGACACCGGGCTCTCAAACGCTCAGCAAACCTAATGCTACTTTTTAGCAAAATGGATACCATCAACACCAGGCTTAGTAAAGTCAACTGTAATTGAAATCTCTTTTCAAGCACTATATTCTTGTTTAGGAGTGTTTATCGTTATTAACTGCATATTATTGGCTCAGCAGAACAGATGTGCTTTATTTTTTAATAAAATCATTCATATATTATATTTGACAAAAACAATGAAGCCAAAGAGATTGTTCTATTTTGAGATCTGTTTGGCAAATTTTGTAGGTGCTGAGCATTAGCTGGATCTACAAAGTGAAGAAACACACACTAACTACAAAGTTTACTAGGTACATGTTGAGTATGTAAATTATTTATTCTCTGAATTTAAACACTGTGTTTTTAGCATGTAGTTTTTGCTTCAATCAAAGCAGGACAGGAGGGATAAAATCTTGGCTCCATTAAAGTCAATGGCAAAACTCCCATTGATTGTAACAAGGCTGGGATTTCACTATGGTGTTAAAGTGCAGTTTGGGAACATGAATAAAGATACGTCGATTATTTTAACAAGTACTTACCTGCCAGCCAGACTGAGCAATTCGTGTTTATCTGCTACTGCCGATTTCTTTTCCAGCTCCCAAAGCATAACATTGATCAGGTACGAATTCTTAATTATAATGGGCACTTCTTCAAACATGTGCTCAAATGCAACATTTGCTTTTTTCAATCTGTGAAGCAAGTTTAGAAAGTTTTTATACAACCAGGAACTTTGCTCCTTGGGGTCTCTATTCTTGTTCTAGCAACAGTCAGCTGGTGATTCCGTAGAGCCCTAGATTTCCAGAGCTCCATTGCCAAGCAACACTCAAGCCTCTTTGGTAAGAGGCATTTGCATGAA
Organism: Terrapene triunguis; assembly: GCF_002925995.2. NCBI lineage: Eukaryota > Metazoa > Chordata > Testudines > Emydidae > Terrapene > Terrapene triunguis. Next base: position 89,274,279 of record NW_020664409.1, read on the forward strand.
AAAAACTTTACATTTATAAAGCCTTGTACAAATTAACCAAGTGAAAAAGCCCTCAAAAGTAAAGCAGATGCTTTAATCACTAATGAGTTATTTACAAGAATAAACCTCCAGCAAAAGACAACAATGGCAACGTTGACTCTGCCCCACCAGAATATTTTACTGTTTTCCTTACCATCCATTTTTCTTAACTAGAAGTGACTAGTCACCACACAGCTCTGCAATAAGTTCTAAATTCACAACTACCATGTTACAATGACACACTAATGTTTCTATGGAAAGCTGCATTCTCCAGAAACTGAACATATAACTTTAAATCATTTACATAATTAAAGAGGAGATGATGAAATATATTTAAATTCTAGTCAGAATAACAGAATAGAATTTTCTTATTTTTATAACAACATTTTACCTTACCTTTATTATCCCTCACTTTTAATTTTTGAACAGACAAAATAGACATGGATACCTTTCATCAGACCAACAAATAAAGGTACAATAGTTTGGGAGCACGTGTAGTATGTGTGGCTCCATTAAGGCTGGAAACTAAACATTCACTTCCATTTTTTAGACTAAGAAGCAAACTAGTGGAAATGTTATCTTTAGACACTGAGCAGTGAAATGGTTCAGTTTTTCTGAATGAAAGCTTTGCGTGGGTTTGTTTTTTGATGCTGAGCACTGAGATGATTAGGGGGAAAGATGTCATGCTAGCAGCTGCTTCAATTATAAGTGGTTACTCAATGGCAGTGTCAAACAAGCAGCATTGTTGTAACCAATCAAATAACACAATTCACAAAACATTTTCTTGCCACAAAAATAGTAAAACTTGTTATTTGATTAGCAAGTCTCAAGAACAGCTGTATTTTTAGAGGTCTCTTTATTTTTGGCCAAGAGATCGTTTATTATTGATAATGTGATAGTGCTAATAGGCCTCATTGTGCTAGGCAGCCTAGACTGATAGGTCTGCTTTGGAAGCACAGTAAATATTCTGGAATAAAAGTAATTTTATTCCAGAAGACACTGCCCAAGGAATAGCTATAACAAATAGTTATTCCAGAATACCTATGCTGGTCAATTTTCCCCATGTAGACAAGGCCTTAAGAGATTGTTCCCTTTCTCTATTTCTTTGTGTATTTATGCCCTTTTGCCATCACCTCAATGTAACTGCGCCTCTGTTCCCAGTTGCAGCTGTCTTCACAACACTCATCCCATGGCTGGAGTGATGGAATGCAGCACATTCTTTCAAAGCATATGTTAATGTTGCTCCCCCAAGCCAATAGTAGAAGTGCTTGGAGCAACATCTTCATCTTAGTCATTGCATTTGAGTACACATGCACCACTGGAATTACATACCTGGTTTCCACAGAAATTGACATCAACTGAAATCTCCTTTTAACCCTCCTCCTCCTCCCCCCACCAACTCACTCTCCTCCCCCGCCCCCCCCCCCCAAAAGAAGGATCATGAAGAGAGATCCTTTTAAAATACTTACGCTTCTGGAGAGAAATCTTTCTCTTTGCAAACTTCCATCAGTTTGGGAGTCAGTCTGTAAGCCTTTAGCGACAGAGACCCTTGGGCAGTCTTAATGGGATCTAAGACAAAGTATGGAGGAAGGACACAATTACAAAGATGATTTAAAAAGAGTCTTCCTCTACTTGAATATTTCTTTGGACGGTTTACGTTTTAGGAAAAATATTATATTGCATATTTATATTTAAAAACCTAAAAAAATCAGCACAACAGGGACTGTGGTCCTCTGACTAGAAGTGTAGTAATGAGATATAAAATAGAACTGAACTACATGTAATGCATCTATTTACTCATCTAATGCAAATGTGGGACTTAAAGTTATTTGAATTTAAGAAAAGTGAAAAGTAGTAATTCCGGATTTCTTTTCCTTAGCACAAACTACCCAAACAACTCGCATATGATGGCTGCCTCACTGAAATACAAAGGTTTCCCCCTAACAAAAAGGCAGCTCTACCTACTATGTAGTAAAATAAAAATATTTACTAAACCATAATCACTTAATACCAAAGTGAGATTTAGGATTAGCGATAGGCTAATTCATATTAGGCAAACTGTCTAATTGCTTGGGACAAAAATATAATTGATGCATAAAAAGATTAGCTTCCTCTTGACATACTGTCTTGAGCTCAGTGGAATGTTTTCTAAACAAACTGTTAAATTCCTAGGACAGGGAAGCTTAACACTTGCACCATGATAGCAGCTAAGGTATGCCAATATTAGAATAAAAACTGTTAACATTCATGTTGTCTGAAATTTAACACAGTCAAACTTTTAGCAATCGGTGATAAAATGAAAACCAAAATAGACTTGAACAAGTGGAAAATTCATCAAGGTCTGATGATGCAATGTTTCCAGCCAATATAAGTATACTTTAACAACTTGTTCTTTACTGTAATCCAATTGTTAACATACTGAAACAATTTTGGGGCAGCTCATAAGATTGATCGTATTCATTAGTATTTTTTCTGACAGATACTCAGGACGTTACATTTACTTCTCAGCTGGAAACTATATGCAAGTCTGCCAGATATGGCAAACTGTGAGTGTTCGGGGAGGGGGAGGCTATAAAGCTGTTAAATTGCCTACGGTTCTGATACAGCACAGAACATCTGGTCTGGAGAGCTTGAGGAAACACCATTAAATAGGCAGAAAATAAAAAAATCTTTGTGCTAAGAAACAGTCCAGGTTTTGTATGCTTCTGTCAGAGGTATAAAAAAATTTGGCAATTTGTGTTATGATTGGTCAGTCACGTACAGAGCCAGACACTCTAGCAATCGGGGGTTTTTAGACATCTGGTCTAGTTCCACCAGTCCCTTCAACAAGGGAGGGGAGATGGAGGAATAAAAATGAAGCAGCTACTCCAGCATTCCAAAACGTACACATCAGGGCTCTGATAGCAAGAAAAATAAACAGAAAGAAGGAAACCCTGTCTAGACTTAGCTGCTGCTGAGGCTGCTGCAGACACAGGGTTGGTATTTACTTGAAAAGGCCTGCCAGGCTACTCTTACAGGCAAAAGACAGAATACAAAAATAGTAGTAATAATATTAAGAGGGGAAAAGAATAATAAAGGAAACCTCATACTAACCGTAAATGAGAACTACAGACTCCTCAATTGCATGTTGGTAACTGAACTGGGAGTCCAGGAGGGCACGAGTGACAAAAGAGCCATAGTAAGTAGATTGGTACCAGCCAACATGAAGATGATCAATGTTTACGTGGCGAAGGCTTCGCATCATTTCCATCTGGTATTGAACTAGATGAAATAAAAAGAATGTTAAAGCGTAAACTTCTAAAAACTATTTCTCGAGAACACCTACAATTAAACCTGAGCAAGTTACATTTTTCACAACTATAAAATCAGATTGGTTTATTTCAGTCACTACTCAGCACAGATAATATTAAAAATTGGAACTTGTCATATAAAGTCAGAATAAAACTATTTTGGTTAATCAGAATACTTTTCTCATTTGGAGTTCACTGCTAAGCTTATCAATGAACTATTACACAAGTTTATTGCATTCACTATCTTGTTCATTTATGTAAAAAAATTCTGATATTGTGTGTGTCTCATAGCAAAAATAAATATCTGTTCAACAGGAACATTCTGTTCAAGAGTAAAATTAGTGTAACAGTTCTTTAATAATATCAAATATAAGTCTTATAAGATAATTTTGAAAACTATGACCTGAGAAAGCAGATTTATGGGAACCAAAAGAAAAAAAACAGTTTATGTTAAATGTAAATATGAGATAATACTGAAACAGTTGTACATGTGTAGGAATACACACAGTAATTGTGTCCCCCGTTTGGAGCCACCTACAGGCAGTTGTTTGCATTAATCTTTAATTTTTTACACTTCTTTTTTAATATATGGTACATTACTTTAGAAGGTAGAGAAAAACAGCCATTTTGTCAGGATTATTATACTAAGAAAAAACAGTTACCTTTTCGAGTGTGCCCTCACAATGGGTGGTGGGGGAACACCCGCCAGTTCATAACAGGAACAAATGCACGAAGTGATCCAATTGGAAAGCTGCTGAGTGGAAATCGGCTGGCCCCTGGCGTGCTCAGACGGGGCGACAAACAGTTGCGAGGACTTTCTGAATGGCTTAGTCCGCTTGAGGTAGAAAGCCAGAGCCTGCCGCATGTCGAGCGTGTGGAGGCGGCATTCCTAACTGGATGTGTGAGGCTTGGGGCAGAGGACCGGTAGAAAGATGTCCTGACCCACGTGGTAGGCGGAGACCACCTTCGGGAGGAACGCGGGGTGTGAGCGGAGCTGGACCTTGTCCTTATGAAAGACCATGTACGGCGGTTCAGAGGTCAGGGCCCTGAGCTCCGAGACTCGCCTGGCCGACGTGACAGCAACCAGGAAGGCCACCTTCCATGAGAGGTGAGATCAGGATCACGTGGCCAGTGGTTCAAACGGGGGCCCCGTGAGACAAGCCAACACCAGGTTTAGGTCCCACTGTGGAACCGGGGGTCTAGAATACGGGAAAAGATGGTCTACACTCTTAAGGAACTGGCCAGTCATAGTATGGGAAAACACCGTGTGTCCTTGCACCGGCGGATGGAAGGCCGATATGGCCGCCAGGTTCACCTTGACGGACGAGGGCGCCAGGCCCTGGGCCCTCAGTGGAGGAGGTAATCAAGGATAAGCTGGATCAGGGCAGTCACCGGGGAGACCCCCTGGTCTGCCGCCCACCTAGAAAACCAGGACCACTTTGCCAAATAAGCGCGGCGAGTGGAGGGCCGTCTACTTTCGAGGAGGACACGCTGAACTTGCTCTGAGCACGTCCTTTCCTCTCTACCTAACCATCGAGCAGCCATGCCATAAGGTGAAGAGCTGCTAGGTTGGGATGGAGGAGGCGGCTCTGGTCCTGTGAGCGCAGGTCTGGGCGGAGCGGCAACGGCCATGGCAGAGCTACCGCCAGGCCCGTGAGGGTCCCGTACCAATACTGCCTGGGCCACGCCGGGGCAATCAGGACAACTCGGGCCTTGTCCGACTTTATCTTCTCCAGGACCCTGCTGATTAGAGGGAATAGGGGGAAGGCGTAGCGAAGCCAGCCTGACCAGGACAGGAGAAAGGCATTGGAGATAGCGCCCCTCCCCAGGCCCCCCTAGGAGCAGAACCGGGGGCATCGCCGGTTCTGCTGAGTCGCGAATAGGTCCACCTGGGGAGTTCCCCACCTTCGGAAGAGCCGGTGGGCCAGTTCCAGGTGGAGGGACCACTTGTGTTGCGAGGAGAAGTCCCTGCTCAAGCGATCCACCCTCTCGTTGCGGGCACCCGGTAAGCGGAAGGCCTTCAGGTGGATGTCGTGGGCTATACAGAAGTCCCACAGCCTGAGGGCTTCGAGGCAGAGGAGCAGGCCCCGCCTTGCCTGTGGATATAGAACATCGAGGCCGTGTTGTCTGTTGGAAACCTGACAACCTTCCCCTCCAGGTGCGAGCGGAAGGCCATACATGCCAGCTGCACTGTTCTGAGCTCTTTGACGTTTGTGTGTATGTTCAGGTCCTGAGCCGACCACAGGCCTTGGGTCTGAAAGCTCCCCACATGGGCCCCCCAACCCAGGTCCGATGCATCGGACACCAGCTCCAGCGACAGGGCCTTGTCCCTGAACGGGACCCCTTGGAGCATGTTGTTCGGGGTGGACCACCATCGCAGGAAGGTAATCACAGCGTCCAGCACGGTGAAGACCTTGTCCATCCTGTCTGTGGCCTGAGAGAAATTCGAGGCCAACCAAAGCTGGAGGGGACTCATCCTGAGTCTGGTGTGACGGACCACGTACGTGCACGCCGACATATGACCCAAGAGCTGCAGGCAAACCCTGGCCGTTGTCACCGGGAACCTTGTGACCGAGTCGATGAAACCTTCCAGGGTCTCAAACTTGTCAGGCAGGATGGAGGCCTTGGCCGATATTGCGTCCAGGAGCGCCCCGATAAACTCTATGCGCTGGACCGGGACTAACGTGGACTTGGTGTTGTTTACCAGTAGGCCCAAGGCGGTGCATGTGGACAGGAGGAGCTCCACGTGATCCCTCACCTGCGACCGGGAGGTGCCCTTGACGAGCCAATCGTCCAGATAGGGAAATATCTGTACCCCCCGCCGTCTGATGTAGGTCGCTATTACCGACATGCATTTTGTAAACACTCTGGGAGCAGTGGACAGCCCAAATGGGAGGACCGTAAATTGGTAATGATTTTGTCCCACCACGAAATGGAGGAAGCGCCTGTGCCCCTCGAATATGTGGATGTGGAAGTACGCATCCTGTAGATCGAGGGCAGTGTACCAGTCCCCGGGATCCAGGGAGGGGATGATGGAGGCCAGGGAGACCATGCGGAACTTGAGCTTCACCATGTGCTGGTTCAGACCCTGTAGGTCCAGTATGGGCCTGAGACCCACTTTGGCCTTCGGGATAAGGAACTAATAGGAGTAGTACCCCTTGCCCATGAACTCCTCGGGCACCACCTCTATCACTCCTAGTCGTAGGAGCCGCCCCACCTCCTGCTCAAGCAGCACTTTGTGCGAGGGGTCCCCCAAGAGGGATGGGGGCGGGGGGTGGTTGGGCGGGGAGGAGGTAAACTGGAGGGTGTAACCCCGGGAGATGGTGTTGAGGACCCATCGGTCCGATGTGAGCCGAGACCATTCCTGAAGGAAAGCACACAACTGGTTGGAGAAGGGAAGCTTTATTGGGGTTGGATCCCTGATGAGGACTGGCGGGTTGCCCCCAAGCGTCCCGTCAAAAATCACCTTTTCCCCGCCTGCTTGCCCTTGGAGGGTCCAGGCTGGGGGGGGCAGGCCGAGACTGCCTGTGAGGGCGTCTCTTATAGTCCCGTTGCTTCCTATGGGCAGCCTCGTACTTTGGGAGGGCGGCCGGGGTCGGAGTCTGCTGCGGCTTGAACTTAGGTTTTGCCGGAGCCAGGACATAGAGACCCAGGGTCTGGAGGGTCGTGCGGGAGTCCTTCATGCCATGCAGCCTTGTATGTGTTTCCTCCGCGAATAGAGCTTTCCCATCAAACGGGAGATTCTGCTTGGAGGATTGTGCCTTGCTAGAGAGCCCGGAGAGCAGAAGCCATGACGCCTGTCTCATGGACACCGCAGAGGCCATGGAACGTGCGGCCGTGTCCGCAGCATCTGAGGCAGCCTGCAGGGAAGCCCGAGCTGCCGTTGCCCCTTCCTCCACCAGCACCCTGAACTCCTTCTTATCGCGCTCCTGGAGGGAGACCTCAAATTTAGGCAGGGAGCCCCACAGATTAAATTAGTACCGACCCAAGAGGGACTGATGGTTTTCCACTTGTAATTGTAAGCTCAAAGACAAATTTTTCTTCCGAAAGAGTCCAGTCTCCGAGAGTCTTTGTTCTTTGGGGTCGGGGCTGGCTGACCCTGTCGTTCCCTGTGGTTGACCACCAGGGAGTTGGGCGCCAGGTGGGTATATAGGTACTCATGTCCTTTAGTGGGTACAAAGTACTTGCATTCTGCCTTTTTTGATATAGGGGCCAACGAGGCCGGTGTTTGCCACAGGGCATTTGAAATTTTAGCCACCCCTTCATGGAGCAGCAAGGCCACCCTACCCGGTGCCGATGGGGACAACACATTGAACAGAGAGTCCGAGGGCTCCTCCATCTCCTCTGCTTGGAGGTGAAGGCTTGCTGCCACGCTCTTTAAGAGCTCTTGGTGGGCCCTGAAGTCCTCCTGCGGGATGGAGGGAGGCGGGGCTGCAGTCGCCTCCTCAGGGTGGGGCGAAGAGGCCGGTGCAGTGCTTTGGGCGTTGGCTGGCACCTGAGGATCCACCACTTGGTCGGACTCAGGGCACAGTACCGAGGACGAGCATCCCACCGACTCTTTTGTCGGGGGTCTGGAGAGGGAGGCCGACGGTGTTTCCGAAGCTCCGGCCACCGAGTGAGCTCCCACCGGGGGCTGCGCCGGAGGCCACGGTGCCCACTGGTACCACTGGGCCGGCCACGACGCTCGGTGCCACTGCACCTGTCGTGGGGCCGGCTGCCCGAGTTGACTGGTCTGGCCTGTCGTAGGACGGCTACGAATGGAGACCAGGCTGGCGTAGGATCCGCTGCTATCTCTCGACCGGGAGAAGCAGCGGTGGCGGGATCTGCGACGGTCACCAGACTGCAATCTCAACATGGAGGACCAGTACTGAGGGTAATAGCTGCTCTGTGAATGGCCTCGATGGGCAGACCTGCGACGGCGAGGCGACGCCCGGGGCTGCGGTGCCTTGACGGCAACTTGGAGCATGAGCCTGAGCAAGAACGGCGTCGACAACCGTGCCATGACCAACTGCAGTACCATCTCTGAGACAAGGACCGACAACATGTCCGCTCTCTGAGGAGGACCGGTGCTGCGAGTCCCGGACGGACGGAACCCAGCCCGAGAGTCTGGTTGGCGTCGAGGGCGATCCACGTGGACCCTGCCCTGAGCGGACGCTGGGCGGTGATCGACATCGGGAACGTTCCCTCGACCGAGACCGAGCCGGGGCGATTGTGGAGATCCCAGCAGCGGCTTGCCTCTGGAGCGTGGGGCCGATATCGGCGGTGCTCCAGGCACCGGCCTGGACGAGACGTCCCAGGCCGCCTGGAGGGCTTCGGACGTAGACGGCATCCGGACATCCAGAGAGGCCTGTTCTGAAGGGGCCGGGCTACTCCGCTCTACGTGTGTGGGGATCAAGGACTGCCCGACATGGGCCTAGCCTCTGTCCCAGACTTCCCTCGGCGCCGCTGCGAAGAGGGAGTCTTCTTGGCCCTCTTGGCGTGCCCTGTGGATGGGGAGCGGTGCCGACTGGTCGATGGCACTGGCGGATTGCTGCGTACCGACACCGCAGTGCCCGGTACAGGCTCGGAGCAGCGTGCTGGGGTCAGGGTCAGCGCCAACTCCATCAGAATGGCTCGAAGCCTAATGTCCCTTTCTCTTTTGGTCCGAGGCTTAAACAATTTGCAAATCTTGCACCTCTCGCTGATATGGGTTTCTCCCAAGCAGCACAAACAGTCTGTGTGTGGGTCGCTTCTTGGCGTAGAACGCCGACAAGAACCGCACAACTTAAATCCCAGGGCTCGCTAACGAACTACAGGTACTAAACGAACGAACAGTTCTGGGGACGAGCTACAGCAAAGCTGGAGCAGAGCAGTTCTGATGCACCTTCACTGTGGGCAAGAAGGAACTGAGGGTGGCGGAAGCACGGAGCTCCCCTTATACTGTGCCAGGCAGGCGCCACTCCAGGGGTCGCGGGGGCACTCCCCCCTATGGGTACTGCTAGGGGAAAAACTTCCAGCACCGGTGCACGTGGTGAGCATGCACACCTATTGTGGCATACACATGAGCAATCACTCGAAGAAGAATTGCGTTGTATTGTAGCCAACGAGTAAATTCTTTCCATTAAGTGTCTCATTTAAGCAGACTGCCTTTATGTAATACAATCTTATTAAGCAATGTTTAATGTGGTGCAATCTATCTTTCTAATTACAAAAAATGTATAATGGATTATCATTTCATCACAATTCAGACATTTTGAACAGATAACTGAGGGCTTGTCTACATTTAAACGGCTACAGCTGCATCACTATATCCCTTTAGTGTAGACTCTACCTACGCTGACAGAAGGGGTTTCTCCCGTTGGTAGAGATAATCCACCTCCCCAAGAGATGAAAGCATTCTTCTGTCAATCTACCACTGTCTGCACTGGGAGTTAGATCGGCATACATCTCTCGGGGGTGTGGATTTTTCACACCACTGTATGCCAATGTAAGCTCCCAATGCAGACCAGCCCTGAGGCACAGTAGCAATTTAAAATCAACAGTTTTAGATTTCAGTGAAATAATCAAATGAACTGATACTAATAGTCAATCAATAGGCAAATTCTTAAAAATTATGTTTGTGGGCTGTAGAACTTGCAAAATTCAGTTCACTCCAGTTTCATTTTTTTTTTAAACCAACAAGCTCTTGTGCACATGCAGAAATATAACAGCCATAGCATAAGGTAGCTACATAATTAGCAAGAGTAGAGGATAACTTTCAAAATGTACCCCTAAGTCTTCAGACATAAATCTGTGTCTGAAGGGAGGGAGGGAAATAAACCCATCCATGTTGGCTAAAGATATTAGTGCACATTTCTCAGGAGTGAACAAATATTCTTCCAACTTGCCAGACAGCATGCAAACTGCAAATTCCAAAGCCTGCTTATAGTTGCCCTGTGGCCAAAAGATCATCTGCCACACCTTCCACTCTTTGTAATTACCGTATATACTTGTTCATAAACCAAATTTTTTAGTAAAAAAGGGAAGCATCAGAGAAGGGGGTCGGCTTATGAATGGGTATAGAGAGGGAGAGGTGTGACACAGCCCCTCCCCCCAACAGAGCGGGCAAGGAGAGGCAGTACAGCCAGCAGAGCCAGAAGGGAAGAGGCGGGGCCAGAGTCTCTCCGCTTCTGGCCCTTCACAGGCATGAGTAAAGATGTCCCATACTCTTCAGTGCAAACCTGGAAGGTAATTGGTGATTATGTGGAGAGAACAATGCTTCCAAGAGAAGTTTTCAAACTCTGCCTTTTTAGAAACAACAGTCAGCAATGTGTACTTTGAAAAGAGGGATGTAAATAATGGCTTTAGCAGAAGGTAGGTGTGACAAATATAGCAATTTCCTACAATAAACTTGTGAGACCTTATTGAATGAAGTTTAGGTATCTTTGGGGTCCACTGTATTGAATACAAAGTATATTAATTATTGTGTGCCGGTATTGTGTGTAACCTCTCTAGGGGAGTGATGTGATGTGAGCTCGGGAGTTCAAAAGACTTTAATGAAAATGTGCCAGACAAGAATGGAATTTTGGGACAATAAAAGTGTGTAATGGTTTTCCTGGGGAGTACCTAAGAAGAGATCATGCAAATTTCCCATCTCCCGTTATGCAAAAACCCAGTCTTTTGAAGCTATGCCCTGAGGAATAGGTCATTGTTGATTACCTGGTCCCAAAGACTGAAGATCAAAGGCTTGAGCTATATAAAGAAACAGCTGAACTGCCTAATCAGGGTTCTCGTTCTGAGACACTTATGAATTTGTAAACACAGGGAAAATCCAGTTCTGGGTTTTGAAAGACTAACACCTATCACAGAACCCAAATTAGGAGTTGGGGGTGACCTCTGGTAGGCTTTTTAGCATGCATGCAGCTTCTTTTATTGTGCTTAATATGTTTTCTCTAACGTTTTCACCATAAGAATAAATGTGCTTTCTCAGAAAGAGTTGTGTGGTAATTTATAACTGCGGGTAATACACTGGTCATAGCCTCGGGTGAGAAAGCAAAGTGCCGATGCGGGCCTTTTCGTCTATCACAAAGCAGACAGGGATCAGTGCAGCTTTAGAGAACCCACAATCAGAAGGGAGTGAGATGTGAGTCTTCACCCAAGAGTGGTGACGATTAGGAGCTGGGAGCCTGTAGTGGGTGCCCTTGGTGGATCAGGGAGGGGGAAAACAGATGCAGTTATCCTAAAACTGTGACAGTAGGAAAAGTAAAAGCATCCACTGACAGCTGTCCACATCTGCAAATCACCACTTCCCGATTTCACTATTTTTAGCAGATAAATAATAATGGAGGAAACATGTATGCTGCGTAGAAAAGTCTCAAAGGATCGATAAAGTATCTGTCTCTGAAAAATAACTACAAAAGTAAAAATCAATTACGGGGAAAGGTCCCTAACAGAAAGAAAAAGTAACTTTTTACCAAGCACAGACAAAAGCCTGTTTGAACATTTAGCAGCAGCTAGGGTTCCAACAAAAATGTCAGGTTGCACAACTACATAATAAATAACCCCCAAATTATTTGTGCTGGTATAATCAGCACTATTTCTTCACATTGTTTCCATCATTCTGTAAAGCATCACTTCCTTAACTGAGTTAACCATGGACCAGCTAGCCCACAGATCTGTTAAGAATCTGGGCAAGTCACTCAGCTGCACTGGTCCGGTGTTCATACTTTAGAACCAAATTAGTTGGGTGTATGGGGGGGAGGAAGGAGGGTGTTCCACTGCTTCCCAAACCAGACTGCAAATATGCCTTTTACTTATAACCATATTATTAGTTTTAGAGTGAAAAGAGTTAACTGACTTCTGAAATATGACTTTCTGGGGTACAGACACAGACAACTGGATTAAGTTACCTGTTTCACTGAAACAACTGACTGTTCGGTATTATTGTGTTTGTGCTGTACTGAAGTACTATGTGCTGGATTAAGAGTGTATGATCACGGTCTCCTGGGACCCTCACAAAAATTAGATGTGTATCTCATGAGGCGCTCTCAGTGAGCAAGATTTCAAACAACAGAAAGTCTGCTCTTGCTGAGTGATCAGGAACTAAAAACATTATTTATCTTCTCTCCATCCTTTCACACACCCATCTTTTTCTAGAGTTTGTAAAAAGAAATTTCTGTAAGGAAGCAAGAAAAGGTACTACAGGCTACTTTTTGACTGAGGCACAGCAATCAATGAAGAACACTTATTAGAACACAAAAAGAGAAAGTACAAGACCATACTCGCAAGGAGGTCCTTGACTGGTGGTTCTGACTGAGCTACAGGGTGATAACTAATTCTTTGATTCCAAGTTAACGAAAGCTCTAACTACTGGAAAAAAGTATTACAGAGAAATGTTTTTGCAGGATTAAACTAGAATTTAATAATTTGGTTATTTTTTAAATACTGTTTAAAAAAAAACCACTTTCCATCACCGTGCCACCTTTCACCCAAGAATCACTTTACAACATTTATCATGATATAACATCCATTAGGTCAGTATGACCTCCACTTTACAGATCGGGAAACATAGGTTAAATAACTTGTCCAAGCTCATACAGTGAATCAACGGTAAATCTGAGATGAGAATCCTGATCTCCTGACCCTCAGTCTCATGCTGTAACAGTTAAAACCATATTCCCTCCTACGTATCACAAAATACCTTCAAGTCATTTATGACTAAACTTAAAAATAGGGTACGAATGGGTCAAGTCAATTGGTCTGGTAGCCTCCCAACCCCCCTCCCATTTTAAGACAGTCCAAATGGCTACTTTAAAATACAAAGATCTTTATCCTGACCTATCTACAGTGCTCCATTGGGGTTGGCATAGTCTTGTTAAATTCACATTTTTCTTGGGAAAGCAGCATATTATATCACGCTCATCACCGTAATATCTGAGCACCTAGAAAACAAGATGAACAATTCATCTGATGGCAACTACAATTACAGGCCTCAATTTTCAGAAGTGACTAGCAAGTTTGGATGTGCCTGTTTCTGAGTGTTCATTCTGACAGGTTTTACAAACCTGAGCACTTCTCCACAAAAAAATCAGACTCTTTTAAAGTGTCTCAAATTGAGCACACAGAATCTTTGGACATTTTTGAAAATGTAGGTCTACTTTTATTTACATTCATGTTCATTCAAATCACCAGTGAAAGGGTATGATAAACACCCACACTACACATGGAGAAAATTCAAATTAAAGACTTATTTTGCACTAAAACCCACTAATACCTTTATAACCTTTATTCCAACTTTTACAATTATTCCACCCTTAAAAAGGCAAACAATTGTTCAATTTAAATTAACTCTTGCCTTTAAAAAAATAATTTTATTACCCATCTTGAAAGAGAGAGAGAGAGAGAGAGAGAGAGAGAGAGAGAGAGAGAGCGCGCGCTAAGGAATGGTTTACACTACAGATTTAGGTCGACGCAAGGCAGCTTATGTTGACCTAACTATATAAGTGTCTACACTAAAATTTCGCTCCTGCCCATGTAACTGCCCCGGGATGTCGACTTAACTCCACCTCCATGAGAGGCAGAGCATCAATGTTGATGTAGTTAGGTCAACGCAGTGTCAGTATAGACACCGCATTGCTTACATTGACTGTTACTGGCTTTCAGAAGCAATCCCACAATTCCCCACACAGACAGTACAGTTGATACTACCACTTCTGGTGAGGACACACATTGCTGACACAAAGAGCAAAGTGTGGACACGCAAAAGTGATTTAATTACTCTGGCAGCTGTATGCCAACATAACTTAGGTCAACCATTTTTTTCTGTACACATGCCCTAAATTGCATCATATCCCAATAAATAATTGAGGTATGTATTATATCCTTATCTAAATCTGCTAGCCAGTGTTCAGGGTACTCTACGTGATATGTGTTTCAAAGTTTGAGTCAAGACTACCTTATCATGGACTTTTCATTCACTGATAAAGTTCGCTCTGGAAATGCCCATCCAAAGCCAAAGTTATCAAGTAGCACAGAGATAGACTGAAACGGGAAGTTAGTTACCCTTTGTTCTTCGAGATATGTGATCCCTATCTGTGTTTCATTGTGGATACACATGGACTCCATTCAACTAAGACCAGTGAATTCTTGCAAGTAGTGTCCATGCCTGCACCCTCGCTCTCCTTGTACTCTACACAGAGGGGATAAGGGGTGGTTAGACCAGCTGCCTCTCCAGTTCCTTCTCTTCCTGCGAAACAGAAAGATCCAAAGCACAAGAAAAGAAGGGTGGGTAGTGGAATACAGATAAGGACCACACATCTCAAAGAACTCCAGTTACAAAAGGTAACTAACTTCCCTTTCTTCATCGAGTGCTGGTCCCTATATGTATTCCAGTGTGAGTGACTGACAAGCAGTACTCAGAAAGAAGGAAGGTGTGAGGATAGAAGTGGTATGGCGGCTTGTGGAACTGCTGTCCGCAAAGGAGACATCATCAATGGAGAAGGCTTGGACAAAGGCATAATTTCTTGTGAATTGTGTGGATGGAACTCCACATTGCTGCCTTGCAAATATCAAGCAGCGGTACCTGTTGAAATAATGCTACTGATGCTGCTAGCTCTCACATAAGAGTGAGCCCTTATCCTTTGTGGGGAAGGAAGGTGTGTCAACTAAAAGCAGGGTACAGAGAGCCACTTACAGAATCTCTGGGAAGAAACAGTTTGTCCTCTAACTCGTTCAGCTAACAGTCCAGGTGACTTTCTGTTCTGTTTTGTTCTCTGCAGTTAAAATACCAATGCTTGCATTGAGGGAATAAAGTCTGTTCTCTTTGCTGAAAGCACCATGCCTCAGGAAGAATACAGGTAAGTGGATAGTCTGATTTATGTGAAATTCTGAAACTATCTTAGAATCTCGGTGCAGTTATAGAGAGACTGTCTTTATGGAATATTATCTATTGTGGCTCTGCCATTAGGGCTCCAGGTTCACCTATTCATCTAGATTAAATGATAGCAATGAAGAAAGTGACTTTTATTGACAGGTGAAACAATGAACATATAGCTAGGGGTGAGAAGAGTGGCTAAGTGAATGCCCAAAGTACTAAGTTATGGTCCGAAGGACAGACTTGCTTCATTACCAGTGGAAAGGTTCTTAGTAAACTTCTTAAGAACCTAGACCATGGCTAGGTGAGTAGAGAGAGTAGCTGCTGTCCATTGGTGCATGACACACAATGACTGCCGCCAGGTGAAGCCACAGCAAACTACAGGAAAGGCCCACCATCTTAAGGTAAGGAGATAATCCAAGATAGCAGGAATACCCACTGTCTCTGGAGTACTTTGACTTGGCTAGATAACATTTTTTGGTGGAGCCCTTCCTGCTATTATTGAGAACGGCTTGCAAAATTTTGGAGCAGGAATATTCTAGGTCTGACGCCCATCCAAATACCAAACTGTGAAGTGAAGAGCATCTGGGTTGGGATGCCTGACCCTGCCAGTCTCTTAAGTAAAGAGATCTGGGAAGGGTTGAATGCTGATAGTTGAACAGGTTGACATTTTTAGGAGATTTGGGAACCAGAACTATCATGATGAAGATGACCTGTGCTCAGTCCTGTTGAATTTTCTGAAGACTCGTGGGTAGCAAGGACAGGAGGAAAAGCATAGTTCAAGTGTTCCGTCCAAGACAGTAGGAGAGCATCACTTCTGGAGTACTGACCTTGAGCTCCCATGGAGCATCAGATGTTGTACTTCCTGTTCACCTTGGAGGTGAACAGGCCCAGGCGGGGGTCCCTCAGAGTGAAGGTGCTATTCACCACTAAATTGTATAACTGCAACTCAG
The DNA here is from genome assembly GCF_002925995.2 of Terrapene triunguis. Classification (NCBI taxonomy): domain Eukaryota; kingdom Metazoa; phylum Chordata; order Testudines; family Emydidae; genus Terrapene; species Terrapene triunguis. Next base: position 89,290,370 of record NW_020664409.1, read on the forward strand.
GATCCACCACGAAGTGCCTGCTGAGGTTGTCCATCAATTAATTCTGGGCTCCTGGAAGGTACACTGTCAACAGAGTGATTTGGTTTCTGACACACCAGTTCAATAAACTGTCTGCTTCTACATACAGTGGAATAGATCTTGCCCTTCCCAACTTCTATATGAAGAATATGGTTGTTATTTTGTCTGACATTACTGGAGAGAGAGAGAGGGAATATTACTCTGTATTACAACACAGACCCTGGCGTTGTGCCTATAGGTCCCATGGACACCAACAGGGCCAGTATGATGGGTCAAAAGTGGGTTGCAGGGGTCCCCAGGGCATGGGGTACAACCAAGTCCTCAGGGGGATGTCCCAGCTTGGGTGAACAAGGCTGGGACCAGGAAGTTCTCAATCTCCTGTCCGGATTAATCTTTCTCAGTGGAGGTGTTCCTCCATTACAACTGATCACCCAAAGCCAAAAAGATCAGATCCAATTCAGTTAGCCATATTGTTGGTGCTGTTGACTGAATGTCACAACTAGAACATGGGATAGGGGATGGACTTCTCTCAGAGCCTGCATCTCCTGCTGGGGTTAAGATCTCCCTGCCGAGAATTTGTCCTGACAACAGGGGAGATTGTGGATGTAGGAAAACAAAAATGTTCTCCACTTCCCCTGTGGGACTGTGGGGTCCTGTCTGCCCAACCCATCAGAGTCGATGAGGGGAGGTCCCTGGTCAGCAGATCTATACAGGATCACAGCAGTACCACTGGTGAATGAGGCTCCTATCTGCTGCGCTTCACCAGTACCGGCATGTGACCCTGGCAGACCAGGTGCTAGCTCACGCCAAAGCCCCTAGGCCTCAACTGAACATGGACAAATGCACAGAAGAAAATCAGTCTGGCTCACCTGTATGTTAATATAGTTAAACAGGTATTAGATTTATAAAAATGTGTTTAGACTTATGAAATGCTTGAAAGTTTCTGCATTATTAATCTAATTTATAACATCTATACCCCAATGTTATGTTATATTGAATGCTTGCACCGAAAAACTTTGTAACCATGTAACTCAAACAGGAAAGAAGCATTAACTAATGTAAAATGCTGGCTTTCTACAGAAAGTGTTAGGTCCTGCCCACCAAGGCGGCCCACTGAAACCAAATGAGCCATTGTGAAATAAAGACTTTGTTAACTGCATTCGTCCCCACACCTAATGAAGAGGAGATGTACATGAACTCATCCCATCAGCTTGAACTCTGGGAGAAGGGGTTAAAATCCCTAACAAGAAGATTCTGTCTCTCTATGCTGTTTGGACTTTGGAGAGGGCAAGTTTTCTAAGTATAACCAAGGAATCCCCAATTGCTCAGCCTGGGTTAACCCTAAAGGACATACAGAGCTTGCTTATTACAGAAGCTTCTACCATCTTTTGGAACCTAAGACTAACTCATTAGTGTGTGTATGTTTACCTACTTTAACCTTGTAAACGACTCATTTCTTTTTCTTAGTTAATCTTTAGTTAGTTTATTAGAGGATTGACAACAAGCGTTGACTTGGGTGAAAGATCTAAGGTGCAACTGACCTGGGTTAAGTGACTTGTCCTTTGGGATGGGAGTAACTGGAATGTTGTTGTGATTTTTGGTGTAAGGGACCATCTATCACAAAGGTAAGCTTGCCTGGGTGGTAAAATAGATTAGAGTACGCAAGGGGGCTATCTGTGTCCATGGTAAGGCTACTATAGCGCCTGAGGAGTTTACAATTGATACCTGGTTGATGAAATCTAAGTATACAACTCACAACCAATTTGGAGTTTTCACCCTGTTTCTTAACAGTCTGTCCTGAGGTTGGTACTCTCACTCTTGAGCCACTCCAGACAGCATGACACGGCAGATCCCGGTCCTTTGACTGGTGCAGAGTCCAAAAATCGGGGAGCTTTGCTCCTATGTGCCTTTTTACCATCAAGCTTAGGACAGTCTAAGTCCTTGTAACATGGGCATGAAGTCTCACCCAACCTGGACAGAACTGGGGAGGGATCTGAGCTCTTCAGAGTGGATTTCAAAGGGGTTCTACTCTTGTGCTTATGAGAGTGACCCTTGTTTTCATGGTGGAAACTCAACAAAGAACCCAGAGTTCCTGCTTCTGCCTCAAACCATATGCTAGAAGATGTGTGTGATGGGTTGGGTCACAGAAGCCCCTTTGGGAACTGCCACCTGATGTGCCTAGACTACCTCTGAGCCCGTTTTCCCTGCCAGCTTGGGACTTTAGTACCTTGCCTTGTTTGAGCCAGACATGCTTGCTTGCTGCAAACACAGATCCAAGTCTGAACCACGTCCCCCACAAGCTGCAGGCTTAACTGAAAACAGCTTAAGAAGTGCTCCTGTCTCCAACACCCAGATACCCAGTTCCCAATGGGGTCCAAACCCCAAATAAATCCGTTTTACTCTGTATAAAGCTTATACAGGGTAAACTCAAATTGTTCACCCTCTATAACACTGATAGAGAGAGATGCACAGCTGTTTGTTTCCCCCCCTCCCCCAAGGTATCAATACATATTCTGGGTTACTTAATAAGTAAAAGTGATTTTATTAAATACAAAAAGTAGGATTTAAGTGGTTCCAAGTAATAACAGACAGAACAAAGAAAATTACCAAACAAAATAAAATAAAACACTCAAGTCTATGCCTAATACAGTAGGAAACAATGCAGGTAAATCTCACCCTCAGAGATGTTCCAATAAGCTTCTTTGACAGACTAACCTCCTTCTAGTCTGGGCCCAATCCTTTCCCCTGGTACAGTCATTGTTCCAGCTCAGGTGGTAGCTAGGGGATTTCTCATGACTGCCGCCCTCTTTGTTCTGTTCCACCCCCTTATATATCTTTGGCACAAGCAGTGGTGTAGCCAGCTTTTAAGAGGAGGGGGAGCAAACCTAAAAAAGGCACCCCCCCCTTGGCTCTTCCTCCGGCCGCTCCATGCCCCCCCCTTTGGCTGGCTCCTCCGGCCGCACGGCTGACCGCCCCTCCCCCCGCTCCTCCGGCCGCCATGCTGCGCCCCGCCCTGCTCCTCCGGCCGCGTGCCCGGCGCCCCCCCATGGCTACCGGCCATGCTGCAGGCGGCCAGCCTGTGCCCCCCTTTGCTCCTCCGGCCGCGGCTGCGGGGCCGGGTCGCATGCTGTGCCCTCCTGCTCCTCCGGCCGCGCGCGTGCTCCTGCCGCCCCCCCATGGCTGCCGGCTGCGCTGCGGGCGGCCAGCCTGCGCTCCCCCTTGCTCCTCCGGCCAGCGGCTGCCTTTGGAAAGGCGCCGCTTTTGGCAAATTTGCTGAGGGGAAGCGGCTGCTTCCCCTGCACCCCGCTAGCTATGCTACTGGGCACAAGGCGGGAATCCTTTGTCCCTCTCTGGGTTCCCACCCCTCCTTCTAAATGGAAAAGCACCAGGTTAAACATGGATTCCAGTTCAGGTGACATGATCACATGTCACTGTAAGACTTCATTACCCACTTGCCAGCACACAGGTATACAGGAAGACTTACAAGTAAACAGAGCCATTTACAACCAATTGTCCTGGTTAACGGGAGCCATCAAGATTCCAAACCACCACTAATGGCCCACACTTTGCATAACTACAATAGGACCTCAGAGTTATATTTTATATTCCTAGTTTCAGACACAAGAATGATACATTCATACAAATAGGATGAACACACTCAGTAGATCATAATCTTTGCAAAGAGATGTTAACTGGAATGTTTTATGCTAGATGTGCCATGTATGTCATATTTACACTCATAAGCATATTTCTATAAGGCATTATGCGGTGCATCGTCACAATGTGCTCTGTGATGACTCTGGCCAATATATAGGTGGTGGTGGAGGGTGTCTCTCCCAGGCCTGGATCTGACTGGGGCCTCGTTGCTTTCTTCATTAGGTGCTTCTTAAGCCACACCTGACATATCTAGCTGGGAAAGGAACGACAGATACTGCACTCAGCAGATATATGAAATTCTCCAAGGCAGTACAGATAGCACTGGTGGTCACCATTGACTGAGAAGAAGCAGGGACAAGGGACAGTTTTTAAAGCCCCATAAGTCTACATAATCTAAGTCCCGTACTGGAGTGGGGATCCTACCTATTACTAAGTATACTATTAAAATTGCTAACACTGACTACACTGAAGAAAGAATAGCTGTATTAAACTCAAATATTTACAGATTTGAAGACAGAGGGCAGAAGGAAAGGTTCTGGACACTGGAGATTCCAACTCAGGCTATGCAGCGGTAAGAATGAACTGGGGAGGCAGTACTGGTAGTTCCAAACTGCCCAATATACCCTCAGCGAGAAGCATGAAGAGGGATTGGGCACAGCTGCAGGCCAACAGACACTACTTACAAGAATTCTCCAGTCAGCTGCAAGGAGCGCATGCACCCACAGTGGAGTACATATACAGACCAGCACTCAAAGAACAACTAAAGGTTCATGTTAACAAAAACAACTTGAACTATAGTATTCTTTAGAAGGACAAACGTTTATTATATCAAGAGATGCAGGTGATGACAATTTTTGTGATGATGTCTCACCGATTTTATCAAATTCTCACAACTTGAATATGTTCTATTTTGGTCATCCTAGTGAAGCTATACTGAAAAATAGCTACAATATTTTATTTCCAACAGCACTATGTAAAGGAGTAGTATTTTAAGGTAATAGTTTAACCTCTTTTGAATTACTACCATGTGACAAGTGTATTTAAAAAATGCTATGAACTATAGAGGGTTTGCCCCATCATTTAGCAGCACAAAACTCCGTTTCTCCTATTTATCTATTAAATATTTACCAAACTATATTACATGTTTCAGACAATGTTCACTCTTAAAATTTAACAGATGCTTGTTCAAGGAAACTTCAAATGCATATGCTAAGAATTAAAAACGGATTTTTATTTAATAATGTGCAGACAATTACAAAGGCTACAGATTACCTGAAAACTGTCCTCCACACAGTCTCCCATGTACTTAATATAAATCTGGACTACATCAATTCTCTTCTCCTACCTCACCCCATGCAAATTAAGTCTGAAAGAAGCAATCCCCATGATTCCAATTCTACTGATAACAGTTCACCGCTTCTCACTGATACCCTCAATTCAAATGCAGAAACTTAGTAACTTGACAATTAGTCCATTCAAAGGACAGTAAATATTGCCCTATTCAATATTATTAACATGCTACTCAGCACTTTCAAAACATGTTTACGAATGGGTACTACATTTTGTCCAAATAGGAATTCTCTTTTGAAATGTACAAAATTATTACTAACCTTTCATAACTGTTGATCTTTAAGTTGTATTGCACATGTCCATTCCACTCTTTGCGTGTATTTGCCAGATGCACAGTCGTAGGAAATTTTCCCCTCAGTGGTATCCATCAGAGCCCTCCGTTACCATGCACCACATAAAGGGCCCTGCTTCCCATGAAGCTCCTCAATTCCTTCTTGCAGAACAACTCCAATGCAGAGGGACAGCAGCGTGGGCCAGGGAACAGACATGTGTAACACATCTTAAAGAACAACATGGTTACAAAAAGTTAGTAACCACTTTTTCTTCTTCGAGTGATTGTGTTACCCAGGGTTCTTTCAACCCAAAGCTCTTGGTAACTTTTACTCTATGTGAGGTGGTGTCAGGAAATAAATCAGGGGAGACATGGCCGTCTGACTGATAGATGGCTGGCACAAACAGGACAACACAAGAGTGCTTTCACGTAAAGCTAAACTTTACTTAGTCTCAAGCACTTACATCCACAACAGGTTAGTAAAACACCCCCAACCCTCGATAATTACCAAAGCTGAGTGTGGCTCTCGAGTGGCACAGCGGCAGCCCATCTGCCGGTGGGGAACACAAGATGCATCCAGAGGGAGAGTCCAGTCCTGAAGAGTCCCACTACCTCAAACTTTCCCACCTTATTTATAATACAATGACATGTCCCTTAAAAGAAAACTTGTTAAGCAAGCAGTTCCAATGGTCAAGCAAGAGACTTCCTTCTGATTATTAACCAGATGTGGGTTTTTCCCAGAGTTTGCAGTCTTGAGGCCCCAATAGACATTCCTGGAGCATATCCTGCTCTTCTAAAATGCATGTATCAGCAACTTCAACACAATTCTTATCAGAAAGGACGCAGGGTCAAGTTGCCCTTTCTGTGGCACCCAAAACCCCCTCCCCTCCTTCCTTGGTTAAGCTAAGCCTGCTGACTTGGCTGCTTTTAGCAATAAGCCATAGTGGTTTCAGGCACTTTACTGGTTTGCTGACATCTCCTCGTACAATTGCACCTCTGCATTCCACTCTTGGTGTTTCTAGCTGTAAAGGAGGAGGAGGAGGGATAGGAATTCATGTACACACAGACCGGAGTACTATTTGTCCAAATTTAGCATTGTCTCTCGAGTACTGACTAATGGACATGAATGTGTGAACTTAAGAACCAGGCTGCTGCTCTACAAATCTCCTAGATAGGAGAAAAATCCCACAAGGCTGCTTGCAATCTTGTGGAACATGCCGTCGCTTTGCTAGGCAGGGAAATGACTACCAGATCATAAACACAAATGCAGGAAGTTCCCGAGACCAAATTCTTTGAGAAGAGACCAGGAGACTCTTCATTCTGTCAACTATGGCCATAAATAGTTAGAGTAACAAATGAAACTCTTTAGTCCTGTCTATGTAGAAAAGAAATGCCCTTCTAACATCAAAGGTGTGCAGATGTCATCCCTCTCTATTAGCATGTGGCCCCGCCCCCAGCCTGGCTCCTGACAGCAGCTCCTAGGGTCGAGGGGGGTGCAACTTAAATAGTTTGGGGACCACTGGACTAGATGATCACAATGGTGCCTTCTGGCCTTGAAGTCTCTGAGTCTGTAAATACAAACCTACAGACGTGTTACTGCAGCGTTTTGGACCCCATTTTACTGTTTTAAGACACTGAAAATCCAGACATCCATTTTAAAGTCACATTTGGAAGTTAGAACTATCAGCAGGTGCATTAAAATATCACTATTTCTTCACTGTCAACCATCTTCAAGTAATTGTGAATAGATGTTAGCAACAATTTTCAATGTTTTCTGCTTTGATTTTCTGGCAAGTATTTTTAAAAATAATTTTACTTGCCATTTACATAGATCTTTACATCTTCAGAGCACCTTACAAACATTAACCAATTAATCCTCAACTCTTATGGAGCAGGTAAGTACTATCCATATCTAGTGTTAGTATTTAATACTTGTTTGGCTTGCTACATTTTTTTTAGTTTGGTTATAGACAGTTTGACACAATGTTAAGATCTTCACCAATAAAAATAGCTTCAGGCACCATAACTTGTTCATGGTATCAGTAAATGACTATACTAAAAACTGCCAGGCAGGCAACTTACTCAATTCAGCCTCTCCTTGTAAAAGAAGTAGAAAATGATATACCATGTCCCAATAAAACAGAGTGCCCAATGAAGAATCAAGGAAATGTCAGACATGTTTTCTATTAAGCATGCACTCCTGCCAACTCCAAAACAGGGTGGATTGATTTAAATCAATGCTATTTACATCATGTGGAAAGCCTCAATGTAAAAATTACCCATTTTAATCAACTTTTCCATTTGCACTTCAATTATTTTCTAAAGAAAGGTGCATTCTCATTGGTTGATATAACCATTAAAACATATTGGTTTACAACTCAAGAGAGCCTTTACACTAGATTTGGTACATCTTTTTGCTACCTTGGAAGGTACATTAGCTATCTACACTTATTTAAGCAACTATATAGCTTGCAGTGTTGGTCCCAAGATGAGAGAGAGAGAGGGTAGGTGAGGTAATATCTTTTATTGAACCAACTTCTATTGGTGAAAAAGACACGCTTTCGAGCTTACACAGACGGAGCTCTTCTTCCCATCTGGGAAAGGTAATCAGAGTGACAACTAAATACATGGTGGAACCGACTGTTAAGCATAAGGAGTTAACACATGTTGCAAGACACCATTCAAAATGAAGTGGTAATAGCCTAACTCTCCTTCACCCCATGACTGCAGAGGTGTCAATGTCTACACTACAGTTTATGTTGACAGAATTTGTGTCACTTGGGGTGTAAATAAACCACTCCCCTGAGTGACATAAATTACACTGACATAAGTACTGGTGTGGACAGCGCTATGTTGGTGGGAGAGCTTCTCCGGCCAACATAGCTATTGCTGCTTGGGGAGGTGGTTTTATAATGCCTGTCGCCAGAGCGCATCTTCACCAGATGATGATGTTCGTCCATCGTTATCGATGAAGACCTCAACAACTCATTCTTTCGATGACCGGGCTCTGTGCGTCTGAAGATAACTGATCAGTCCGATTCGGGCGTGGAACGTCCTGTCACACGTCGGGCAGACATGTAATGGCACTGTCGATGATGTCTGAGCAGCTCTGGACTTGCGCAGCTCACGCTTTTTTTCAGCCTCAGCAATACGCCTCGCCTCAGAGGTATTACTGCCTGTGTGAATGAGGCTGTGCCATGCTGAACGGTTCAGTGCAAAGGTTTCCCATGTGGCGGTGTTGATCTCGAAGGAGTTCAAAGAGGTCTTCAGCGTATCCTTGAACCACTTCTTTTGTCCTCCATGGGAGCGCTTTCCCTGAGTGAGTTCTCCGTAGAAGAGCTGTTTAGGAATGCGTTCATCTGACATTCTCACAACATGTCCGGCCCACCTGGTCTGGGCTCTCATCAGCAATGTGTGAACTGACAGCAGACTGGCTCTAGTAAGGACATCAGTATTGGGCACTTTGTCCTGACATCTGATTTTTAGAAGCTTTCGCAGACAGGAAATGTGGAAGTGATTGAGCCTTCGTGCATGACTCCGATAAACAGTCCACGTCTCGCAGGCGTACAGCAGAGTTGGAAGCACCACTGCTCGGTGGACCTTCAGCTTCGTTGGTAGGCTGATCCCTCGACGTTCCCAAACATTGGAGCGCAATTGGCCAAATGCAGAGCTGGCTTTAGCAATTCTGCAGTTTACTTCATCATCGATTGACACTGCTCGGGAAAGGGTACTGCCCAGGTACGTGAAGTGGTCCACTGTCTGAAGTCTGTCCATTTACAGTGATGGACGGTTCTGAGTACGGAGCGTGGGGAGCTGGCTGGTGCATGAGCTCAGTCTTCTTGATGTTAATGGTGAGACCGAAGTTGTTGCATGCAGTTGAAAACTTGTCCATACTGGCTTGCATTTCTGGCTCTGTACTAGCATTCAGAGCACAATCATCGGCAAAGAGAAAGTCTCGAAGTACAGTTTCCTTCACCTTGGTGATGGCACGCAGTCGCCTCAGATTGAATAATTTCCCGTCAGTTCTATACTTCAGGCCTACTCCTTCAGTGCAGTGTTGAAAGGCATCAGTCAAAGTGGCAGAGAATATCATGCTGAACAAAGTGGGTGCTAAAACACACCCTTGCTTGACGCCGTTGGTGACTGCGAAGGCCTCAGATGTTTCACCGTCATCCAGGACACGAGCCATCATACTGTGATGAAATTGACGTACCATTCGTATAAATCTGTCTGGACAGCCAAATTTCGACATGATCCTCCATAGGCCCTGGTGACTGACAGAGTCAAATGCTTTCGTGAGGTCCACAAAAGTTGTGTAGAGTTCACGATTCTGCTCTTGACATTTCTCCTGTAGCTGACGCACAGCGAAGATCATGTCAATAGTCCCACATCCCTTGCGGAAGCCACACTGTGATTCTGGCAGTAAGCCCTTCTCCAGGTGAGTGATCAATCGGTTCAACAGAACCCGTGCAAGAACTTTCCCCGCTGTAGAAAGCAGCGAGATTCCACGGTGATTGTAGCATACCTGGTGATTGCCCTTCCTCTTATAGAGGTGCAAGATGGACGCGTCTCTAAATTCTTGTGGAATGGTTCCCTGCTTCCAGAAGGACTGAAACAGCTCAGTGAGTTTCCGTAGCAGCACGGGTCCACCGACTTTGTACACCTCTGCTGGTATGGCATCTAATCCTGGGGCTTTGCCACTTGACAGCTGATTGATAGCTTTCTTCACTTCGTCCTCTTCTGGTGAAGCATCCATGGAGTCATTGACTGCAACCTGGGGCATCTTGTCAACGGCCTCATCATTGATGACTGAGGGGCGATTGAGAATTGCTTCAAAGTGTTCAACCCATCTCTGGAGAATCTGCGTCTTCTCTGTAAGGAGCACAGTACCATCAGAGTTCAGGAGGGGAAAGCTCCCAGAAGACTGTGGACCATAGAGTGTGTTGAGGGCTTCATAAAATGGCTTATAGTCGTTCCTGTCCACATATGCCTGTATTTCATCTGCTTTGGCGCTCAGCCACAAGTCCCGCATTTTGCGCAGTCGGTTCTGTACTGTTCTGCGAGCGTTGATAAAGGCTGTCTTCTTTGCCGCTGAGGATAGATCGTTTTGATATGCACGATGCAAGCGGTGCTTCTCAGCAAGTAAGGCCTGGATTTCTGCATCATTTTCGTCAAACCAGTCTTGCCGCCTGCATGTGGAAGGCCCCAATACCTTCGATGCAGCTGTATGGACAGTGTTGCGGAATCGCTCCCAGTCTTTCTCAGCGTCATCCTCAATACGAAGATCAGCAAGCTCATTCTCTAGGTCTTCCGCTAGATTTTCAGTGATGCGGCTGTTCTTCAGCTTCGACACGTTGATCCTTTTGAGAGCCTTACAGCCTTGTGGTTGTCTCTTCGGCATGATACGGAGCTTCATTTTGGATACTATGAGCCTATGATCTGTCCAACAGTCAGCGCCACACATAGCTTTTGTAACCCTGACATCTTGTCTGTCCCTTCTCCTGATGATGACATAATCGATCAAATGCCAGTGCTTGGAACGGGGATGCATCCACGAAGTCCTGTTACGGGTAGGAAGACGGAAGACCATATTGCTGATCAGAAGGTCATGTGCTGCACAAGTTTTCAGCAGTAACAGGCCATTGCTGTTACACTTTCCCACTCCATTTTTCCCGATGACTCCTTCCCAGGCTGCAGCATTGCATCCGACTCTTGCGTTAAAATCGCCAAGCAGAATCAGCTTGTCTGTGTGGTGCACTGACGATAGCAGAGTATCTAGTTCTTCGTAGAATTTATCCTTCACATCCCCTGGGTTGCTCATTTTAGGAGCATATGTGCTGATCAAAGTAGCTTGTTTTCCTTTTTGAAGCGGAAGCTGCATTGTCATGAGCCAGTCATTCATACCCTTGGGGGAACTGGCAAGTTTCTGAACAAGATGATTCTTGATGGCGAAGCCAACTCCAGATTCGCGACGCTCATCACTGCTGCAGCCACTCCAGAAGAATGTATAGCCACCGCCTGACTCGGACAGCTGTCCTTCATTAGCAAGGCGAGTTTCGCTAAGGGCTGCAATGTCAATGTTGTAGCGTGCGAGCTCTCTAGCGACAAGTGTTGTTCTTCTCTCCGGTCTGTCTGCCGTGATGTTGTCCAGTAACATGCGCACATTCCATGTGCCAATAGTGATCGGTGTCACTCTAAGTTTTGTTTTTGTTCGACCGCTTTTGTGGGATCCCCACCAGCCGCGGTGTGCTGGCCAGAGTAAGGTGAAGCAGGCAATGTTTAGGGCACCTTTTCTAGCCCCCTCCTCATTCTACGGAGGTGAGCAGTGCAATCCTGAATAGGACTGCTCAGTCGCTCAAGAAGATGCCAAGCTCCACTGCTGCTTCGGTCAGTGAGGAACGACCATTATGCCTGAGCCACCTATGTGCAGGTCCGCGGCTAGAGCTCCCAGTGTATCCACACCTGCTGCTTCGTCGCTCGCTACTTGGAGCCACAGGTGAGAGCTAGGTGTCAAGTGGGGACCAAAGTGGATGAGCTACTCCTAGGAGTACAACTGCTCCCCCATCAGAGGTACTACCCCTCCCTGACAACCCCATACCCCTTCACCAGATATACTGCATGTGCATACAGGTCCTTAGATGCATGCAGCGCTGTATGTGTAGACATAGTCTTAATGGGTTACAGATTGTTGTAATCAGACATAAAATCAGTATCTTTATTGAGTCCATGATTTTTCGTGTCTAGCCGAGTTATGAATTTATGCTCCCAGGCGTGTCTTTTGAAGGTATAGTGCAGATTTCCTTTAAGGACAAGGACTGAGAGGCCAGATATGGAGTGATCTTTTGTGAAAAGTGTTTGTCCATGGGTGATACAGTGTTTGTCTTATTTTTCTGAGGTTTGTTCATTCAGGAGCGTAGTGATTGTCTAATTTCACCCTTGCAGTAGATGTTGGGGCAGCTGATGCACTGGATGAGGTACACCGCATGCTGTGATAGGAAAGTATAGGATCTATGGATTTTGAAAGGCGTGCGTGGGGAGGGAGTGGGAGGAAACGCTCATTGTAGCAGTGGCAATAAGGCTGCAGGTTTTGTTACGGCAGGGTCTGGTATTGCTTTAACATTTTCAGATTCTTATTAATTGTACATTTTTAGTATTTTAGAAAATGATAAATGATATATTACGTCACTTTTTGCTCATGATTTGTGCAAGTTGCTGCATTAGGATGGTAACTGGAATTAAACAAAACAGCATATAAGGTTTCCTTTAATAAAAATAATTTTAAAGTGTTTTGGACACAAACTTCTCTTATCAAAACATGCTTCACATTTACATTTAAATAATTTATTAAAACACAGGGATTAACTGTAGTAAGGAAATTAAACAAAAACTTTCCAGGCTCACCTGAAACAATTTAAGTATGCTTAAGGCTATGTCTACACTACGGTTTATGTCAACAAAACTTATGTTGCTCAGGGGTGTGAACAGTACACCCCCCCGAGCAACATAAATTACATTGACATAAGCACTCATGTGCACAGCAGGCGAGCTTCTCCCACAGACACAGCTTCTCCCACTCATGGAGGTGGTTTTATTATGCCAACAGGAGAGCCCTCCCGTCAGCATAAAGCGTCTTCACCAGATGTACAGCTGCACCACTGCAGTGCTGTACGTATAGAGATGGCCTAAGTGAAACTGACTGGAGCTTAAGTTCTTACTTACCTAAGGGCACGTCTTCACTGGCAATGTTAAAGCGCTGCCGGGGCAGCACTTTAACGTGGCTTGTGTAGTCGCGGCACCGTGCTGGGAGAGAGCTCTCCCAGCACTCTAAAAAAAACCCACCTCCACAGTCCTGGTGCACTGTCTACACTGGCACTTTACAGCGCTGAAACTTGCAGTGCTCAGGGGTGTGTTTTTTCACACCCCGGAGCGAGAAAGTTGCAGTCTGTAAAGTGCCAGTGTAGACAAGCCCTAAGTCTCTTGAAAATCAGGCAGTCTCCTAAATTACTTAGGCTGACATAGTGTGCAATATTTATAAAGCTTGATCTCAAAAGTTAGATGTTTTTCCCCTGATTATTTCTTCATATAGAAAAGCAGCCTTTAGTTCAAAGCTTCTGTTAAAGGCTCATGGATTCAGCATATTTATTTTTATTTATTTAAATGTTTAAGAAATTATAAGTAGTTTAGGCCTTAACATATTTTATATTAAATTCAGATTTAATTTTAAACAGGTTTATGTTTAAAAATAAAAACGTACATGTATTTTTATTTTATTTGGTTTAAATTTTAAGAAGTCCAATTTTTATCCCTCCTACCCCAAAGCCAGGAGAGCCTCATTTACACAATGAATAAAACACCAGGCATCTCTACTTGTCTTGTAATGTATATAGCTACATCCATTAGGATGTAACGTGGTATGGTAGCATGAAAGGAACCAACTTAAATAAAATAAATAAATAAATTAATGGAGATATCCTATCTCCTAGAACTGGAAGGGACCTTGAAAGGTCATTGAGTCCAGCCCCCTGCCTACACTAGTAGCACCAAGTACTGATTTTTCCCCAGATCCCTAAGTGGCCCCCTCAAGGATTGAACTCATAACCCTGGGTTTAGCAGGCCAATGCTCAAACCACTGAGCTATCCCTCCCCCTTAACCAAGAACTGCCTGCCTGCTACAATAGTCTCATATCTGATTCAGTTGCCTCCTTTTAAATTCCCATATTGGGCAAATTTTGTCATTTCAGCATAACTACTGAGCATTTATTTTAGTTTTGCTTGTTCAAATTTGGCAATATTTTAAATAAAAACAGGATGCTATATTTGTTATTTAAGTTCCATGTTAATAAAGCCAATAATTTCTCTACTCCCCACAAAACGTGTCTTCCTATATGCTGTAAATTACAAAACATTTCAATTAAATGTACAATAAAACGAGAATGTGTGGTAAAAGCTTTAATTCTTTTCCCCCATGAATATCAATCAGTCTAGGAATGGATATAATTGAATGTATTTTATATAAGCTTATAATATACAAATGTGCAATATGCTTATTAAATTATCTGGAAAATATTTTTCTGGAAATATTTAAAAAGATTCATATACTAAAGTGTCATTTTCTCATAGTTCAGAGGGTTTAATTTTTATTTAATAATACAGATTATCACATTTTTACAATTTGGATGCACAACACAGTCAGAGCACAGACATATTGAAATGGAAAAGACCGAGCAATCTGCACGTTAAAAGCTCTGTGCCGCACATCACAGTCAATATCACAAATGAATCCGTCTCAGATTATTAATCACTTTAGAAAGTGGAGAAAACTAAATTCTTTCACGACAGATTACATTTTGCAGATTTTGATGTTTAATAAAGCCACCAACTGCAGAGTTCTTTTTCTTAAAAGGAAAAATCTTTTGTCATTCTCAAAGTTTTGTACTATGAAAATCTTTATGTCAGGACATTTCTAATGGATTAAAAAAAAAACAGCCAAAACACACATCTTATCTTACCATAACGTACCTGTTTTTCTGAAGGTTTGATATATTATGTCCACATATATGTCTGTTCTGAAGACTCTCACATTAGCCTTATGTTTCAAGTTTGCAAATGTGGTCCAAAAGCATTGAAACACATAGAAACAGTAGACTTTTCGGGGATTTTCTTTATTATAAATGAAGATGCATTAAATGAATCTCATTGGTATAAATTCTTTCTTGGGCTAAAAATCAGGAGGCAGCCTGTTCTCTGCTTTTCAGCATGAGAGCAAATGAATTTGGTGGCATACCTTAACCCCACACTCACCTTTGAACCAAAATTGCTCCAGCATCTCACTCTCAAGTGTGTTAATTGCACTAGGAGGAGCACAGGCATGTCTTCAGCTTTACACCTAGAACCTCCTTCCATAACAGAGGAGGCATTATTCCCACACAGCAAGATACAAATTCCTGCCTATTGGTTGCCAAGGAAAACAGGATCACTGGTGTGCAAAGCTAACTGTCCTTTGTTTTTTAAAAAGGAATGCATTTAGTCTACAAACTCTACCAGTGTTGTTTTATACAAGTGCTGTTACACACCAATTAAACAACTCTAAGCCCTGGTCTACACTGGGAGGGAAGGGGGGGGGGGGATCGATCTAAGTTACACAACTTCAGCTACGTAAATAACGTAGCTGAAGTCGACGTACTTAAATCGACTTACCGTGGTGTCTTCACTGCAGTGAGTCGACTGCTGCCACTCCCCCGTGGACTCCGCCTGCACCTCTTGCCGAGCTGGAGTACAGGAGTTGACGGGAGAGCGCTCGGGGGTCGATTTATCGTGTCTAGACTAGACTCGATAAATCAATCCCCGCTGGATTGATCGCTGCCCGCTGGTCCGGCGGGTAGTGAAGACATACCCTAAGGTTCCATACTAACCCACTTCTTCCAACAAATCCAGGGCAATGCATAATAAAAGCAATAATTGAGAGAATTATAAAACACCTAGATTAACACAATATCACAAGGACACATCAATTTTTATAAAGCAGATCCGGTCAATGTCGCTCATTTCGCAAGTCGGTCATACACTCCTACATAGCTGGCAAAATGCTATGCATTGTGGGGGACAGAGACAGAAAGCCACAGAACCATAGAAATGTAGGGCTGGAAGGGACTTCAAGGGGTCAACAAATCCAGCCACGTGAGCTGAGGCATGGCCAACTAAACTTAGAATATCAGTTGTTTGCAAAACATATTTAGAAGTGAAATTGGATGTTGTGTTAGTATTTTATTTTTGTATTTTTAGCATGTGTATTTTGGTAACCGGGAACTCTTCTTTATAGGTGGAGTACATGAGAGGGTTTGACAAAGCAGTATGTGGGATATGATGCTTGGGGATGCAAGGAGTTGAAGACCTGACTGACAAGCTCCAACGAGGTCAAAATCTAATTTATTTAATAAACATATTTTTGTCAAACACAAGTTTCACTCTTGAAGGCATAACATTACCACTTACAAAGGGACAGGATGCCTCAGGACTTTGCTATTGAGCTTTTGCTTGTAGGTCACCAGTTTGAATCCAGTCTAATTCAGTAGGAACTAAAAGCTGTTCCCATCTAATGGATATTTTATGGGTCTCAATTCCAGCTCCCATATCACCAACTCACCACCATGATTTGCAGAATCAGCAGAGATGCCAAGAACTTAATGGACAGGAGACTGAACTACCCAGTACCCCTAGACCAAGTCGTTTTTCTCCTCCCTCCCCACCAGATAAGGGTTGAAGCAATCTTCATACAGCAACATTTGTGGGAAACTAGCCCTGATGCTGCTCTGTAGATAAATACAGGGTTTCATTCAACAGGGCTGCACCAGCACTAAAACTTGGCAACTTTTAAAAAGCTGAAGTTTATGGTTACAGGCAAATTAGTTGCAAATATACAAATACTGTCACTAAATAATCTGCATAAAATAGTACAGGTAGCTGCACAAAACTTGGCATCTATGCTAGAGGAAAGTGCCTATCTGAATTGTTCAGCCTTCACATATATCAATGAAATAACAGATAGAAGAGAAAACAGTTTACAGTTTGACCTTGCAAAAAGTCTTTGACCACCTCCTGAACAAGAGACTATTATGGAAACTAAGTAGTCATGAGATGACAAGTAAAGTAGTCTCAGATTAAGACCTGGAAAAAAACAAAACAAAAGAAAACAAAAAAAACACCAGTAGGAATAAGTGGTCAAATGTCAGAATTGCAAAAGGTTAGTAAGTAGGGTGCCCCAAGGTTCTGTAATAGAACTGATGTCCAATAAACTTTTATTACTGTAGCCACAATGTACTAGATACTTTCCAAACATAAGAGAATCCCTACCCAAAACAGTTTCCTTTGTAAAGCATTGAGGTCTACAGATGAAAAGTGCTATAAGAGCTAAATATATAAAGGAGATAGAAAAAAAGGAGGTGAACACACAGGTGCTGGAAGTAGGAGTGCTGGGGGAGCTGCACTACCCTCTGGCTTGAAGTGGTTTCCATCATATATGGCGTTTACAGTTTGGGTCAATGGCTCTCAGCACCCCCACTATACAAATTGTTCCAGCAGCCCTGGGTGAACAGTGAAATGGCAAAATTTGCAGACAACACAAAATATACGTAAGAACTTGAAATTACTAGAGAAATTCAGAGGGACATAAATTTGTTGACAAATTTAAAGTTACAAGAGTAATTTGGATTACTTTCACACATTGCTAGGCTCTAAACTGATTGTGCCCACTCAGGAGATAGATTTGGCCATCACTGAGGATGTCAACAGAAACACTGGCTCAATCTGCAGTGGCAGTCATAAAAAGCAAACATGTTAGGATGTATAAAAAAGTGATTTAATAAATTGAGATTATTATGCCTATATAAGGAAGGGTGTGTGTGTGTCAGTGTCACTTTCTCACACTGGGATCAAATTCCAGTCCCGCTATCTATAAAGATATGACGAAGAAGTCCAGAGCTAGAAGACAAACACGTGAAAAAATTCCCACTTGAAAAGGCAGTTTAAAAGATTGCATTTCTTTAGTTTAGAATGAAAACAAATCAGAAGGGACATGACAAACATAAACAAAACTGTGAAAAGATAAATCAGGCACTTCTATTTACCCTCTCTCAATACAAGGGAAAATTAAATTACAACAAATTAACTACTGACAAAAGGATTTTTTTAAAATATAGTTAATCTGTGGAACTCACAGCACAAGACATTATTGAAACCAAATTGCTTAGTGGGAACCATAATCCATTCACATGGATAAGAAGAATATTGACTATTGAGGTATACAAGATAAAAAATCATGAAATACATACGCTCGTGCTTCAGAGAGCATAAGCCAACAAACAACTAACTGGGTTAGAAAGAAACTTTCCCTGTGGGCAGCTTATTGCTTAACTGTCTGCATCTTGCTTCTTCCTCTGAAGCATCTGGCACTGGCCACTGTCAGAGCTAAGGGTCCTGGACTAAGTGGTCTATTCACCTGATCTGGTGCGGCAATTACGAACCTATGTTTCTTTATCTGTATTGTTGGTTCATGGAGGCAGGGATCCCTTCTCCCACTGTGTTTTGTACAACAGCGATCACATTATCAGTGCTCAATAAAAACAAAAGGCACATTTCTTAGCTAATTATAACTGCTTTCTTAAAAGGTCTGTTTAGTAATACTCCTGAACAGAGAGACACATCAACAAAATGATCAGAGAGAGGAACAAAGAGAATGGAGAAAAGCAGGAGCTACCAAAGGTTCCTGTTCTCTCTTCTTCCCCATTTTCTCTGAGGTCTGTTTGGGAATAAATTCTCTAAGCATCCTCACACCGAAAGCAAACATCTAATGTAAATGCACTTAAAATCACTAACTGCTGCTTAAATTGGTGTAGCTTCATTCACATAAGCTAAACTGATTCAGTCAAGGGTTAATATGGTTTAAGTGCATCTACATTAGGAATCTGCATGAATTTAAATAGGTTGATTTGATGTCATTTTAAACCACTGCCGCTTTTCTAACATAGGCCAGTATTATGGGGTTAGTAACATTACGGTATGTGATGATCAAAAGTATTTCAATATACAAAAATGCCACATCAGTAAAAAAAATACTTCAGCCTTGTAAAAATATGATATACAGAAAAACAGCCAAGTCTGGGAAGGGTTAGCCATTTGAGAAATCAAGCTATGTCAAATAGGATCAGGGTTAATTTCTCACTCTTCTACGGATTGTAAACACCCATACGGCAGCTCTCAGTAAACCAAGGCTAATAGTTTAGCAACATAACAGTTACTGATATTATAGCTAGATATGGCTCTCCCTTTTAAAGTACCCAAGAACTAAATTCATACCTTGTTTAGCTAGGCAGAGTGTGCCCTGTGCTAGGGTGGAGAGTGTATATTTGACTAGGTTCAGTACATGGGAATCTAAAACCTGCATAGCAACAGGCAGACATGTTAAATTACAGCACACTGAAGCAAAAACCTCTATAACACAATTCTCTGCAAACAGAGAAGCAGCATGGTTTAATGGATAGGACACTAGACTATGAGTCAGGATACCTGGGTTCTATTTCCAGCTCAACCAATAACCTGCCTTCCGACCCCGGGCAAGTCACTTCCCCTTTCTACCTGTTTCTAGTTTCATCCTTTCATCTAGTTTCATATCTTAAAAGTATAAGCTCTTTGGGGTAGAGTACAACTCTTACTACCATTCGTACAATACCTCGCACAACAGGGCCTTCGATCTTGGCTGAGATTTCTATTCATGCAGCTGCTACTGTAATACAGATATTAAGTCAGCCTCTCCTTGGGGTATTTCCAGATAAGCCTTTCCCTGAACTCTCTCCATGTTGTAAGGAACTCACTTTCTATTGATACGAGAGAGTGCTAAAACCAGAAAACATGTTGAAGTAGGCCAAGTTAAGCATATCATGACTTGTAACTTGACCATTTCAACAGCTATCTCATTTATAGCATGGGTATTTTTACAGAGATCATTAGTCTGTACATTTCTGAAATGTTATCATACATTTAATTTTTCCTTTAGAAAAGTGGTAAACACAAGATAATATCAATAGAAAAAAGTTGGTAACAACTGTAATGAGAATTACCAAAGGTATGGGAAACTGCAGGGCTAACATCAGCTATCAGAAAATGGCCATTCACATTCATGACTGCAATAGATGCAACCTTGTTTTTTCTAAAATGCCTTTGGGGACATCTGGAATCTTTGGATAATCAGGGAGCTGAATTTTTTTTGGAGGAGGAAAGGCAAGGAGGAGGAGGAGGAGGAGGAGAACAATCTCAGCAGGCTAAGTCTGCACTCAAAGCCAGCTTTCCCAGTTACAAAGAGCTGGCCACACTCCATATATAAGTCTTTATCATCTGCTGAGAAGGTTTCAGCAAAAAAATAAAATAAAAAAGACTTAAAAGGCCCTAAAGTCCCATCTTGAAGAAGATGGCTAAGTAGCTGGAAAATTATCTAAAAGCCTGATCTGAAATCCCCAAATATTTGAGATTCCAAGTGTGTTGCAGACACGGTTCAACTGTATGCCGACAAAGAAAAATTAAAATTGCCTATAATTCAAGTTTGGGTTTTACTCATCTATATCTAACCTATCTTTTCATTTAAATAGACACTATTTAAGCAGCAGTTTCCTCGTTCAGTACACCTCTACCCCGATATAATGCGACCCGATATAACACGAATTTTGATATAACGCGGTAAAGCAGTGCTCCGGGGGGGGGCAGGGCTGCGTACTCCGGCGGATCAAAGCAAGTTCGATATAACGCGGTTTCACCTATAACACGGTAAGATTTTTTGGCTCCCAAGGACAGTGTTATATCGAGGTAGAGGTGTATTTAAATATTTTTGTTAAAGTATTGCAAGCATGGTAAGAGATTTCACAATTAAAACATTACATAATCCCAAAAGGATATGGCCTAAATACCTTTGAAATATAATACAACACTCACCATATTAGATTACAAAGTCTTTGATTAATACACATGGGTTAAAATTATTTTGGCCACTGAGTAGGGGCCATTTCAAGATGCAATAGAAATGGTTTCAAATAAATTATAACATAAGGACTAGCAACTTCAAAGCCCATTTGGTTATCCAAACTGTACTAAGATCTGCCTATGAACACAAACATGGTAGGTAAAACCACCAAAAGGAATAGAAAGAAAAGGGCAGAAGGTGAAGGACTGAACTTTACCAGACCTCAGTGTGAGGGTCTTGGAACAAAGGAAGTATATAGAAATTTTGTTCAGCAGATGAGCAAAGCAGGAAGGAAACAGATGATTACACTGCTATGAAAGTGACTGAGTAAAATGACATGATCTATTGTGCTAGAGACTGTACTGAGATTGAGAAGAACGACTAAAAAAGTTTTAGCCATCAGTAGCAAAGAAAGCAAATACACTCTTGAGTAGCTATACTATGGGCTTGTCTACACTGGCACTTTACAGCGCTGCAGCTTTCTTGCTCAGGGGTGTGAAAAAACACCCCCCTGAGCGCTTCAAGTTTCAGCGCTGTAAAATGCCAGTGTAGACAGTGCACCAGCACTGGGAGCTACGCTGGTAGCTATTCCCCTCGTGGAGCTCTCCCTGCACTGGTGCTGCGACTACACTGCCACGTTAAAGCAGTGCTGCAGCAGCGCTTTAACGTTGCTAGTGAAGACATGCCCTATCGTCAGACGGAAGCTGTCAAGGCTGTATCCCCACTTTGAACTTTAAGGTACAAATGTAGGGGCCTGCATAAAAACTTCTAAGCTTAACTACCCGCTTAGTTCTGGTCCGCTGCCACCATTCCCTACCCTGGGAAGCTTTTAGAAACCTCTCACCAATTCCCTGGTGAATACAGATCCAAACTCCTTGGATCTTAAAACAAGGAGAAATTGACCCTTCCCCCCTCCTTCCTTTCACCAACTCCTGGTGAATACAGATCCAAACCCCCTTGGATCTTAAAACAAGGAGAAATCAATCAGGTTCTTAAAAAGAAGGCTTTTAATTAAAGAAAAAGGTAAAAATCATCTCTGTAAAATCAGTATGGAAAATAACTTTACAGGGTAATCAAACTTAAAGAGCTCAGAGGACCCCCCTCTGTCTTAGGTTCAAAGTACAGTAAACAAAGATAAACACTCTAGTAAAAGGTACATTTACAAGTTGAGAAAACAAAGTAAAACTAAGACGCCTTGCCTGGCTTTTTTACTTACAAGTTTGAAATATGAGAGACTTGTTTAGAAAGATGTGGAGAACCTGGATTGATGTCTGGTCCCTCTCAGTCCCAAGAGCGAACAACCCCTTAAAACAAAGAGCACACACCAAAGCCTCCCCCCCCCCCCCCGCAAGATTTGTCCCCTTATTGGTCCTTTGGGTCAGGTGTCAGGCAGGTTACCCGAGCTTCTTAACCCTTTACAGATAAAAGGATTTTGGAGTCTCTGGCCAGGAGGGATTTTATAGTACTGTACACAGGAGAGCTGTTACCCTTCCATTTATAGTTATGACAGAAGCCCAGATGGAAATAGGTCAAGGCTACTGCTGTGTACACGGTTATTAGAAAGAGACATACTTTCTTAAGTAATCTGTTGAGAAAGGAAAT
Source organism: Terrapene triunguis (assembly GCF_002925995.2). Lineage (NCBI taxonomy): Eukaryota > Metazoa > Chordata > Testudines > Emydidae > Terrapene > Terrapene triunguis. Next base: position 89,312,773 of record NW_020664409.1, read on the forward strand.
TGTAGTTGAGAAAGTGTAAATGCATGCACACATCAAAGATAGTCAAAATGAAAAGATGTTTTAAGAGGTGAATGGTGCTAAATTTGAGGGAGCTACGCACGCATAGTCAGTTATTTTTTGTCAAGGTCCAAATTTCGTGGTCAAGGTTATAGTCAAGGCTCCTGCCCCCCTCTCCCAAGTTATGTGTCAGCCCCGGGCGGACGCAGCTTCCACTGTCAACACCATGGGGCTGGTGGGGCTCCATTTAGGGAAGGTGGGGGGGAAATACACCTACCCCACCCCCCACCTCCAAGTTACATGTCAGCCTCAGGTGGCCAGGGCTCCCACTGTCAGCCCCACGCTCTTGCTGGGGTTTGCAACCCCCCCCCACTCCACCCTCCCTAAATGGCGCCTCTGCTGTGACCCAGGGTCACACACAGCACAGTTGCCACAGTTGGGCTAAACTACGAGAGGGACTGAGCTGTAGTGGCGCCTTCTGACCACTTGAGCGCACTATGCTATGGGGAGCAGGCAGTCCGGCACCTTTGCTCCTGTTGCTCCTCAGTCGCAGGCTGGTGGTGGCCGGAGGAGGTGGCAGCAGCAGAATGAGTGTTGGTGCCAAGCTCCAGCTCCACAAGCCCAAGCACGCGGCCACTCGCTCCTCTAACCACACTAGCCACTCCCCTGCACTAACTGCCCCCGACCCCACAGAGTTTTGCAGTCTAGTTAAAAGCTTTTGGACTTCCGGATTTGGCTCGCAGTCTACCCCTGGAGCTAGGGAAGATGGTAGCATAATAAGACCGTAATAATATGCTTATTTTTTGCTTAACTTGAGTCATTACTGTAAGACAGAGCTGCTAACTCAAGGTGAAGAGACTATTTGTGTGGATTATGATCATTGAAACAAAACTAAACAGAGAATCCTGCAAACTTTTAAAAATGTTTTGTCCTGCCTCACAGCTAGATGTTTATATGGTTCTCATCAACATAACCTCGAGCACTTACTTAAAAACTGCATTTTGTTTCTAACACTTCTCTCATATTTTAGTTAGCAGAGGAATAAGTTTACCTTTAAGGAAATACAAAGTAAGTCCTCAGCCCAAGAGGGAGGAGGAAAAAATTAAACCCCAACTCTATTTAAGGGCAGAAATACATGTGTACACACACCAAAAAAAGAGAAGTTCAATACCACAGATCACTGATTATGCCGCAGTATTTAGTATGAAAATGAATGAAGATAAAACTTAAAAGAGGTTTTTCCTTCCACATTGTAACTAAAATGATTTGCTGTTTGGTAAAGGTACCTCAAAGACTCAGTATTCTACAGGAAAGTTTCACAAACTTTTAATTCACAAGTCAAAAGAAATCGGAAGTGCCTTAAAGCCTATGTGTTCAAGATACATGGAGAGACTGGGGAGAAGGCTCCACAAGAGGTGGCATTAGCAGAATCCTCTGAGCGGCAGAATGGGCTAACTCAGTGGTTCTCAAAACTTGGGCCGCCGCTTGTTCAGGGAAAGCCCCTGGAGGGCCGGGCCGGTTTGTTTACCTGCCACGTCCGCAGGTTCGGCCAATCGCGGCTCCCACTGGCCGCAGTTTGCCGCGCCAGGCCAATGGGGGCTGCAGGAAGGGCGGCCAGCACGTCCCATGGCCCACGCCGCTTCCTGCAGCCCCCATTGGCCTGGAGCGGCAAACCGCGGCCAGTGGGAGCCGCGATCGGCCGAACCTGCGGACGCGGCAGGTAAACAAACCGGCCCGGCCCGCCAGGGGCTTTCCCTGAACAAGCGGCAGCCCAAGTTTGAGAACCACTGGGCTAACTGACAAACATGAAAATACAGCATACAGGGAAACAGGCCTTCCTAAACTCCATATGTGACCAGTAGAGCAAAGAAAGGAACCATAGGAAGTATAGGAGAAATGAAAGGCTACAATTCATATCTTCTTATTCTCAAACTGAACTTTAGTTTCAGCTACAGCTATTCAGTTCTGCATATGACAAGCAAATACATTAAAACTAACTTTTTAGCAGACCCTCCTGACTTATCTTCATAAAGTTGTTTGCCTACTACTGATTGGTACTGGGAAGGAGAATGAGAACCAAAAATCAGGAATATTATAGAACATCTCCTGAAGCTCAGAATTATAGCAGTTGCTAAAAATGCAAAGACTGATGCAAACAGATAAAAAAAAATCTTTAACTGTAACTTAGCATGAAAACACAACACAGTATTTTACTACTTGCTTACAATCCAGTATCCTGTACCTGCTATAACTATCAACATTTTGTTCAATTCGAAAGCTTTTAAAATAGTCACATTACTACAAATGCAAAACAGTAATAAAGAATCTGTTCAGTTGTTTTAATTTACACATTGCTTTATTTCTTAACTTAATTTTCTTTACAAGTAATTTATTTTTAGTACGCATCAGATATTGCTGGAGTACAACTGGTTTGCCTTATATAATTTTACAGTGTTCTGTGAGATTTTAAGTTCAGTATCAGTAGGGTTACCATATTTTGAGCCTCCAAAAGGAGGACACTCCACGGGGCCCCGCCCCCGCCCCCAGCCCCGCCCCCGCCCCAACTCTGCCCCCTCCCCTGCTTCCCGCGAACATTTGATTCGCGGGAAGCCTGAAGCAGGTAAGCGGGGTGTGGGGGGG
>NW_020664409.1:89320409-89358514 GCF_002925995.2 Terrapene triunguis
AAAAGCCGGACATGTCCGGGAAAATCCGGACGTCTGGTAACCCTATGTACCAATAAAAGAACTCTTTGTTTCTCCGCGGCCCTCACCCCCAATACTTTAATTCATAGTTGGGGTCGGGAAGGAATTTTCCTCCAGGGCAGATTGGCAGAAGCACTGGGGGTTTTTCACCTTCCTCTGCAGCGTGGGGCACGGGTCACTTGCTGGAAGATTCTCTGCATCTTGAAGTCTTTAAACCATGATTTGAGGACTTCAATGGCTCAGACACAGGTTTGATACAGGAGTGGGTGGGTGAGATTCTGTGGCCTGCATTGTGCAGGAGGTCAGACTAGATGATCATAATGGTCCCTTCAGACCTTAAAGTCTATGATTCTATGAATTATATTTTAACTGTTACTGCTGGACTTCTCTTTTTTTCATTATTCAGTATTATCAAATATTCTAAGTGAACATTTCCTGTTTAAAAGTAAAATTTTATTAGGCATTTATGAATTAATATTTAAAAAAAATTCAAGCAGTTTGGTATATTGCTAGAGATAAAGGTTTTAATTGATTTAGATAATCCTTAAGATGTATTGTTTTCCCCTATAAAATCGGATTTAGAACAATTTATATCATTTAAACAGTGGTTCAAACAGCTGCAGTTGGAGACATCTCATTAACAATCTTTTTTTTTAAAGCAGTGCACTCATGTTCAGTGAGTGAGTAACTTTTTTTTTTTAAATAAACATTTTGTTTCAGGGTCCCCCTTAGACATAAGAGGTTATGAAAGCCCATCATCTGAAATGTCTACAATTTCGGAGTCATCTGCTGGCAGCAACAGCAGTGCTGCAACTAAACATGTGTCAGACAGTAAATTACCTGTATTTAAGACTCTTCAACATCCAGTGTGGATGAGTTCATAATCAGGACCAGCCAATTCCAGCAAGACTCTATAGATGAAAAGATTGCTTTGCTCATGTATGCAACAAATTCTCCCTTTTTGTCTTGTTCAAAACAAACTTTTCATTGACATGGTTCAATCATTACAACCAGGTTATAATCTACGTGGCAGAGCAGACATTGCTGGAAGGTTGCTGAATACAGTACATGAGAAGGACATTGAACAGCGTGCAAAAAACATTGACGGGAAATTTGTTAATGAGAATCTTGATGGGTGGAGGAATGTACACAATAATCCAGTAATATGTGCTTTTTTGACAACTGAAGATGGAGTTGTCTATCTTACAGAAACAACTGATACATCAGGAAATGCCCATACAGCAGAATTCTTAAAAGAAGCAGCAGTAAAAGCTATAACAAACTATAGCAGTAAAAGCTATAACAAAAAGCTATAGCAAATTCAGGTGGGTAGCTTTGCCACAGACAATGCTGAAAATGTAGCAAAGATGAGAAGAAATCTAGACGACAATGAAGGGAGCCTGAAACTTACATGAGTGAGGTGTTGATTTGATGCACCTTTCAGAGAAAGGCTTTACATAAAACTACAGGAATTAAAGAAAATGTTGTAATTGCAAAATACAACCACTTTGTTCAGCTTCACTGAAGAGAGTACAGGGATCCAAAACTAATTCTCCCCCAAGATGTATAATGGAATTCAATGGTTCACTGTTTTGAGCTATTTATTAAGAACTGGCCTAATCTGATAACCATTTGTGAAGAAATTCATGACAAAACAGATAGAGCTACCCCAACAACCAAAGTCAACATCACACTAACGAGAAATGTAGATGATATGCTCTGTATACAGAAACCTATTTCCATAGCCTTGGACAAACTGCAGAAAGATCACTGTTGTATTGCTGATGCTGGAGAAATTTGGAAAGAACTTCAAAAGACACTGAAGAAAGAAATACCCAACAACAAAGTTAAATTTCATGCAGTAAAGAAGTGGATAGATCAAGCACTTACTCCACCTCATTTTCTTGCTAATATTGTCAACCCAAAGTATCAGGGTAGATACCTAACTGCTGAAGAAGATGCTGCTGTTATGACATGGGCATCTAATAATTACTCCTCAGTCATGCTAAACATAATACTTTTCAGGACTGGAGAGGAACCATTCAGGCAGTACAAGTTTGCTGATATTTTTCAAAAAATCAGACCACTGAACTGATGCAAGTCACTAGCTAAGCACCTGGAACCAGAGTTTCTGGAAATGCTAAACCAGCTTTTGAAAGCAGTAACCTCTTCTACAGGCACAGAAAGAATATTTTCTTCATTTGGACTAATTCATTCAAAGTTCAGAAATCAACTGGGAGTTAAAAACTTGTCTCTCTCTTCCAGTCTATGACTAAAAACGAGGAGGGAGGGAACGAGATCTATTCGTTTTAAAAGTCTGAAGGACAGTCTACATAACTTAGACTGTTGTCTCATTTTCAAGAAACTTAGGCAAGTAGGAACTTAAGCTCCAGTCACTATCACTTAGGCATATTTGAACATTTCCCCAGGTTAACCTGAAATAATCAGTTTAATTCACTGACTACACAATGCCTCTGTTCTTTGAATAAATCATTTAGTTGTAAATGTGAACCATGTTTTGACAAGAGAAGTTTATGTATCCAAAACATTTAAGGTTGCTTGTTTAATAAAAAATAAATGTTATATGCTGTTTTGGGTGTTTGTTTAAATTCTAGTTATCATCCTAATGCAGCTTAACACAAATCATGAACAAAAAGTTATTATCTAGTAAATATGAAATATATCACTCACTATTTTCTAACATACTAAAATGTACAGTTAATAAGAATATGAAAATATTAAGCTATGTAATTGCTTAAATAAATGTATATAGTTATAAATGTACGCTCCCGGGTAGGACAAAGATGTACCAAATCTAATGTAAAGTCTTTATTTAGTGTTTTATTGGTTATATCAACCAATGAGAATGCAACTTTCTTTAGAAAATAACTGAAGTACAAATGGAAAAGTTGATTAAAATGGGTGATTTAGATTGAGGCTTTCCGCTTGGTGATTAAAATCATGATTTAAAATTACCTTGATTTAAATCAATTCACCCTGATTCAGGCTCTTAAAATAGACACAGTATGGATGTACAAAGCAGGTCTAGGAATACAATAACCTATATAGGTTGTATTTTATAATGTCTCAAATCTAGGGTGACCAGACGTCCCGTTTTTAAACGGATTGTCCCGTTTTTTGGGGACTTTTTCTTATATAGGCGCCTATTACCCCCCACCCCTGTCCCGTTTTTTCACAGTTGCTATTTGGTAACCCTATTCAAATCTGAATGTTGGGCCTAATCCTGGATCCACTGAAATGGCGTTTTGCCATTGAAGTCAATAGCAACAGTTTTATAACATTGTTCTCAGGATAACATTTACTTAACAGCTTTAAAGTGGAACCGCAACAGAATTTCCAAAGAGGGTAAGCCCTCACAGTATTAACAGACTCAACAGGAAAAGAAACCATCTATGTGTAGTCAATATTACTTATTCGAGAATAAGCCGCAACATTGATTAAAGTCATTTTGTGTGCAGCTCAAGTTTATTTTGTTTTGGGATAAGTCCACTCTCTGAACTTGGCCCTAATAAATGTTAAAGAGAGGATGGCACTCACATTATATTTAATTTTATAAACTACAATTTATTCTTGTTGAAAATACCCATACCGATCAACACAATTCTTTCCAACTCATGATATAAACCCTTCTATTGCCTACTTAATACTTGCCTTGAATGACGTGTGAATGAGAGATCTTTGACAACAAATATTACAACAACCAAGAGACTGCTGCAAGAGCACGTTAAATTTACATACCACAGATGACCCCATAACAGCCTTCACTTGCTTCAGAAACTGCTGTGGTATTAAGTCTAAACAGAAGATGGTCTGTCTGATCTTTTGTCAATCTGCACTCTAACAAGAGTTGTAACTCACTCATTAGAAGGATCCTCATGACTACCAGGACTTTTATCAGTGATAATGCTCACAAGAAACTGACTTAAACCTGACAAATCTTTTTCAACCATCCCATCATTAAACATTTCATTTGCCAAATAAAACTACATACACAAAAATTGTATCTATTAGAAAGAGAAGCACTTGGTAATGAACTCTCAAAGTTAGAGTTAACTAGAAATTATATTCACTAAAGTTTATAAAATGGAACGGAAAATGGAGGAAAACCTTAATAAACCTAACTTACATGCTTCAGGATTTATTTAATGAAGTTATTGAAAAGGAGCTTCAGAATTTCCAAAGAGGATACGTTTTTAAAACATGGATGCCTTCAGATGTTTAAAAAGTTAGCCTGAGTTAGCATTTATCAACTAAAACACTTGGTTACTTGAATAAGTAGAGATGAATAGTGTACTCCTACACAGAATGAGTCTCCACACCAGAATTTGAGAACTGCTAGATTAGGGTATACTGAGAATCCAACTGCCCTTCTTTATACCACACATTATATCACATATTGTATCTGATCTTATTTTCTCCCATCCAAACTCCAATGAGGCCTCAAATATTTTCATCACTCTCCTCCTTTTTCTCTGTTGGACAAAATGATTGCAGTATTCAACATATGTACTATCAATTTCAATAACAGTATTATATAATGTATCCATATTATTCTTTATCCTATGAAGCATAACATTCAATTCACATTTTTCACCTGTTGTAGTATGTTGAGCAGCTGTCTTTAATCTCCTCCCACCCCCTTTCATAGGTTACAACCAATTCGGAACCCAGTATGGACAAGTAGTTTGTATTATTACTTCCTATGGGAATTAACTTTAAAATGAAATTTCATCTGCCATATGTGCCCATTTTCCTCATTTTGTGAGGTCCCTCAGGATTTTCTTGCAATGTGACCTAGTCCTAAAGTATTTGTATCAATAAGGTCACAACAGTTGCTTTTAGTTCATTTCTCTAGGCACTCAGGGCCAGATTTCCAAAGGTGTTTAGGCACCCAAAGGTGCAGATAGGCATCTGGTAGTATTTTCAAATGCTCCATGGCATTTAACTCCCATTGATTTTTATCTCAAACAGGATGGATTGATTTAAATTAAGGCAATTTAAATCAGCCATTTGAATAGCGATTTAAATCACCAAATGGAAAGCCTGATTTAAATGATCCATTTTAATCAACTTTTCCATTTGTACTTTATTTTCTAAAGAAAGGCGCATTCTCACTGGTTAAATAAGCATTAAAGCATGCGGATTTACAATGAAATAGAGCCTTTACACTAGATTTGGTACATCTGTTTATTCCCTAAGATGGTACACTATAGCTATATATATTTAAGCAATTATAGAGTTTAATATTTTCAGATGCTTATTAATTGTACATTTTAGTATGTTAGAAAACAGCAAATAATATATTTATTAACGTTTTGCTTATGATTTGTGCAAGCTGTTGCATTAGGATAGTAACTGGAATTTAATTAAACACACAAAACAGCATATAAACATTTTTATTAAACAAAGTAAGCCCTTAGTATATTTATGAAGCTTGACCTAAAAGAGATGGTTTTCCCCTGATTCTTTCTTTATATAGAAACACAGTCTTTGACTCTAAGTTTTTGACAGAGGATTATGGATTCAGCATATTTATTTTTTATTTAAATGCTGTAAGAGAAAATGAGTTTAGGCCTTAACATATTTTGTATTAAACTCAGATTTCATTTTAAACATGGTTTATTTTTAAAAAGAAAAACGTCTTATAATTTAAATAAAATTAAAACAATCAGATTTTTCATTTTTTTTAAATCATTTATGTTTATCCACATTGATTACAACCAGTTTTTAAAATTCTTGAAGGTGTGCTACAGGGAACCAGGGGACTACTAATTTTCATATATAGTCTTTTGTGAAGGACTTTTAATACAGTCTTTGAAAATCTAAAATTATACCCACATTTAGGCACCTTTTTTTTTGTAATTTTTTTCCAGAGATTTTAACAGGTTGGAGACATAACCTTCCCTTAAAATGGATGTGTTGTCATGGTCTCTAATTATTTTCTCTGATCTTTCCTTGTACTGAAGGAAGGATCATTGGTTTATTTTTCCTGGAATCACCTTTAACACATTTTCTCAAGAAGGTTACAATACTGGCAACCATCTTCCAGTGCTCTGGCATAGTAGCTGTTTTCAGTAATAAATACAAATTTTGTTAGCAGCTTAGCTACTTTTTCTTGTGTTCCTTTTTAACTTTCGATTAATGCCATCTGGTCCTAGTATTGCAATTTAATTGGTCTTCACCTGTAAACTATTTTGTCCTACTATATCAAACAATCTGAACAGCTGGGCTTTTGCTTACATTCCTACCAAATCGACAGACTGACCAATCAAAAGTTAGATTAGATGCTTCCATGGACTCAGCTGCTCAAGCCTCATTCCCCAGTTATTTTTGCTTTTACAAGACAATGATGATACAAGAAAATTAAACATCCCCATCAAAACCTAAAAGAGTTATGTACTAGCAAATTATTCAAATGGTCTGAAGTATCTATGTCCCTCAACTGACTGTCATTAAAGGGATGTCTGTTGAAGAGTGACAATATTTTGTGGAAACAATTGCTTTTTATGTAAGATACTATACTCTTGTTGAGCAGAAACAAAGATGTCTTCCACTGTATATGACATGTCAGAGGTGATCCATCTAGCTATAATGGATCCAATTCTTGTACCAATTTTAAGATCTGCAAACAATACAAAACCAGGTGTCACTATTCCTGAAATACTTTATCCTGCCTAGGTAAAATTTAAAAGAACAGTAGGGAAAACTGGGAAGAGTCAAAACAAAAATCAGAAGATAATTGATTTTTTTGAACATACCTCAGTACTGCATGGTAATAACTACTTTGTTAATGACGAATGTTAAGAAAAAAATCTTGCATGACAGTAACAATTTCCTGTATCTTTCTCAAAGTGGTAGATTAATGGGAACCATAGCCAATGGGTTAAAGTGTGGGGACAGGACTGGAATGGATGAATAGAGGAAGGCATAATCATAGAAAACCTTTTACATGGAACACTCATCCGGAACATCTAAAGGGGAGCCTACTTGAACTTACAAGGAGTTCCATAACAGACATCTGAATTCTGAGGTTGTTTTAAATGAATGAAAAATTGAGTTATGTAGGACGACAGGACAATAAAATATGCCCATTTCCAATGATTTACACACAAATGTCCAACCTAAGGGTAAATGAATTTATTTTTGTGAGGTGCTCAGCTACTACACTGAGTGTCATAAAAAAAACCTACCATATATACTTGCTCATAAGCCAGTTCGTTTATAATCCGACCCGCCCCCCCCCAAGATGGATAAGTAAAAATGGAAATTTTTTATAACCCGTTCATAAGCCGACCCTATAATTCAGGGGTCAGCAAACTTTGGCTCCCGGGCCATCAGGATAAGCTGCTGGTGGGCCGAGATGGTTTGTTTACCTCGAGCGTCCGCAGGCACGGAGGTAAAACTAAGTAAACAAAGTGTCCCGACGCGCCAGCTGCTTACCCTGATGGGCCGGGACAGCAACTGGTGGGGAAATTTTTTTTGGGGGGGGGAAGGGAGAGAAGCTGGGAGTCAGGGGGGTAACCCCTGTGACCACCCCCCCATATGATCCCACCCCTAGCCTGGGACCCCCACACTCTCCCCATCCCATCCCTTCCCACCTTATCTGGGAAGGGCCAGGGGAGGATGTCTCTGACCTGGCTGGAGCTGCTCCGGCAGGCTGGGCAGCACGGCTGCAGCCTGCTCCAGCAGGCCAGACCAGGCGGCACGGCCGCAGCATGTTCCAGCGGGCTGGGCTGGGCGGCACGACCGCAGTGTGCTCCGGTGGCGTGGCCACAGCCTGCTCTGGGGGTTGGGGCCGAGCAGCAGCCTGCCAGCCCCGGAGCTGCAGTTGCTTCTGAGTTTGGGGGAGAGCAGCGTGGCCAGAAGCAGAGAGACTCTGGCCCCGCCTCCTCCCTTCTGGCTCTGCTGCCTCTCCTTGCTCCCTCTGTTGGGGGAAGGGGCTGTGTCCCAGCTCTCCCTCTCTATACCCATTCATAAGCCGACCCCCTTCTCTGGTGCTTCCCTTTTTTACTAAAAAAAATTCAGCTTATGAACGAGTATATACGGTACATAAAAATGCAACATGCAATTCTAGATTTTTTTGTTTATACAAAAGTCTTACTACAATGTCCCTCCTAAACACACTGTCTAGTTAAGCAAGTTGCTAACTAAAGCTGTTTATTCTAAAGAATTGCACTCATTTCTCATTGCACTCGTGGCCTATCAATTCACTCTAAATACCATTATTTTTGTTCAACTGGTCAAATGTTTCCATTTTCAAGAGTTACAAAGTTTCAGATTTTTTCAATATTGAAAAAAAAAATCACAAGGTTAAAGGAAAATCAGGAAAAGTTATGAAATTAGAAAGAACCCTTAAGCATTAAGAGACTAATAGTTTGATTTTCCCACCTCTATTTCCATTATTAGCTCCCTTCTAATGACCCGAATAAAGACTCTCACCCAAGTAAATGCATTCTCTCAGCACACAAATGTAGTACTGAGGACCTTCCTCTTGTTCCCACCTGTGGCTACTCTGACCTCTCAACCTGGACTTAATCTCTATTCTAGCTTCCCCATATTCTCCGCAGTACAAACTTTGCCTCTTCACCTTGTAGGAACACCATAATGTTGCTCCCTCATACTTTACATATGTCGTCTCTCCCTGTGCTCCTGAAAGCACCACTCTCCACTCTATGCCCACCCCTTACTTTGTCTACTTACAAACCGCTACAAACATATGGAATATACTGTAAATTAATACTTACAAAGCTTTCTCCAAAAATACACATTAAAAATCTTTTACAGGACACAGTTCAGATAAACAAAATCCACTAGTACATTTTCATATTAAAATTTCATCCTATAGTTGGCCCTATAGTGTAAACCCCATGGGTCAGTAAAGCTGTTTGGCAAAATTCTGCCATACATCAGCTTGTACACTTGTGCTCTTTCTGTTGTCAAGTAACTGCTTAACATCACTGCTATTTACTTCAAGCCCTCCCGTTGTTCCAAACCCTGAATTTTTATTCATTTTTATATTCCAATGCAAAAATTGGTCCTATTAGTAAAATTATGAATGGTTGACTTCCACTGTGTACTAGTGAATATTCCTAATAAACCCCAAAGGTTTTATTATTAAAAATTTAGATTAACAAATTTGATCTTCGCAAAAATATTAGAGTCACTGTGTGTCTGTTGCCTTACTCTGCTTAGGAATAAAATTTCATTAATTAGCATCAAAACTGGCTAATTCGGTAAAGAAAATTCCTCCAGGGCTGAATCATTAAATACTCAAAGTTCATTTCCAGACCAATGTGAAGTGAAACAACAAAAATGCCTTTCACATTCAATCAATTGGGTATTAAAATTTTCTGTGAAGACAGTATAACTACATACTAGGGATTCGTTTTTCTGGGTTTGGTCATCTTCTGAAAACTGGAGCACAGCAAATAAATTTGACCTTCAAATCATCCCATAAAACAGGAACGCTATTATGAAAATTGTATTTTTTTTTAAATCAGTCTTTAGCTTTTATACATATTTTTAAAATGTGCAGAAAGGCACTTGGGTGCTATAAATCTAACCCTTGCTATCTAGCCATGATACTGCGGCTATGGATGATCCTAACTTTAAAAAAAAACCCACCACAATGATGTGTATTTGCCAGGTTCCCAAAAAAGCTTGACATTCAGGCCAGGGACAAAAAAAAAACCCCACTACCCTGTTCCCAGATAACAGTTTAATAACTATATGATATCCAAAGCAGCAGCATAATATTCACACACATCAAATTTAATAAAATGACCCCAATAAAAGTTAATCAGAAGTGTTTGAATGTATTGGCAGTAAAGCATATTTTATGTCCAGTAGAGTCAATCATCTTCTATGTATGTGACAAATTAACTGAGCACTGAAAATAGGAGATGAATCAGTAGCATTTCAACAATGAAAAATGAATGAGTCAATCAGCAGAGAGAACCCAAGTGTTACTTCCCAAGTGGAATAAGCATATAAGCGAAAAGAAAAATCCTAGAGTCCTTTTGTACTAGTACAGGGTCAAAATGTTTAATTTTTTTTCTTGTGACTGTGATGTTAGTATGCCATGATCTAGAAATGAAACAGCATTACAACATCGCTTGAAGATGCAAGCAATAGATACTCAACACTTTGAGACCCCTGACAATCAACTACACCCTGAACACAGGCAGTCTGACACTGCAGAGTATGTCCTGGTAAGCACTGAGCAAAACAAAGAAACTAGAGTCAACAGGCTGTAAGAATGAATAGGAGATGGGGCCAAAATTCTGCAGTTCCACTGATGTAGACTGGGAGTATCACCAGTGAAACCAATTGTGCTACTCTAGCGTAACAGAGCAGAATTTGTCCCTATTATAATTCAGAAATTTAGTTGGTGAACTAAAACAATCCCTGTACCATCTATAAAGCTTCTCATATTTTGGCCCCATTAACAATGGCAAGCTTTATACCTCTTTTAAAAGTTTTCCCTTTAAGAATCAGTTGGGTTAGGTTATTTACATTAAGATAAACAAGCTCTAGCTACTCTTATTTTAGAGAACAATTGTATAATGGCATGCTAAACGAGATGCAGAATAGAAAAGCAGAACAATTAAACAGTAGGTCTGGGTTGAAAGTATGTGTAAATTACAACTTTCTTGAATACTTGACCTGATGATTTTGCTTTGCAGCATGATCTGCATCACTGCCTATTAACAAGCACAAGGAGAACTCTCTCCTGCAAGGCAGAGGCAGCTGAAATGAAAGATTAAAACCAATTATCAGTCTTGTCAAGTCTGCAGGATCTTAAGGGAAGTCCTGTTTACCTTTTTCTTTTGCTTAGCAGATGCCACAGGTCAAAAATGTTTCACTTATTGTTTGGGTATATGGCTAATACCAACTTTCTTTTGCCACCCCTCTCTCTTAGTTCTTAAAAATAGAAGAAAGCCACCACTGACAAGGGATGGTAAGTATAATAAGAAAACCACATTTAGAGAGTTTGGGGGTTCACAGAGTTCATTTATATTCAGGTTGCATAGTTCAAACTAAATATAAACTGTGGTGTTTTCAAACTTTTTTTGAGACACGTCTATCTTATGAATGACTACTCTCAAATAGCCACCTTTCTACATACTTTAAATGGTATAGTATGTCGCAAAGAGCACTCTTCCTGAAAGATAAGTTTAATTTTCATATTCCAGAATATATTTAGTCTGAATGCCTAGTTCTGTACTTTTTGAATATATTAAATTCTGCTTTACACCCAGTATACATTGCAAATTTTAGATAAAGACGGTGACGGTAATGAACAGGGTAATTCTTCTGATCAATTTATTCTTATAGCTTTTCTCAAATGAATTTTTTGTTCAGTGAACAAAATTACAGCTCACAAGTATGAATTGATTGATTAAGAGTAGCCCATCTACCTCCAACAGCAAAAATTTTCTTTAAAGCTATGTCTTGATTGCTTAGTAGTATATAATTACATTGAGACAGTAACTGTGTAAAATCCTAATGGAGACAAGGTAGAGGTGTTTTTACCTCAATGCAGCTACACTATACCCTCCCACAAATCTGGTTGTCCAGTATGATATGTCTGGCACATCAAGGAAACCAGAAGGTATAACATGGCCTTGTATGGAAACAATAAGGGACACCGAAAGAGTAGCCTTTGACAAGCTGACTGGCCAAGAGAATCAAAGGAGAGAAAGTAGAGAGCACTAGAATGTACAATCCTTGCACTATTCCAGAGAGGTGAAGCCAACATTTAAGAGGTAGCAACGAAAGGGCATCAGGACCCTACCATGCTCTGGATTCTCATTCAAAATTACACTGAAGTGGGATTATCCAGACCGTCCCATAAAATGTCTCTCTTGTAGGGCTATACTCCAACAGACCAAAGGGAAAACTCTTAAATGACCATAGACAAAGAACAGATATGTAGGCAGGAGTGGAGTTGTGGAATGGTTAGAACTGTATGTAGCGGCCAATGGAGGAATAAAAGTTGGGGCAGGGGACACTTAGGAAAATTAATCTGAATTACTGAAAGGTGTGAATTTAAAGTGGATTCATTGAACTGATAAACTCTGGTGTAGACACACCCATTCAGAATTAACATGGCCTTAATTAAACTAAGCCAAATTAAGACCACTTTCACGCTTAATGAGTTTGTCCACACAGGGGTTTAATGCAGTTTAACTAATCCCCTTTAAATTCACACCTTTCAGTAATTCAGATTAATTTTCCTGAGTGTCCCCACGTAGAAAAACCCTTAGTCTTTGGTTTATGGGTTAAACTAATTTGTCCTGGAAGAAAAAAGTGCACTAATTCAACATGTATTTCTACACACTTTTATCATACTTATACCCATTAAATAAATTTTCCTTCTTGATTTTGCCTTTAGTAATTTAAAGTATGTTTTAAAAGAAAAATGATAAATGCATAACTGGGCTATTCTTTTTTATATATAACAAATGGAAAGAATGAAAGTGGGTAAGTGGAGTAGAGAGCCATCAGTTTCATTCAACAGTTTGGGGATTATGAAACCTCTGTTTTTTTAAAAAAAACTAGTTTTCTTCCAGTTAGTAAGCTTCCACTTTTCTTAAATGACATTATCAGGTGGTGGCACTCTTTTTCACCAATATAACTTTAGGCTTACCCTCTCTATTAATCAGTTTCATTAATGGAGCTTCCTCTATATAATAAATACAGTGCCCAAAACAGATGATGTTCATTATGTATTACAAAATTAAGCAAAATGCCAAATAAAAAATTAGCAATGAAATGTTTAATCTGTGTATTATTCCAGTATTCTGGAACTATATTGTATATTGTTTGAGACAATTTCATGTGAACTTTTTTTCAATGCCATAGGAGACAATATTTTCATAGACTCACAGACTTTAAGGTCAGACAGGACTATCATGATCATTTAGTCTGACCTCCTGCACATTGCAGGCCACAGAACCTCACCCACCCACTCCTGTAATAAACCCCTTACCTCGGGCTGAGTTACTGAAGTCCTCAAATCATGATTTAAAGACTTCAAGTTACAGAGAATCCATCATTTACATTAGTTCAAACCTGCAAGTGACCCATACCCCATGCTCAAGAAAAAGGCAAAACTTCCCCAGGGTCTCTGCCAATCTGACGGGAGGGGGGGGCGGGGGGGCGGATTCTTTCCCGACCCCAAATATGGCGCTCAGTTAGACCCTGAGCATGTATGCAAAACCCACCAGCCAGACAGAAAGAATTCTCTGTAGAAACTCAGAGCCCTCCCTCATCTGGTGTCCCATTATCAGTCACTGGAAATATTTCTGCTAGCAGTTGCAGATCAGCTATTGTAGGCAGTCTCATCTTATCATCCTCTCCATAAAGTTATCAAGCTCAGTCTTGAAACCAATTATGTTTTTTCCCTCCACTTCTCAGCTAGGAATCTGTTCTAGAACTTCACTCATCTGATGGTTAGAAACCTTCATCTAATTTCAAGCCTAAACTTGTTGAGGACCAGTTTATATCCATTTGTTCTTGTGTCCACATTAGCACTTAACTTAAATAATTCATCTCCCTGCCTTGTATTTATCCCTCTCATGTCTTTAGACAGAGCAATCATATCTCCCCTCAGCCTTCCTTTCATTAGGCTAAACAAGCCAAGCTCTTTGAGTCTCCTCTCATAAGGCAGGTTTTCCAGTCCTCAGATTATCCTAGTAGCCCCTCTCTGCACCTGTTCCAGTTTGAATTCATCTTTCTTAAACATGGGAAGCCAGAATTGCACAGTATACCAGATGAGGTCTCACCAGTGCCTGGTATAATGGTACTAACACTTCCCTGTCTTTACTAGAAATACCTCGCCTGATGCATCCTAGGAGTGCATTAGCCTTTTTCACAGCCCCACCACACTGGCGGCTCATAGTCATCCTGTGATCAACCAATATACCCAGATCTTTCTTCTCGTTTGTTGCTTCCAACTGATACATCCCCCCAGCTTAGAGAAAAATTCTTATTAGTCCCTACATGCATGACCTAGCACTTTGCACTATTAAATTTCATCCCACTTCTATTACTCCAGTTTACAAGGTCGTCCAGATCATCTTGTATGATATTCTGGTCCTGCTCCGTATTGGCAATACCTACCAACTTTGTGTCATCCGCAAATTTTATTAGCGCACTCCCACTTTTTTTGCCAAGGTCACTATTAAAAATGTTAAATAAGACTGGTGCCAAGACCGATCCCTGAGGAATTCCACTAGTAATCTCCCTCCAGCCTGACAGTTCATCTTTCAGTATGACCCGTTGTAGTCTCCCCTTTAACCAATTCCTTGTCCACCTTTCAATTCTCATAGTAATCCCAGTCTTCTCCAATTTAACTAATAATTTCCCATGTGGAACTGTATCAAATGCCTTACTGAAATCCAGGTACATTAGATCTACTGCATTTCCTTGGTCTAAAAAAATCCATTATCTTCTCAAATAAAGACATCGGGTTGGTCCAGCACAATCTACCTTTTGTAAAACCATGTTGTATTTTGTCCCAATTACCGTTCACCTCTATGTCCTTAACTACTTTGTCTTTCAAAATTTGTTCCAAGACCTTGCATACACTTGAGGTAAAATTTATAAGCCTGTAGTTTCCTAGATCACATTTTTTCCCTTTCTTAAAAATAGGAACTGTATTAGAAATTCTCCAGTCATATGGTATGACACCCAACTTTACAATTTCATTAAAAATCCCATTATTGGGCTTTCAATTTCATGTGCCAGTTCCTTTAATATTCTTAGATGGAGATTATCCAGGCCCCCCTGATTTAGTCCCATTAAGCTGTTTGGAATTTGACTTCCACTTTGAATGTGTTAATTTCTATCTCTATATCCTCATTCCCATTAGCTACCCTGCCACTATCTCTAAGCTCTTCCTTAGCCTTATTAAAAACTGAGGCAAAGTATTTGTTTAGCTGTTGGGCCATGCCTAGATTATCTTTAATCTCCACCCCATCTTCAGTGCTTAGCGGTCCCACTTCGTTCCTTGGTTTCTTTGTATTTATATGGCCATAAAACCAATAGTAAAAGGTTCTAATTCCCTTTGCAAGGTCCAACTCTGCTTGGCTTTTGGCAGTTCTCACATTATTCCTACACTTTCTGACCTCCAAGAGGTAGCTTTCCTTGCTGATCCATCCCAACTTCCATTCCTTGTAGGCTTTCTGCTTTCTCTTAATCACCTGCTTGAGATGCTTGTTCATCCAGGTTGGTCTGCAATTCTTCCCTATGAATTTTTCCCCTTGCTTGGGATGCAGCTTTGACAAAGTAATTCCAAACCTCCTCCACATTCAGTTGAGTTGAGTTCTTCAGGCCTGTCCACTTCCCTAACTAATTCCTTTAATTTTTTCAAGTTAACCCTTTGGAAATCAAGGACCCTAGTTGCAGATCTATTTTTGTTTATCCTTCTATTTAGTTTGAACTGAACTAGCTCATGATCACTCGAACCAAGGTTGTCCCCTACAACCAGTTCTTCTATGAGGTCCTCACTACTCACCAATACCAAATCTAAAATGGCATCAACAAAAGGTGATTCAACAGACGTCACACTGCCCTCACAGTAATTGCTGTATACGAAGAACTATAGACTTGACATTTACGCGTAGAAGAATATTTATGAAGATATTCTTATAAATGTGTAGAATTTTCTACAAAATATATTTTTTATACACAAGTGATCAATGTAGGGATAAAATAAAATAGGGAACATTATAGAGGCCTAACAGTATACAATTTTAATGACTATAGCAAAAAGACAAATTGAAATATAAAAATATCAGAACTGTTAGCCTAGTTAACAAACAGTAGCTAGTATTTTGATATCTAATCAAATTGTTTTCTAAAGTGTAGTGCTAAGTAATAGACCAACTCCATTTAAGAAAGCTACGCATCTAGCTTAAATGCTACCAGCAGCGTAAATGCAAAGCCACTATCAGGTAAGACAGTTCCCTCAGTCGTACCAACCAACCAAAGGTACAGATCTTGTAAATTATCTAGCCATTGTGGACAGGGTGGCAAAATTTTCCTTTGTATAGAAGGCTGTGTCAAAACAATTTTCTTGAAGGCAAGAGATAAACTGTATTCAAAAGTAACCCCGAACTTCACTGATCTGTTAGCAGGCACAGGTTCTCATTCATAGAAGGGTCCAAGTGTTCTGACTTTTGTATTAGTGCTTCCTAAATATTTGACTAGAAACCAAATAGGAGCCAAAACACGGAAGGCTGAAAAGAAACACCAAGTCAGTTGAACTTGACCATTAACTGCTGTAGTCACAAGCTAAAAGCTGTGTTTAACAGGTTTTCTTGTTTCAAGGTTAGCCTAGCTGTTGAACTTGCACCTCTTCAGAATTTACTTTTGGCTAGAACTGGGTCTTCCTTTTTGTAATCCCTCTTTGAATTACATCGAATTAAAGTCTAAATCACAGAGATGACAAGGAACCTTAGCAATTTAAACAGACATGTCTTGAAATAATATTGTGATCAAAGCATCAAGCAGCCTAATAAAACCCAGGTGGCTCTGGCTTATCATATATGGTACTCATTACTTCAACTGCTCCATTTAATAGATTTCCTGGTGTCAACAAAAGAAGGTTTTGTTATTAAATCCTCCAGTTATGGCTCTACTTATGTTTCTGGAGCTTTCTGGTAAGACAACTTTGCCCAAAGAAAGTTTGAAGGAAAAAAACTATTTTAGAAGTCAAGTCTTTTGCCACTGTTAGCAAAACCATAGAAACCACTGTGGCTTTGTATTATTCATTATCTACATAAGGCTGCACTAATTACTAGGGAGGTACCAGATGACTCATGCTTGCCATAGTTTTGTGTGGGCTAATGTGTTTGTCCCAACAAGCTACAAAAGTCAAAACACAAAAACATGTAATGGCAACTTCGTTAGGAGACCTATGTCTGCAAGTTTTAGACATTTTAAGTAAAAGGTACCTTTGTCAATATTTTCTACCGCTTTCCTTTTTCTAGGTTGAGTTTTGAATAAAGTTCAAGGTATGAAGGCAGGCATATAAAACAAACATGACGACTTGACTTGGCATTTGTGATTATAATTATTTTTATACAGAACACATCTCTTTCAGATCCATTAATGTTCCACTTGAAACATCATAAAGAGGAAAGTGATTTGGAGGCTTCAGTTAGATATTCACTGTGAGAAACATTTTGGATAAGTGACCTGTTCTCAGAAATGCCATTTTAAGAGAAAATGCAAATATTAGGATTGCTACATTTGTTTCTTACCTCTCTGTTCATTCCAAAGTAGCATTTTGTCAAACATTCTTCTTCCCTCACTCTAGCCATGTTACCCTGCAACCTGAGCACCTTCAATTAGCACAGTGGTTCCCAAACTGGGGTTCGTGAAATGTTACAGGGGGTTCTCCGGAAAAAATTCCCTAATGGTGGACAGAGCTGGCCCTAGGGACCCCATGGGGCCAGCAGCCCGGAGCCCCTGGACTTCCAAGAGCTAAGGAGATCAAAGCAAGCATATCTATCACACTGAGGAGATTTAAACTTCAAGACTCCTTATAAGAAATGGAAAGAGAGGTGGATATTTTTTTGCTGTTTTTAAAATTAAATAGGCAGCTAGTATAGTTTTTAAAATTATTATGAAGAACAAGTTTAAGCTTTGTTGTAATGTGCATTGTTTGCCTGGACTGCTCAAGACATGAATGCTTGTGTAGGAGGAACTCTTTACGTTGGCTTCTTAAATACCTTCATGCTGGTTTCACATCTGATACTCCTTGATGAAACATAGCAGCCTTGTCTTATAACAGGCTCAAAGTGATACAAGCTACGAAAGTGAGATCTTGGAAGAGTGTTGCCGTTTTCATAATGTAATAAAAATACTGTAATGATAAATAATAATAATAAATAGTGTGTAATAAGCATGTCATCAAAACAAATTTTATATTTCCAAGATCACTGCTTTTATAATTTATACTCAGGTAAAGGAGAAAATCCTTGGAAATATTCATTTTTAGGAGGGGGTTCACGAGATTTGACATTTTAGTGAAAGGGGTTCACAAGTTGTTAAAGTTTGGGAAGCACTGAATTAGCATCCTGTCTCCTCCCCCCTTAAAAAGTTAATGTCTTGGCCCCCAACTTCAAGGCTCTGCGAGGAAGGGACTGTGGGTAAAGTTTTCAAAAGTGATAATAAGGCTTAAATCTAAGAACCTAGGTTCCATTTTTAAGAGATTAAGGCATTTAGACTCTTAAATCTCATTGACTTTCAATGAGACAAAAGGCAAAATGTCAAATGTCCTACATCCCATTTTCAAAATGACTTAGGCTCTTAAGTTCCTAAGTCATTTTGAAAATAGGATGCAGGACACTTGAAATTGTGTCCTTATGTCTCATTGAAAGTCAGTTGCATTTAGGTCTCTAAATTCCTAAGTCACTTTTAAAAATTGTACCCTGTGTCTACGTATATGTTTGTACAGTGCCTACCTCAATGGGACCCTGATTGGTGCCTCTAGGCACTACCATAGTAATATATATTGGTCTCTGCCTCTTTGTTTGAAAACTATGCAGCTTTTAGGACAAATACATTAGCCTACAAAAAACAACTTTTTCCTACTTACATCTCAGCTCACCACTCCTACTCTCCATTTTTGTTAGCTACCCCTTTCTCCATTCTTCTCCCTTTGATGTTCTTTTTGTCTTCTCATAGTCAGAACTTGGTGCCTCTTTTCATCATACCAGACTTCCATCTGGAGCTCCCTATCCTGTGAGTTAACTGACCTCAGACTGTTCAATTTTAACTTCCTTCTTTTAGCTAATTTTCCACCAATGCTAACTATTTCTGTCTTGGCACCCAATTATAAATAATATGTATTGTAACAAAGAAGCATAAAGCACAGACCATTTATACACCTTGTATAACACTCTCCCAAAAGCAACATTTTCTTCTTGTTATTCACTTCCACTTTCCATTCCCCAATATCACCATCTTTTATTGAGCTTTATAAAACCCTTAGGACAGTCATCTTTTCTTATCTGTCTGTACAGCACCATGCACAAGAATGATAGATAGTAACAGAACAATTGTTTAGAGACTTAGGGCTGGTCCACACTAAGCCCCCAGTTCGAACTAAGATACACAACTTCAGCTACATGAATAACGTAGCTGAAGTCGAAGTATCTTAGTTCGAACTTAAAGGTACTTACCGCGGGTCCACAAGCGGCAGGCAGGCACCCCCGTCGACTCCGCCTACTCCTCTCGCGGAGCAGGATTACCGGCGTCGACGGCGAGCACTTCCGGGATCGATTTATCGCGTCTAGACAAGACGCGATAAATCGATCCCAAAAGATCGATTGCTTGCCGCCGAACCAGTGGGTAAGTATAGACGTACCCTAAGTCTTAGATTAGAAGCGAAGAAAGGACTTGTCTTCATGTGTGCAACAGTGTCACAGCTGCACTGTTGTAGCGCTTTAGCGAAGATGCTACTATGCCAACAGGAGAGCTTCTCCCATCAGCGCAGCTAATCCATCTCTCCAAGAGGTGGTAGCTCTATTGACAGCACAAGCTCTCCCGCTGACAAAGCGATGTCTATACAGAGGGTTGGGTTGGTAAAAGTATGTCGCTCCAGGGTATGGATTTTTCACACCCCTAAGCAACCTAGTTATACCGATATAGGTCCATAGTGGAGACCTGGCTGAAACCAGAAAACACTTAAAAAATGCCAGCCCTGATGACTTATTCACTCCTTCTGAGGTTTAGTGGTCTATGTTTTAAC
Source organism: Terrapene triunguis (assembly GCF_002925995.2). NCBI lineage: Eukaryota > Metazoa > Chordata > Testudines > Emydidae > Terrapene > Terrapene triunguis. Next base: position 89,340,217 of record NW_020664409.1, read on the forward strand.
CATATGAACCATTACACCCAAAGGGTGCACACTTCCAAAATTTTACAAGTAACAAAGACCTTCATTTTTAAGAGAGCTTTTTGTTTTGATGTAAAAGAAATGCTCTTTAGCTACTCAAAACGTTCCAGGAGTGGCACCCAGCGTCCAAACAGATTCCTTACAACTTATTCATTTCCCCTCTCCGGCTGTCTTCTTTCATTCTGTACTGCCAGGTCGCAGTCACAGCTGACTAGAAACATTATACAATACACTGTTTAACCATACCGTGTACTCTACGGAGGACACTTAGTGGTAAGCTTCACATGCTGTGTTTTATCAACAAAGTACAGTTAAGTCATATTTTCAACTATTTAGCATGGAGAACTACCACCGATTCTGGTAAACCTTTGCATTTAAATCACTCAGCTATAGATTTTTTAATTCTGAATTAAACCAGTATCTGCGTAAACTACATTTTTGCAACTGTGTTCAATAACTTTGACAAAGCAACTACAATTTGATTAATTTCTGATCTACTGTGTCAATGCTGTACTAGTCCAACTCAGTTTTATTTAATCCACTTTATCAAACAAAAACATCTAGAGAATTAGTAAGAAATATTTTGACACTGCAGCTAACTGAGGTTTTTAAATCATCTAATATGGTTGACCAGGACAGATGGTTAACACTCTCAGTGACAAATCTAGTATATAAACAGTCTTTTTCTCTGAAACTGACTGGAGGGCTAGGATTTGTTTTTAAGTAGAATTCAGCAGCTGGAATGAGCTAAGAAAGGAAAAGCTTTATTTTTTAACAAGTTCTCATTTCTACAGTTCTGTCTTTTACCACCTCATCTATCTTTGATAGGCACAAATTGGATTAAGATAAAAAAAATCAATAATTATGGGAACTTTCTACAGCTTCAGTGTTAAACAGCAATTACTCTATTAGTAAATAAGATTGTGGTATGGGGCAGTAGGAAGTTACTGCTTTTAGCAAGTCATCAGTGGTAATGGAGGAGCATTCTGAAAACTCCATTCCCTTTCATAGATGGAGATAATCCACAATTAAAGTGTAAGTATCTCTTGCAATAATTTTAAAATATTTAGATAAACCTGTTTTCCTGTTTACTAAGGCATAACAAAACAAATGTAGTTTCAATTATACTGCTATTTCTGAACAAGTTTTTATAAAAACAGATTTAAAAGCAAAAAGTTAATAATGCAACAGTACATTTGAACTATCAAGCAATAAGAAGTCAGGAAGTTCTAAATGTCAGGGCTATGTCTGCAACCTTCACTCATCCATGTTATTAGTGTACACTATAAAAGCTGCAAGATGTACAACGTGGCTGAATTTATATACAATAAACAGCGTGTTAACAGGCATAAGTAACCAGAACCTGAATTCTCACTATTGCATTTATATTTTTTCCCATTTAATGTACCTTTTTTTAAAAGGAAAAAAAAAATGAAATCCAGACTTACTGAATTTGCAGAATTTACAACACATTTCATAGCAAACTCACATGGCTGATATGGCCACCAAAAAAGTTGTGTATTTTGTGCCTATTTAGGCATTGTTTTACAAGACAGAAAGGTAGAACTGAAAAACTGGCAATCAAGAGTGACTGAATTCACATTGGGAAATTACCATGAGCCATAGTGACAAAGTCAGAAACAACACGAGTGATGAATAAACCATATTATGGAAAGAACTACGCCAGCAATGGTTAAATTATACTTAGCAGATGTCCTTTGAGGTACATATTTAGGTTCTAAAGAGCATGTTCTGTCTTTTGTTTGTCTTTAAAACATCTCTCAGCTTCCATTACTACAAGAAAACAATGTAACGTTATGGTCTACTTTTTCAAATTTATGCACCAAGAATTTTATCTTACTTTCAAAAATAAAACCTGATATCCCTAAGAGTTAAAAGCATGACTGTTTTAAGATTAGAAAAATAAAAGCCTTACACCAAAGAGTAAATAGCTGATCTCAATTTATGGATTTTCCAACTATATTAATTCAGCATGAATTCAAGTAGTTTAAGCTAGTAGAACAAAAGAAGCCAGGCTGATATGTGTTATCCCTCAGCAAGCAGTAAATTGACAGACAAGTATTCTGCATACTGCAGTGACATCCTCGCACAACAAACGTCTCCACAATTTTAAAAGCCTTTGACATTTTGTAAACAAATTTGTTCTCTTGGAAATTATTTCCCACCCATCCAGTCTTGTCCATTATACAGCTTCAAATTAGTAAATAAATTTAGTACTTCATTCACTTCTATACATACATAGACCAGATTCCCTCTTTATATATTATCACGAGCACATTCCAATATAGCTTAAAAATAGTTCATACTTCTTCAAATTCTGCCAACTTTTTTGCTACGACATGTATCACCTTAATAGACCACAGCAATGACCATGTCTGTAGTCTTTGATTGGAAAGATACATCAGGACAATGTCTCAATATAGTCTTCACTACCATTAGACTTAGCAATACCCATTTAGCTATTTCAGACATAAAGCCATCCATCATAGAATAAGGAGAGATTATGCGGAAAGTGGCAATCTTTACAGATACACATTCTACTTCCTTCTGTCCTTATGGCTGTGTTAGTGTGTTCTCTTGGTAACAACAAGGACTGGAGTCAGTACTCCTGAATTCTATTCCTAGCACCATGACCAATTTTATTTGTAATCTTGGACCTGAAGCAATACATGCGTCTCAGTCTCTCCAGCTGTAAAATGGGTATGTTACTGTAGTTTTGTCTAGATTATGCATTTGTACAGAGGTCCAGTACAGCTTGTGGAATGCTTCAAATTGCATACATTTAAGGACAGCATGTCTAATAGCATATCTTCCACTACTTAACTACTGAAATATCCAGGCAATCCTAATTTTAAAGGAGAAAAGCAAAGATATACTGATGCGTACATTTAATTATAGGGAAGACTTAGTAAACGTGAAAGTATTAACAATCCACTGAAATTTCCAAATATTCCCCAGTTTCTTTTTTATTCTCATATGTAGGCTTCTTAGTTATAGATTTCCAGATGAAGCATATGTAACAATGTTGTTAGTAAAGCATCTAATAATGCTTGTACCAGGCATGAGTTTTTCACTCGGATTTTATTCATGCATCTAAAACCTTTCCTTTTTAACCTTGCTATTTTCAAACTTTACAATACAATTTGTTATAACCACAAAAATTTAAACTCTCCCCTCCTCACCAATCAAATGAAGTAATGGAAATAATTTTGCATGAGTTCTTGTCTGGCATAATGTTAGGAGTTTCTCGAGCCTCTTATTCTTGGGAACCTCATCAATATGAACAGTGACTAACTAGCCAGCATCTCATGACCGACATGATACTGTTCTAGGCAATTTATGGCTTCATGAACATTGATTTTCCTGATTTATAAATATGTGCCCATTATAGTGCCTTCAGGGGACATGGACAACTTTTTTAAAGCTTTAAAAATATTTTAGTTGACAGTTAACCAAAGGCCACCCCAAAAAGTCAAAGAAACGCCAGCAATACTCCAATGTCCACCAGCCCTAGACAAAGTCTGAGGAAAACTTTCAAACATTCAATCTAGATTTTCCCTCTTCATTTCATCCTATCACTCAAAGTTATACTTCTTTATTGAAGCCTAAATAATGTCTCTTTTTATTTTACACCTTGCCCATTTATAGACCATAATAGTTGTTTAGCAAATCTGAATGTATTTACTGGACCATGTTCATTCTGTTGTCCTTCTCTATGCTTCTTTTAATTTAACATTCTTCAGGGAAGGATATGGCTAAATATTTAAAATGGGGGGGGGGCAGAGAAATAAAAAGCTCACTCTAAACCTCGTACTCCAATCATATCTTGACAAAGTTTGCCAAAAGAACAAGTGAACCAAGAGACCCAAGATAACGGACCAAAGCTACAAGGGACCATAGAGGCTGCAAGCAATCAGCCTTAGAAACAGGACACAGCAACCCACCATTGATATGAACAAAAAAATTTGCAGACTGAATGATCCAGGGCAATTAACTCTAGAATGGAAGTAATTTCCATAGCTGTGAAGAATTTACCTAAAAAACTGAGGGGGTACAAAGCTAGGATGGTGAAACTTTACTACAACTGATAATATCATCAACCTTTTTATAAGACAGCGAAGGAAGATAAGAGTATGTTAAGGAAGATTGTTCATAAAAACATAGTTAGTATGAAAAACATTGAGCCTAATAAAGCTGCCATCATTCTGAGAAAATAAAGAGTAAAAAGAAGAGTCGGAAGCAGATACAGACAGGAAATAATGGATAAAGCTGATGAGGAAACAAAGCTCATTGACTAATTTATTCCTTTGCATGTTAAGGATTTTTAGTGCCAAACTGGTTCAATATTTAGCTTGATACTAGCCTAAAAATCAATAAAACATATCTGTTAGATATCAGATAAGATAAAGTTATTACTGTTCAAAAGCAAAAGCCTAACACTTGAACTATTAAAGACCTGTGATTTCGGGATTACATCTTTAGATTTTGGAAAGTAAACAAATTAAATGTGTGCCCATAATTGCCAAATCTCAGAGTAGTCTATTTGCTGTATCTAAGCTTTCTTCTGAACCGCAGCACTTCAGATTTCGGGGTGCAAAGAAAGAACTAGGAAAAACCCCTTTGGAAAAAAAAACTCACAATAAATTTAACCTTTTCCACATATTCACAGTAATGTTGTGAATTTCACAAAATATACATGGCATAACATACAAAATAAGAAAACACTCCTTTATGTCTCTACTTTTTAAATAGAAACAAGCATATCAGACTTACATTCTTTGCTATATTACCAGAGCTTAAATACAACAGGATTTAAGAGTGAAGTCATTAAAATATCAGATTGATATTTCATACTTCTGAGTTTTAACCTGACATATTTCAATTTTAAGTTCTTTAGTTGCCCAAAACTAAACATGAAGTATGTTTGATTTTAAAGTTTCATTTCATCAACCTCAGACTGTTCATAACTGATGAGAGTAACTTAAGTGTGGAATAATCTACAAATTCATAACCCTGAATGTTCAGCAGTAAATCAATAAGTGGTAAATGTTTAACATTTTCAAAATACAGCCATGAATAACAATGCAGATACAATACCCAGAGGATTTATGCCATAATTCAAGACACTCTAGTTGTATGCCTTCATGTTTCTAAAAATTGTTAAGTTCTCCAGTATATGCTTTAATTTCTCCAAACCAGGTTTTATGTATCAATTTTGGCAAAAAAAGATTTTTATAAATTAAGAAATGTATAATGGCATATTTGGACAGTGACAGGTGATGTTGTTTTAGGTTAATATTGTTGGCCATCTAGAATTGGAAGATTTTTAACAAGTATATTTGTCTTAATATAAGCGAGTTATAAAATGCAGAAAGTATCCACAGAGTAAACTAAATGATCATATGTCATACTTATGACTACTAGAAAAATTCATTTGAGCTGGAACAAGCAGACTAAAAAATGAGGACCTGCTAGCTTAAAAAAAAAAAAAAAAAAAAAAAAAAAATTTGCATATATTGCAATGGTTCAAACGACAGAAGCAAACTGAAGATGGAAAAGATGTACTAGTTCCTCTAGCATATCTCACGACCACCGAGGAATGCGTAAGTACATTTCTTAGTTTTGTTCATTTAAAATTTCTCAAGGAATGACACTTCCATACCTGCCCTTTGAGGACTACACTACAATTAGTTGTTTTTTTAAAAAACACCAACAATGTGCTCAGCAACTGATAACTGGAGTGCTACTAGCAAGCATTTAGCTAAAGTGGCACACCTTCATAAAAATTCTTTGAAGTAAAAACAAATGAAAGCCCAGACCGATATCTTAGTGTCTGTCGTGGTGTGAGAGAGGGGAGAGTGGAAGAGTTTCCATGCTTTTAAAGAAAGTTCCTTGGTGGCACATTTTGGCCTTTTCTTTAAAAATGAACAAAAGACAGGAAAAATAGTGAAATGTTTTTAAAAAACATTTTACAACTAGGTGCTACAACAAAATCATAATGCAACTCAGATCAGGTAACTTAATGTTCAGATCACGTAACAAATCTGCGTGGTGCTTCAAAAAGCAAAACATGCTCCATTTTTATACCATTGAATTAAATGCTGAGCATCAAGATTGCTCCATCACTTTTAGTACTGTCCCTATAGCCTTGAAAGTCCAGCAATGCATTAATAAAGGAATGTGTGTATATATTTCATGTAACACTAGCTACCCGGAAAAATAATTGTTTGCTTACAATTTTAAAAGCTACATAAGCAGCCTTTGCTGGGATAAAGCCTATTTAAATGAGCTGTTCTGAGAAGATCCATGTTAAGGATTATGTTTCCCTCTCTACCTCAGTCACTGATAGAGTCAAATCTGCTGAAAAGAAAAAGCTTGCTAAACAGAGAGGAAAGCTGCTGTTCTGCTTCTAACACAAATCTTTGAAGCAAAAAATCCTGATCTATATAGTTCTTCAGCACCTGCAGTATTAAACTGATTTAGTCTGCTGAAAAAAGAGACAGTGAGTTATTGGATCTGTATTTAATTCAATGCACTTTATAACATATTTTAGGAATTCAGTTGTATAAAACGGTATCTGAACCTTATCAGATGAAAATAGTTTTTCCCTTTTTTTTTTTGCAAGCCCTGGGTTTCATGGCTGAGAAAATAAATTAGTCTCTGATTCTTGTAAGCTGGGTAAGAGTGCCCCCTAATGGAGATTTTAATGTAAGACTGTTTCCCCAGATATTTTTTTTTATTATTATTATTAAATTGTATGCCACCCAATGTTCTAATAAACTGGGTGGATTATTTTTTTTAAAAGTAAAAGTTAAAATATAAAACAAAAACTAAAGTATTTGAAAGAAAAGCAACAGTCTTTAACAGTATTTCTGGTTACTAAGAAAATGTTTGGGTGAGTCTTCAGGGACAAATGAGCTCTGTATTTTTTGGGGTGCAGTCCAAGGCTAACAGTAATTTATCTAACCCTTTTAAAAGGAATGTTACCATTGACTGATATGGAATAATAAAGGACACATTCCTTGGAAGCACTGGCCAGAAAAGCTATCAAGCAATACACATGCAACTTTGGTGAACAAATGCATGCCTGCAGTTGTGTGACCATTATAGTATCAATATTAGTTTCCTCTCAGGAACCAGATTCAGAATTCACAGATTATTGTGCAAAGCACTGGGCAACAGGGGTGGGATCAGAAGCATGCAAAAGGTCTTTACTCAAATGTGTTACACAACTCATTATGGACAGATGGAGCAAATTTTGATACCAACATTTCTATACATTCTAGGGCATAAAAACCATCTTAAAAAAAATTTTTGATAGGTCAACAAAGAAACGAACAAGTATGCAAAGGACTTAGAAGTTCAACTATCAAAAGAAGCAGACCCCTTTTCTATTACAACCATTAGAACAGTTTGTGAAGGAGTCCTGAACAAGCCTATGAAAGATTTGATGATAAACTGTCTACTTCTCAGGATTTTTTTTGTCAACTGCATCTTATCTACAATTTTGAATTCTCAAGGTGTGCAATGCAGAATGTATTAAAAGTAGCTTAAACATGGCCACATCACTACCTGGTGCACTCTTGCCAACTACCTGTAACTGGCAAATTGGTGTGTCAACACAGAAATACGCGTACATGATCCAACACAGCCTTGTTCACCAAAATATTGTGGACACATTTAAAAAGTGTGGATTTTCAGCAGGAGATAGAACTGTGGTTCAGATCAGAGGGAGTTCCGGTTAATTGGGGGCAAGTGGAGTGGAGATGGTAGATAAAATTATTTTACTATAATTGGATTTTTGCTTCTCAATTGCAGATGTTCCTTCGTCTTTGAATGACAGGAAGCATTGAGCAATTAAAGGCAGCTATTTTGGTTAACTGTTGTACCTAAATGCAGAAATTCAGTCAGGGTAAAGTTATTTCTGTGCCCTCAGAGCACAGATTCATGACTGATGAGATATAAACTAGCAATTCCCACACAGAACAAGTATGTTTCCAATGGGACGAAGCATGGTCTTGTGGGTAAAATATTGGACTGGGAGTCGGGAGATGTGAGTTTATTTCTTGGTTCAGCCACACACCTCCTGTACAAGATACTTAAATCCACCCTGTAACTCAGTTGCAATGTTTAAAATGGATAAATCCTTCCTTACCTCTCAGACATGCTGAGAGAATAAAATCCATTAATAACTGAGGCACTCAACTACTATAGTAATAAGCAGACTAATGAAATAGAAAGATGACTAGGTGGGGGGATGGAAAAAAGCTGGATATGACTACTAAATTGCTCCAACCTGGTAATTTTGGAACATGTAAGTGGCTCTTAGGCATCGTGCTCTTTGGGGGGCAAGTTGGGGTGGGGACTGTGTTTAACCTCAGAGAGCAGGGAGTCTAGTGAAACACACCATCCTTCCCACAATTCGCCTCTCAAAAAGCCAGATCCCCAGGAGCCATTTACATGCTCCCAAATTACCAGGCTGGACTGATTTAAATAAAGAAGAAAGTGGAAAGTCTTGATTTATATCATCAATTTTAATCAACTTTTTTAATTGGTACTTTAATTATTTTCTAAATAAAGATGCATTCTCACTGGTTATAGAACATTAAAATATGTTGATTTACAGTTAAACAGAGCCTTTTGGTACATCTTTTTGCTGCCTAGGTTGGTACACTATAACTATATAATTGCTTACATATATATAGTTTAATATTTTCATATTCTTATTAACTGTACATTTTAGTATGTTAGAAAATGGTGAATGTTATATTATTAAATAGGTTTACTTTGAAAAAGAAAAAAAATAAAATTAAAAACATCCACTTTAAATAAAAAATCCCCCTTTTCTTATTTTTTCCATAAAAAAAAGTCAGGTTTTTTGTTCACCCTTCAAATTACCAATTTCCTACTAGTGAATAGCCACAGGCCTACAAAGGTGTCCTAAGGCTTCCTGAACCAAAAACAGAACAGAAGAGAATGTTACACCCTTGACCATCTTGTCAGAGAGGAAAAGATGAGAAACTGATTTAAGACAATTAGTTCAAATATAATCAAAGACCCTCTTTTGGGAGAGATCTGGTAGTTAAAAGGATGCTAAATTGCATTACACTAACTGGTCCCGGGCAAGCAACCCCCTATTGCCAACCACCAATGGATTTATTAAGAAATTGAAGTCTCCAGTGCTCCTTAGAAAGGAAGCAAATTGTGGCGACACATTTGGGGAAGCAAGAAATATTGAAGAGAAGCGGGAAATCCAGAGTAACTTTCTTTCTGTAAAAACTTTTTAAATGGTTGTGCCTATTTAAGTTCACTTAAGGCCAAGAACAACAAATGGGCAGGTGGGGAAAATTTAAGTGAGACCCGAAAACGGCAAGCTCTAATTCCAAAAGACAAGACAAAAAAAGGTCAGGATTGTAGAATCCCACAACAACTTGATCATGGATAGGGAAAAAGACAAAATTGACTGATAGACTTAATCAGTCCACCATTACCAAGGTCCCAAATACCTAGCCCTGGACAGAACCTGAACAGTGACAGTGCTTAGAACTCTGGCAGTATATGGAACTCTGTCTACAACAGGACTCTCCCAGCACTAACACCAGTAGAACAGAAATGGCATTGACAATAGGAAGTTGTTGCAAATTTTCCTTTTTGCAAACAAGTGCTGAGCATTAGCTCCCCCAAGATAAGTGGCAGCTAGCTTGCCAGTTGTTGGAATGGGCAGGCCTCTGCCCTATTAAAACCTTTCCCCCCGATTTAATACAGTACAGACAATCCAACACAGTTAAGCCACAAAGTGAAGGGTACACTTTGGGAATTCTTACATATCCCCAGAGCACCAGATACTACACGGCTCCCAGCCCCGGAGTGGTGGGCAGCGCACAGCCCCTCCCCCCCCCCCAGCCCTGGAGGGGCTCCCCCCCAGTCCAGCAGCACTGGGCAGCCCCAGCTATCCCAAGTCCCAGGCACCCTAGCCTCAGCAGGCTTCCCTTCCTGGAAGAGGAGCAGCCTACCTGGGCTGGGGCCAACTAGCAACAAGACGGGAGGGCACCTCCGGACGGCGCTTAGGTGGGGCCACACGGGGCTGTTTGGGCAGTCTCAGCCTTCCCCTGCCTATTAGACGCCCATGTCCTTACAGCTCACAGTTCATTGAGGCCTTTTGCTTCCATGAGGATCAGCTATCAGGGAGCACTGTACCAATAAGCTTCAAGCCATGCAAGAATGGCCCTGAGGCATAAAGTACTGCCACCCTCTGGATGACTACCAGGTCAGAAAAAATAAGTACAGTCAGATCTTTGTAAAGTTTGCTGTGGAGCAAATGCTCTGTTTAAAACTTCATTCTGTTTTATCCGTCCTCAAAAGAAAGGAAACTAGGAAACCACAACTGAAGGCAACAGAAAGACTGGGGAAGGATATTATAACAATAAGAAGCCTATAATGCCACACAAATGTTGCCTTAGACACTGTTGCCAGAGGCATACCCAGTTACACACTGGTGTACTGATTATACAAAATAAGTATTTTTAATGTTAATACTTAACAGTTCTCTAGATCATCATACAGTATTCCAAGTACTTTTTAATATAACTCATCTTCACAACCTGTGCGAGGAAGCCAAAGCATCATCAAAAATTTTACAGATGGAAAAATAAAAGGATCATATTTTACCTGTTAATGGTATTTTTTGGATAAACAAGGTCAATCTAGTGAAAACCCATGTAGTTAAACAGGGAAAGGGACCCAAATCCCAGCATTTTTGACCATTGTATCATTGTGTCTCAAGCACGCAGCTTCCCACAGGCATGATTACTATAGCACTTAACAATAGAGTGTATCTTCAAAGACAGGAGAAGAAGCAAGGCACACCTGGTTGAAACAAATGTTTCAGAAAGGCCTTTCATGAAAACTTAAAGCGCATAACATTCCCAAAAATTGTATACTCCAATAGTAGCAGTCGTAGTCCATAAAAGGAAAATATATTTTATTCAATACAGTGCAAAAAAGCTCCACTAAGTGAACAGCAGCACAACCAAGTGCAAGGAATTAGACTTCACTTATCCCTCAGAAATACCATTTATAGTTAAGAAAAACAGCATTCTCCCAGAGGAACAGGTATGTCTAAAGTGTGATCTGAAAGAAAGATGAAGAAAACACCTTTTCTGTAGCCTCAAATTGCGAAGGGAAGTAGACTTTAGCCCAGATAGGGCTTGAAAGGTATTTTCTAGCACCTCAAAACGGAAAGTTTCCCTTGGAAAGGCACACAAAGAAAGACTCGGCAACTTCACCTATTGAGTACTGTCTGAACCAACAATCAGTTGAACTGTGTCTCAAAGAGGTCTGAATAGATTTTTTTAGATAGATTCAACTCATTCATCTGATGGTACCTTTCCAAAGTGAAAGATCTGTGCTGTGAGCAGCAACTTCAGTAGTTTTGAAGTGTTGTGCGGGGTTGATAAAAAGAGATTTTTTTTTAAAAAAGGTAAAAATGAACCTATTTAAAATTATATGCGAAATTATGCCAATATATGTTAAGGCCTAATCTATTAAAATCATTTAAACTAAATTAACAAAAAAAAATAAGCAATATATGTTTTTAAAAGTTCCATTATTGCACTGATGGAAGACACTAGTTAAGAAGCTGGGACCATAGTTTGCTGAAGTGCTAAACACTCTTTTGATGATAGGAGCCTCCTTGCAGGTGCACAGAGAATATCTTCTTCATTTCAGTTTGTTCAGCTAGTTCGGTTCAACGATTAGATCATTCAAGTTAAGAAACCGACTGAGAGTTGAAAAAGCAAGAAAGCTTATTTTCTTCTTTCAAAACATGAACAGTTAGGTGTGAGCATGGAATCTACTAGTTCTAAAATCTTGAGGCACTTGGTGACCAGAAACAGTCAGTTCAATTAACTACAGGTATTTCCTTTATTTTATCTGATTTAAATGCAAACCATCTTTTGATAAATCAACTGTTTTTTCTTATGTATCCAGCACATTAAGGATAGTTTTAATTAAAACAAGCATTTTAAAATGGTATTTTCGTGCATTTTAATGGCATTCCAATTTCCAAATTGTTTGAAAGAAAATTGAAGTCTTAAAAGAAAATACATCATTCATTATATTCTAACAAAAAATGTTAAACTTAAGAATCTGAATAAATTTATTTAAGCAAATATAAGCTTAACATTCATGTATATATTGTATCCTCTTAGTTAGCAAAACATGTCAAGTTTAGTGTGCCACAGCTGTATTTAGTTGCAAATTAATACGTTGTATGGGTTTACTAAACAATGAGAGTCAACCTTTCTTTAAGAAAATAAAGAAAACAAATGCAAAACAAGATTAAAATAGATTATTTAAATCAAGGTTTCCTGCTTGCTGATTTAAATCTATCCATCCTGGTGTCGTATAATACCAAAGAACAGGGGTTCTCAACCTTTTTCTTTCTGAGCCCTCCCCGCAACAGAACATAAAAACTCCACGGCCCACTTGTGCCACAACAACTGGTTTTCTGCATATAAAAGCCAGGGCCGGTGTTAGGTGGTAGCAATCAAGGCAGTTGCCTGGGGCCCCAATCCACAGGGCCCCCACAAAGCTAAGTTGCTCAGGCTTTGGCTTCAGCCCCAGGTGGCGGGCTCAGGGCCCTGCCCTTCAGTCCCATGCGGTGGGACTTTAACTTTCTGCCCTGGGCCCCAGCGAGCATAACGCTGGCCCTGCTTGGAAGACCCCCAGAAACCTGCTCACAGCCCCCCTGGGGGCCCCAGGCCCCTGGTTGAGAACCACTGCCAAAGAGCATATGAACTAAATTCACTGTAACTGTACTTGACGGCCAACAATATGGCTCCAGAACTTTCAAAAAGTCCTCTTCCAAGCAACTACAGTCTGGAGTTCTCAACATTACACCCCATTCAGTGGATTTTCCTTCATCTAATTCACATGCAATCAACTAAGCCTCACCTTTAACTTTCTAGAACACACAGCTTGTTAGATATTCCTCTCCAAAGAAGTTGTGTGATGGAGCAAGTCCACAAGCTCCTGAGTGGGTGATTTCAGGAAAAGTCCCCACATTTTTTAAATCTTTTAGAGAACTTTTTCCCCAAACAAAAGCCATATTTTCTGTTCTAAACTTACAATCTCCTGCTTTTTCCAATACATAGCCACTAAAGAGCTCTACCCTCTTTGGATATGGTGAATACCTCACATCAGGACTCTCAGACATTTGTTATCAGAGTGAGGATGTTTACTTCCTTGAACTTCACAAGTCTGAGCAAACTGAATCCGTAGAGAACCATTTCAGAATTACAGTAGCATCTACTAGAAAGTAACACTAATTTTCTTTTACATCTTTTAGGAAACAAAATATTCAAATACAGATTTCCTTGCACTCTTAACACAACAAAGAGAAAGTATATTTGCAAAATGGCTATTAACTCAATTGAGTTCCCAAATTAAGCTTTACAAAAAACTGGTTTAAAACACCCCATTTGAATAGAAATATTTTCAAGATTAAAAAAAAAAAATCCAGTTAAACTTTAATCTTGAATGTTTTCTGCAGCATTATAAATGTGAACAGCACTGTTCTAGTACAACAGAACTAGAAAAGGGACTGATTATAAATTAAAGTAACACTAGCTGCTCCAGTTTTATTACTTTTTATATTTCATTCTGCTTAAGTAAACAGAAAAATGCACAAGGCAATTACATGTTTTATTAATTTTTTATTAATACAAGATGTTATTGGCAACCAAGGAAGCAAGTTTTATATAAAATGACCTCAACATCTTTCAACATTTCTGTATTTCAAACCTACCTATTCAGAAACTGACAAGAGTCTAACTTAGACTCCTGGCTCAAGACCGCTCTCAATCAATTCCTTGCCCATAGGATTTTGCACACAGAGAAGTATTCTTTGCATTATTTTAGAATGGGATCCCTAGGTCCTAGCTCCACCAGTCTCCTACTTCAGCCTCAAATCTGTGCAATTTTAGATATCAGGGGAGTTCTGGCTCTTTAAAAGGTAGGCTTGCACCACTTTCTCCTGTAGATCAAGCAAAGCTTCCTCTACTTTTAAGACTAACAGATGTATTGGAGCATAAGCTTTCGTGGGAATGCCCACTTCGTCAGATGCATGTCATGCATCCGACAAAGTGAGCATTCACCCACGAAAGCTTATGCTCCAATACATCTGTTAGTCTTAAAGGTGCCACAGGACTCTGTTGCTTTTTACAGATCCAGACTAACACGGCTACCCCTCTGATACTTCCTCTACTTGTATTTCACCTTCCTCTATGTAAACTTCATCCTCCAGATGTGATGATCCCATGTACCCAACATCATAAGTTGCAATCAGTTTGGAAAAATGTTTGTTTTTTACATGTTACTCAATGACCAATGGTGAATGACATCAACTTCTGGAGTTTTTCCCTCTTTCACTGATGGTCCCGATAAACCTGAAAACTACAGTCAAAGAACTCCACCAGCTCATGGCCATAATAACACAAGACTGGACATACTGGTCCATCTAGCCCAGTACTCTGTCTTCTGACAGTGGCCAACGCCAGGTGTTTCAGAGGAAATAAACAGAACAGGTAATCATCATATGATTCATCCCCCGTTGCCCATTCCCATCTTCTGGCAAACAGAGGCTAGGGACATCATCCCTGCCCATCCTGGCTAATAGCCATTGATGGACCTGTCCTCCATGAACGTATCTAGTGCTTTTTTGAACCCTGTTATAGTCTTCGCCTTCACAACATCCTCTGGCAAAGAGTTCCACAGGTTGACTGTGAGTTGTGTGAAGAAATACTTCCTTTTATTTGTTTTAAACCTGCTGCCTATTAATTTCATTTGGTGAACCCTAGTTCTTGTGTTATGAGGAGTAAATACTTCCTTATTTACTTTCTCCACACCAGTCATGATTTTATAGATCTCTATCAGATCCCCCCTTTAGTCATCTCTTTTCCAAGCTGAAAAGTCCAAGTCTTATTAATCTCATCATATGAAAGCTATTCCACAACCCTAATCATTTTTGTTGCCTTTTTCTGAAACTTTTCCAATTCCAATATATCTTTTTTGAGATGAGGCAATCAGACCTGCATCCAGTATTCAAGATGTTGGCATAACATGGATTTATACAGAGGCAATATGATATTTTCTGTCTTCTTATCTGCCCTTTTCCTAATGATTCCCAAAACTGTTAGCTTTTTTGACTGCCACTGCACACTGAGTGGATGTTTTCAGAGAACTATCCACAATGACTCCAAGATCTCTTTCTTCAGTGGTAACAGCTAATTTAGACCCCATCATTTTAAATGTATAGTTGGGATTATGTTTTCCAGTGTGCATTACTCTGCATTTAACAACACTGAATTTCATCTGCCATTTTGTTGTCCAGTCACCCAAGTTTGTGAAACCCCTTTGTAACTCTTCACAGTCTGCTTTCGATTTAACTATCTTGAGTAGTTTTGTGTCATCTGAAAATTTTGCCATATCATTATTTACCCTTTTTCCCAGATCATTTATGAATATGCTGAATAGTACTGGTCCAAATACAGACCCCTGGAGGATATCACTATTTACCTCTCTCCATTCTGAAAACTGACCATTTATTCATGTCCTTTGTTTCCTATCTTTTAACCAGTTACTGATCCATCAGAGGACCTCCCCTCTTATCACATGACAGCTTACTTTGCTTAAGAGCCTTTGGTGAGGGACCTTGTCAAAGGCTTTGTCAGGGTTCCTTCCCCACTCTGAACTCTAGGGTACAGATGTGGGGACCCGCATAAAAGCCCCCTAAGCTTATTTACCACCTTAGATTAACAGTAAGCTGCCACCACCAAGCGTGTTCCAAATCTTAGGGAAGAGCCACTTGGAACTCTACCTTTCTCCAAATATTTCTCAAGTCTCTAACCCCCCCTTTCCTGGGCAGATTTGAGACTAATTCTTCCCCCCCCGCCCAAGTCCTTACACCCCTTTTCCTGGGTGAAAGGAAAGGCTTGAGAGTATACCCTCACCAATTAGTCCTGGTGAACACAGATCCAAAACCCTTGGATCTTAAAACAATGAAAAATCAATCAAGTTCTTAAAAGAAGAATTTTAATTAAAGAAAAGGTAAAAATCATCTCTGTAAAATCAGGATGGAAAATAACTTTACAGGGTAATCAGATTCAAAGAGCCCAGAGGAACCCCCTCTAGCCTTAGGTTCAAGGTTACAGCAAACAGAGGTAAACCCTCTAGCAAAGGAACATTTACAAGTTGAGAAAACAAAGATAAAACTAACACGCCTTGCCTGGCTGTTACTTAAAAGTTTGAAATATGAGAGACTTGTGCAGAAAGATTTGGAGAACATGGATTGATGTCTGGTCCCTCTTAGTCTCAAGAGCGAACACCCCCCCAAAAAAAGCGCACAAACAAATGCCTTCCCCCCCACCCAGATTTGAAAGTATCTTGTCCCCTTATTAGTCCTGTGGGTCAGGTGTCAGCCAGGTTACCTGAACTTCTTAACCCTTTACAGGTAAAAGGATTTTTGGTGTCTCTGGCCAGGAGGGATTTTATAGTATTGTACACAGGAAGGTTGTTGCCCTTCCTTTTATAGTTATGACAGGCTTTCTGAAAATCTAAGTAAACTATAGCCACTGGACCATCCTTGTTGACCCCCCTCTAAGAATTCTAATAGATTGGTGAAGCATGATTTCCCTTTACAAAAACCATGTTGACTCTTCCCCAACAAATTGTGTTCATGTGTGTGGCTGATAATTCTGTTCTTTACTACAGTTTCAACCTATTTGCCTGGTAGTGAAGTTAGGCTTACTGGCCTGCAATTGCCATGATCCCTCTGGAGCCTTTTTTAAAAATTGGCATCACATTAGCTACGTGTGTAATGCATGGAGTACTAGCAGAGGGCCCATGCCTGGTTATACTGTGAAGTGATAGAGGAGGAATCCTGTCTCTGTGAACAGCCAACTCAGACTTCTCTCCACAGACTACAGCTTTCATACCTTCCTACAGGTCTATGGGGAAATCGTCATCTGACTGGCAACCTAGTGCCTCAGCCTATCCATCAAGCAGAGATCTTATCCCTCCGTGTAGCTAAAGGGCAAGGTGCTGATAGAGTCCTCCAACCTGTGTGTATCTGAGAGCCAACTCAGAAACTGCTCCATGCTAGTTCTGCAACTTTCACCCTTCCAGCACTGTCCCTATCCCAAAAGAAAGAAAGGGAAGGGTTGAAGACCCTCTGGGTGAGATGAAGAGAAAGAATGATATCCTTTTGTTTGTGAGAAGGAAGAAGTATTAAATGTCTTGTCTGGGGAAGGAAAGAAATGAAATGCTGGGATCTGTTCTCCTTTTAGTTGGTCTCTTTTTTCCTGAATTTATGCAAATGTATGGAAGATATAGAAAATTAATGCAAGATTACATAAATTTTCAGTGTATTGTATTTTACATTGAGGCTGTTGGCAGGTATGCAAGTGAGACTTCTCTTCTGGGATACCTATGCCTGTACAGGAAAGGAGAGGAATCCTTTTGAGTGGCTGGCAACATGGGGAAGGAGAGGAGGCGGCAGTTTGGTGCTCTTGCTCCTGGTCACTCTCCTGTTCAGCATACCCCTATCAGAGGGGAAACAAATGGGCTGGACCTGTACCTTGGTTTTTTGGAGCCTTTTCACATTGGCAAGAGAAGGGTGCTCTGTGGGCAGCTGAAAAGGCACTTGCACTGGGCTGGCTACTTCTATAGCAGTTTTTCTGAATTCTTTTGCAATAATATACCTTTTTTTTCACTCATAGAGCTCTCATGTAATGGTGAATTATCTGAGTCCACAGCAGATGGAACAACTGACTTTATCAAGCTCCAAAATAAAATCACACGGCCAGTTTCACTAGCATATTTTACGGTATGAACGACTTGGCAGGAGCACATCACTGAATTGTAAGCAGAGTAAAACTAACTGGTAAAGGTAATTTACAGGCTGAATTGTTTTTTTTTCTTTTTACATCCTCGGGAGTAGCTTGTTAGAAAGTCTCTGTTAACTCAGCAGCAGCCAGAGCTAAGTACACATCCCAGTCTCAGTCAACTGCAGAGGGTGTGACCCAGCACAAGAAAACAGGAAAATGACTGCCAAAGAAGTAACTAACAAAATAGAACTGGCCAGACTAGAAGCAGAAGAAAACGAGAGAAAACATCAGAGACTGCTTGAAATTAAAAAACTCGAGGCAGAGCAGCATGAAAGAGAAGAAAAAGCCAAACAGGAGGCCCATGAAAGAGAAGA
>NW_020664409.1:89358524-89440283 GCF_002925995.2 Terrapene triunguis
AAACAGGAGGCCCATGAAAGAGAAGAAAAAGCCAAACAGGAGGCCCACAAAAGAGAGATGGAACTGGAAGCAGCAAGGACTAGGCAGAATGCAGCAGACCATCCTAACAACTCCTCTCCAGGTACCACTTCCCATCCCAGGAAATTCTCCACCTACAAGGCAGGCGATGATACTGAGGCCTTCTTAGAAAATTTTGAAAGGGCCTGCCTTGGATACAACATCCCTCTAACCCAGTACATGGTAGAGCTGAGACCGCAGCTCAGTGGACCCTTAGCAGAGGTGGCGGCTGAAATGCCTAAGGAAAACATGAACAGTTATGAACTTTTTAAAAACAAGGCCAGACTCAGAATGGGGCTAACACCCGAGCATGCCCGTCGGCGGTTCAGAGCCCTAAGGTGGAAACCTGATGTGTCATTTACCCGACATGCCTACCACATTGGAAAAAATTGGGATGCCTGGATATCAGGAGCAAATGTTAAATCTACGGAAGAGTTGCCCTTCCTATTGCAAATGGAGCAGTTTTTAGAGGGTGTTCCTGAGGAAATAGAAAGGTACATCCTAGATGGGAAGCCCAAAACTGTAACCGAGGCGGGGGAGATTGGAGCCAAATGGGTGGAGGTGACAGAAAAGAAAAAAGCTAGTAGCAGTTGGAGCGAATATCAGAAGGGGCAAGCCGAAACAAAACCTTATCACCGGGGACAACCCAAGGCCCCACCCACCTCCCAAGGGAAACCCCAGACGCCTTCTCACCCCACCCCACCAGTCTCCACCAACCAACATCGCCCCGGTGATACCTTAGCAGGGCGATGTTTTAAATGTAATGAACTGGGGCATATAAAGGCTCACTGCCCCAAGAACCCCAACCGATTACAGTTCATTACACCCCAGTCACACCAAAGATCCCCAGACCCAGATGCCTCTCTCATACCCTCGGAGCGAAGGGAGACCTTGAGAGTGGGCGGAAAGAAGGTTATCGCTTGGAGGGACACTGGGGCACAAGTGTCAACTATCCACCAATCCCTAGTGGACCCCAAACTCATCAACCCGGAGGCTACAGTGACAATTCAACCCTTCGTGTCATAGTCTGTAACCTTGCCTACAGCCCAGTTGCATGTCCAGTACAAGGGCTGGGCAGGAATGTGGACTTTTGCAGTCTATGACAATTATCCCATCCCCATGCTGCTGGGGGAAGACTTGGCCAACCATGTGAAGCTAGCCAAGAGGGTGGGAATAGTCACCCGCAGCCAGGCTAAGCAAGCTTTCACCCCCATCCCTGTTCCTGAGCCGTCCACCAGAGCCCCGTCGGTGTTACCGGAGACCCAAACACAGGTGGTGGAACCGGATCCCCTGCCAACGACTGCAACAGCCGTAGTGGATCCAATCCCAGAGACCCAGCCAAAGCCAGTCCCGGAACCGGAACTGACAACGCAACCAGCACCAGAACCATTGCCAGCACTGAGTCCAGCGCTTGCAAACCCGTCTACAACTCCAAGGCCAGAGGGCACCAGCGAGCCTGAACTGGCGGAAGTAGCAGATAACCCTACCCAGGAGGCTCAGCCAGAGCCTGAAATACCACATAGTGCACCAGAGGACAGCGGTTCACAGTCAATGGAAACAGCCCCAGCACCTGCATCGCTTCCAGAGGGACCAAGCCCCAGTCCACAGTCCAAGGAGGAACTGATGTCTCCAGCATCCAGGGAACAGTTCCAGGCCGAGCAGGAAGCAGATGACAGCCTTCAGAAAGCTTGGGCAGCGGCGCGGAGCACCCCACCGCCTCTCAGCTCTTCTAACCGATCCCGGTTTGTTGTAGAACAAGGACTGTTATACAAGGAGACTCTTTCTGGTGGGCACCAGGAAGACTGGCATCCTCAAAAACAGTTGGTAGTTCCCACTAAGTATCGGGTAAAGCTCTTGAGCTTAGCCCATGATCATCCCAGTGGCCATTCTGGGGTGAACAGAACCAAAGACCGGTTGGGGAAGTCCTTCCACTGGGAGGGAATGGGCAAGGACGTTGCTAATTATGTCCGGTCTTGTGAGGTGTGCCAACGAGTGGGAAAGCCCCAAGACCAGGTTAAAGCCCCTCTCCAGCCACTACCCATAATTGAGGTCCCATTTCAGCGAGTAGCTGTGGATATTCTGGGTCCTTTCCCAAAGAAGACACCCAGAGGAAAGCAGTACATACTGACTTTCATGGATTTTGCTACCCGATGGCCGGAAGCTGTACCCTTAAGCAACTAAAAGTGTGTGCCAGGCATTAGCAGACATTTTTGCCAGGGTAGGTTGGCCCTCCGACATCCTTACAGATTCGGGAACTAATTTCCTGGCAGGGAAAATGAAAAACCTGTGGGAAGCTCATGGGGTGAATCACTTGGTTGCCACCCCTCATCACCATCAAACCAATGGTCTGGTGGAGAGGTTTAATGGAACTTTGGGGGCCATGATACGTAAATTCGTAAATGAACACTCCAATGATTGGGACCTAGTGTTGCAGCAGTTGCTTTTTGCCTACAGGGCTGTTCCACATCCCAGTTTAGGGTTTTCACCATTTGAACTTGTGTATGGCCGCGAGGTTAAGGGGCCATTACAGTTGGTGAAGCAGCAATGGGAGGGGTTTACGCCTTCTCCAGGAACTAACATTCTAGACTTTGTAAGCAACCTACAAAACACCCTCCGACACTCTTTAGCCCTTGCTAAAGAAAACCTAAAGGATGCTCAGGAAGAGCAAAAGGCCTGGTATGATAAACATTCCAGAGAACGGTCCTTCAAAGTAGGAGACCAAGTCATGGTCTTAAAGGCGCTCCAGGCCCATAAAATGGAAGCGTCGTGGGAAGGACCATTCACGGTCCAGGAGCGCCTAGGAGCTGTTAACTATCTCATAGCCTCCCCCACCTCCAACATAAAGCCTAAGGTATACCATGTTAATTCTCTTAAGCCCTTTTATTCCAGAGAATTAAACGTTTGCCAGTTTACAGCCCAGGAAACAGATGACGCGGAGTGGCCTGCAGGTGTCTACTACGAAGGAACAAGGAATGGTGGCGTGGAAGAGGTGAACCTCTCCACAACCCTGGGACGTCTGCAGCGACAGCAGATCAAGGAGCTGTGCACAAGCTTTGCACCGATTTTCTCAGCCACTCCAGGACGGACCGAACGGGCATACCACTCCATTGACACAGGTAATGCTCACCCAATTAGAACCCCACCCTACCGGGAGTCACCTCATGCCCAAGCTGCTATACAAAGGGAGATCCAGGACATGCTACAGATGGGTATAATCCGCCCCTCTACCAGTGCATGGGCATCTCCAGTGGTTCTAGTTCCCAAACCAGATGGGGAAATACGCTTTTGCGTGGACTACCGTAAGCTAAATGCTGTAACTCGTCCTGACAACTATCCAATGCCACGCACAGATGAGCTATTGGAGAAATTGGGACATGCCCAATTCATCTCTACTTTAGACTTAACCAAAGGGTACTGGCAAGTACCACTAGATGAACCCGCTAAGGAAAGGTCAGCCTTCGTCACCCAGGCAGGGGTGTACGAATTCAATGTACTCCCTTTCGGGTTGCGAAATGCACCCGCCACCTTCCAAAGACTTGTAGATGGTCTCCTAGCGGGATTGGGAGAATCTGCAGTTGCCTACCTCGATGATGTGGCCATTTTTTCTGATTCAAGGACAGAACACCTGGAGCACCTGGAAAAAGTCTTCGAGCGCATCCGACAGGCAGGACTAACTGTTAAGGCTAAAAAGTGTCAAATTGGCCAAAACAGGGTGACTTACTTGGGGCACCAGGTGGGTCAAGGAACTATAAATCCCCTACAGGCCAAAGTAGATGCTATCCAAAAGTGGCCGGTTCCAAAGTCAAAGAAACAGGTCCAATCCTTCTTAGGCTTGGCCGGATATTATAGGCGATTTGTACCACACTACAGCCAAATCGCCGCCCCGCTGACAGACCTAACCAGAAAGAAACAGCCAAATGCAGTTCAGTGGACTGATAAGTGTCAAAAGGCCTTTAACCAGCTTAAGGCAACACTCATGTCTGACCCTGTGCTAAGGGCCCCAGACTTTGACAAACCGTTCCTAGTAACCACAGATGCTTCCGAGCGAGGCGTGGGAGCAGTTTTAATGCAGGAAGGACCGGATCAAGAATTCCATCCTGTCGTGTTTCTCAGCAAGAAACTGTCTGAGAGGGAAAGCCACTGGTCAATCAGCGAAAAGGAATGCTACGCCATTGTGTACGCGCTGGAAAAGCTACGCCCATATGTTTGGGGACGGCGTTTCCAACTACAAACAGACCATGCTGCGCTACAGTGGCTTCATACCGCCAAGGGAAATAACAAAAAACTTCTTCGATGGAGTTTAGCTCTCCAAGATTTTGATTTTGAAATACAACACATTTCGGGAGCTTCTAACAAAGTGGCTGATGCACTCTCCCGGGAAAGTTTCCCAGAGTTAACTGGTTAACAATTGTTCTTGGAATGAAACATATTGTTAGTTTTTATATAATCAGTAGTATGTCTAAAGGTACATGTGTCTTATTAACTCTGTTTTCTCCTAGAACTCCAGGAAGAAATCACAGCCAGTGTGGAACCGAACGTCCAACACTATCTGTGATTTGGGGGGCGTGTCATAACTATAAAGGGAAGGGTAACAGCTCTCTGTGTACAGAGACTCCAAATCCTTTTACCTGTAAAGGGTTAAGAAGCTTGGGTAACCTGGCTGACACCTGACCCGAAGGACCAATAAGGGGGCAAGATACTTTCAAATCTTGGGGGGGGAAAGGCTTTTGTGTGTGCTCTTTGTTTTAAGGGGTGGTTCGCTCTTGGGACTGAGAGGGACCAGACATCAATCCAGGTTCTCCCCATCTTTCTAAACAAGTCTCTCCTATTTCAAACTAGTAAGTAAAAGACAGGCAAGGCGTCTTAGATTTACTTTGTTTTCTCAACTTGTAAATGTACCTTTTTACCAGAGTGTGTATCTTTGTTTGCTGTACTTTGAACCTAAGACAGAGGGGGGTCCTCTGAGCTCTTTAAGTTTGATTACCCTGTAAAGTTATTCTCCATACTGATTTTACAGAGATGATTTTTACCTTTTTCTTTAATTAAAAGCCTTCTTTTTTAAGAACCAGATTGATTTCTCCTTGTTTTAAGATCCAAGGGGGTTTGGATCTGTATTCACCAGGAGTTGGTGAAAGGAGGGTGGAAGGAAGGAGGGGGGATGGTTAATTTCTCCTTGTTTTAAGATCCAAGGGGGTTTGGATCTGTGTTCACCAGGGAATTGGTGAAAGGTTTCTCAAGGCTTCCCAGGGAGGGAATTCTTGTGATGGTGGCAGCGGACCAAAGCTAAGCTGGTAGATAAGCTTAGAAGTTTTTATGCAGGCCCCTACATTTGTACCCTAAGGTTCAAAGTGGGGATCCAGCCTTGACACCTTGTAACAAGTGTGAGTGAAGTTTCCAGCCATAGTTGTCATTGTGTGTGTGTCTGTCTGTCTTTTATTTTGGTTAGGTGGGTGTTGTGTGTGGAGGGTTTTTTTGGAGGGGGGAGGTTGTTTGTTTTTTAAATAAATCAGTATACTTTGGCTTTTTTTGTGTGACAAAGAGACTGTAAATCCAACACCCTAGTTTAGACAAACTGCATGTCTTACCTTCATCAAAGTCTGCATCATCTTCTGTGTGCTGAGGGAATGGAAAGCAGTTGGTGATTTCAAGCCTGTCATCCACCACAAGTCCCAGCAGCACTCCCTGGACCACCTCATTCCCCTGTCCTTCTTCTTGGTAATGCTTAATAATCTTTAACACAACCTAAAAATCAAGAACAAAAAGCAGAATATGAAAGCCTCTTCTGTATTGTCTTTAAATTCGTATAACAAATTATTTAAGTAAGTGATCCGAAATGGTAGCTGAAGACCAAATGAACTACAGGCTTAAAATGCCAGCAGAAAGTCCTACACAAGAAGCTACACAAAAAAGTTGCATTGTATCTTTACCTAAGACATTTCACTGAATTTAATATAGGCCAGCAGACTGGATCTCATGGTAAATTAAAGGGGAAGTATTGAAGACCACTAAAGGGACATAGGAAAACAATTTTTTTTAAAACAAAGATCAATTTGCTGCTCTCTTGTTGCAGTAACTATTAAATACCCTCTTGCAGGGGCTATTATCACCCCCTCCCCCCCCCCCCCCCCCCCCCCCCGAAGCAGTGCAGGAGATGGGAAGTGCAACTGACTATCAAAAAGCAGTGAAAATGATTATGCACAAACCAGTCAGAAGCACAGTTTTAAAAAGGCAGAAAAATATTTCTCAAATTTTCAGAGGTAGGGCTTTTAAGGATTACTTTTAACAATATCCGTTACAAAACTGAATTGGAAATATGACATACTGAAGGTGTTCCTTAAAAACATTTAGTCTTAAGACCAATAACAGAGAAGCCAAGTGGCATAAACAAGGGAGAAAATACACTTAAAAGCAGATATGAAAGTATGTAAACGACTTAGTAAAAAAGGATTGTCATTACAATTCTCACATCCCTCCCAACTCTGAATACTACAATAAAGTATCCCCATGTGATGAAGACTTGATATTGTAGATTATAATATTATGTTTTCAACTGCTGATTTGAGACTAGCTCAGAGCAATAAACTATGGGGTCAATTCATGCTGTTAATTACACTTAAAAAAGACAAAGTAAGTGTAGAGTAACAATAGCTACTGGCACAGATGCGTACATGTACAGACAATAAGGATGATGCTAAGTCAAGCTCAAGTGGACTTTATTTCACCGAGGTCTAAGGTCTAATCCGTCCAAGCAAAAGCAAGCTAGAAATGCTTGATGGCCCTGTTAACAAAGCACTATTGATCTTTGTGTCTGTAGGCAAACCAACTACCATAATGGATTTCTGCTCTACCATTGTGTGAGAACAGATTTTGCATAAATACTGCCCTTACAGATTCAATGAACATTCTACATGAACACAAGTCCACATTTACATGGCAGGAACATATATTTCATTGCACACTAAATAATGAAGCAAAAGGTTATGTTCGTGACAACCATTTTAAAACATCTGTAATGATTTACACTACCTACAGCATGGTGGTAATGAAAAACATTCACAGCACAGGAAAACCAAATGCAAATACACAGTATATATTCCCTTCTTGAGGGGAAAAGGGGGAATCCTTAAAGTTTTATGGGAAGTTTTTTGTTCGGGGTAAGGGCGGAAATAAGGGCTGAAGTGAAAGAAGAAAAGGGGGAAATGCTTCTTCAAACAAATGTGCTGTAAATATTAAATAGGGTGAACCAAGCCACACAATGCAGTGTGGGAGACTGCATAGCTTACGGGATTAGTATCAGGATACAAAGCTTTTCATCTCCGGTGCTTCATTTCCATGTCTAGGTAGTCACTTTGGGCAAAGGTGCAGGTACATATTTAAATGCCAAAAATGAGGCTACTTTGAAAGCTTGAAAGAAAAAAAAAATTACCATATAATGAAGTGGAATTTAATATCTTTGCTGAAAGGTAACATCAAATGGTTTTAACTAACTTATGCCATTTGTTCTCTAGTCACATCTATCAGGGTTTTAAACCAAATATGCCTTTTTGTTTTCCCATGAACTATCACTATTCCGTGAGAAATGCTCCACCTCCATTAATTGTAAGGATGCTGCAATACTTCAGGATAGGCTTGCTGGGACAGATCAAATTTCCAGTGGAGAGCTATCTATCTTGTGATAGAACCAGTAAATAATAGGACTGAATTGGGCGTAAGTATAAGATGCTATTTACTGCATGATTAAACATATGCAGAGTATTTTAAGTGTTATATTTCCAACATTTCTCTATTTTTGCTCTTCAATTTTTTATGTTCTCTTGCACTCTGTTGGCCTTCCCACTAACCTTTGATATGATTTTTCACTACAATATTTCACTGCAGCGTTTCTGATAAAGATGCCAACTGTTCACATTTTATCTTCTAGTAGCCTATATCACTCTATAAAAACACCATTGCAGTAGACAGAGCACCTGCTATAACAATGCAATCCCTGAATCTTCTGATTGAAATACAGAAATACAGAAAGTTAGAGATTACCAGAACTCCAAATGGTAACCATGTATCCTAATGCATCCTGAACTCACACATTAATGTGCTATTCTAGTAAGAGACCTGCATGAGGCAATGTTCTAAGCTCAACTCCATTAGCACACTCCAGGCAGCAACACGTTTTTCTGCCTTAGCTACTGGCTAAGACACAAGGTGCTTGAGGTAATATGTTTTATTGGACTCTCTTCTGTTGGAGAGAGAGACATGCTTTCGAAAGCTCTGTGAAACTCAAAAGCATCTCTCTTCTCTCTCTCTCTCTCTCTCTCTCTCTCTCTCTCCCCCCCTCCCCAAATAGAAGTTGATCCAATAAAAGATATCACCTCACCAACTCTGTCTCTAATATCCTGGGACCAAACTTGCTACAACATTGCATATTAGCTACTGATTGTCTGTTTTGAAATAAAGAGCATAAAATGTAACAAATAAAAAAATGTGCCCCATGAAAATGCAGACATCTCATTCTTGTTACACTTTTGTTTTTATAAGACTCCAACAGTTTTAAGTAATACCTAATGTATAATACTTGGTGAATAGTTGACGTTTAAAGAGGCACTGCAAGACATGCTGCTATCCAAACACTGCTACAAAACTGATAAGGAGACATCCTGACATCCAGTATTTTCATGCCTTCCTCCCTCCTCCCCCCCCCAAAAAAAACAAAAACAAAAAACCTTTAAATGTAAAGGTATACCCAAATTTATTTGATAATCATAGCAAGACTGAGGGTTAGCTTTGAACATTTAACTGGTCATTTCCTTTGTTTGCAAGCTATGTATTTGCAATTATGAGTGGCTTTCTTCAGTTCTCCTTAAACTCCTTCCCGAGTGACAAACTACAGTGAAAAAAGCCACTTTTGTATTAAAATAAGGGGGCAAAGGAGTTACACCAGTATAATTATCAGTTTAAATTCACACCTCAAGAGTATACTGATATGACTTTCCCATACAGACAAGTTTTCAGGTAATCAAGTCTCAGATATTTCTCTCTTTACAACTTGTGCTACAAATCTTCTGTTACCACCACTGAAATCAGCTTACTGATCTGTTCAAACTGTCACAGGTGAAAAGCCAACTGCTATTATTAGAAATAAGTATGTATATCATTAACACCTATTAGTACTATGTATACTGTCATTTGTGACCTGGCAGAAAAGTATGCCAGTAACTATTAAGGCTCTATCCACATCAGATTAATAGTAAAGGTTTTAAACAAAAAGTTCAGACTTCAAATCTAGTCTCTTTTTTAAAGACTGGTTAATGGTAGAGCAGGCACTGGAAGCTTTGTAATGTACACGAGGCTTAAGGAAATTTTCTGAAATTCTCTCTGTTGCTAACATCAGATTAGCTCCACCAGCATTAGAAATGGCAAGAGGCCTCTTAGACACGCTGCCAGTAGTTAGTTGGGTTTTGTGTGCGTGCCCACACACCTTGTCACATAGCCCTACTCAAAGCTAATTTAATTGATGTTTCATACACCAGCTGCTCATCTGCACAAGTGCTCCCAACATTGCTAATACTTAGCACTACGCTTTACACATAGACCCAGGCCTCCGGAGATGCTGCTTGTGGAATACTTTCTCAAGTTTTATAACATTTTAATATCCTAGTTTATTTCATTGCTGTCAAATAGCAAGAAGCTATAGATGTAATAAGCCTTCAGATGGCACCTAAGTGCAAGCTGCCAAGTTCTAGCCCATCAACAGCCTAGATGGCCATGAACCAGAGTATTGCATGACAGCTGGGAGGAACCAGGAGGCAGATGCCATCTTGGGTGAAGTGCGGGGAGGGGGAGGTTTTGTGGAAGGAATGAGGACTGTCTTGCTCTGGGTGCAGGCGTCCAGGTAACAGGACTGTGACAGACACTGCTAGACTGGGGCTGGTGGTGAGCACACGTGTCCCAAGGGAAGGTGGAGGCCGAGTAGCTGAGACGCAACAATCCCACCAGGCTGCAGGTCCAGACTGAGCAGCCACTGGGCAGCTACGTCACCAGGCTAGAGCATCTCAGCTGAGGCCTCTAATCCTACCAGTGGTAGGATTAGAGGCCTCAGGTGGGAGTTAAGATTTTTGGTACCTCCGCTAGTAGGGGAAGGGATTGTGCCATTGTTTCACTGTAGTAGTTAAATTCACCGAAGCTCCCCCATTCAACCCGTTGGTCTTTCCCCGTCCCCTTGCCTAATATTCTTTCATATAAATGATCAGGGTCCTCTGTGTGTAATTGGGTTTTGTGTCAGGAGTTTCTGGGCCCCCATAAGAAAGGGAGCAAATGCCCAACCCAGAGAGGAACAGGTGCAGGCTTACCTGAGGACATCAAGCAGCACTTGTGTCCAGCTCAGAGGGGTTTGACCACATTTTAATATCCTATTTTAATGAGTTGCTCTCAAATATCAAGCAGATAAACTAAACCTATCTAGGCTTGTATGCTGAATTTTAGTAGTTAGAGCAGATCCTTCCTGTAGAGGAGGCATAGCTGAGCGGTGGTTACCACCTCAGCTGGATACAAGAACCAGGACTTCCTTGGCCAATGCAGTTCTCTCTCTCTCACTTCTATTTTTTTATTTGCTTTTTTAAAAAATTGTCCTGGAGAAGAATGAACAGAAAAAGAAAGTCATGCTTTTGGCCATGGGAGAAAGTGCATGATTGTAGTGATGGCCTATTAATAAGGCTAAGATTTTGTCACAGATATTTTTAGTAAAGTCACAGGCAAAAAAGAAAAATTCACGGAAGCCGTGACTTGTCCATGACGTTTACTAAAAATATCTGGGACAAAATAGGAATCTACAGATGCCCACACCGCCTGAAGGTGGGCAGCTGCGCAGGGGCTGTGGGCTACCCCTGATGCCTGCAGCTCCAGGGGTCCCCCACTGCCCAGGGGGCTGGGAGCTGTGGGCTACCCCCACCACCCACAGCTCCGGTGGCCTGTGATGGCTGGGAGCTCGGGGGGTTCCCTGCTGTGGCCGGGAGCTCGGGGGTTCCCCCACCGGCCAGGAGCTCTGCGGACACCCCCCGGGAGCCTGGTGCCTCCTGGGAGCTCGGGGGTTCCCCCGCTGTCCCTCGCGAGCTGTGTGGTATCCCGGCGGCCAGGAGCTGCGGGGGCCACAAGGTGCAGCGGGGGTACCCCGCAGCTCTCGGCCCTGCGGACAGTGGGGTACCCTGCAGCTCCCCACCGCTGAAGTCACGCAGGTCGCTGGAGGTCACAGATTCCATGACTTCCGCGAACTTTGTGACTAAATCGTAGCCTTACTTATGAATCATGCCAATATTGATCAGCATGATAGTCTCATTGTTTCCTTGTACTCCCCTTCTATAGTCTCTTTGTCTTTGATTGTAAGCAATTAGGGGTAGGGACCGGTTTTTTGTTCTTCACTGGTACAGAACCAAGCACCATGGGGTCTGGGTTTCTGTAGTAGAGCTCCTAGGTGCTATGATTGTAATAATCTCTTCATCTGGTATAAGGTTCTGGTACTGCTGCTGGATCCTGGATACAAACAGGTGCATTGACGGGCTGGAAACCTAAGGCCAGACTCTCCACTTGAAGAACTTAGGGTGGAAATTCCACTCCTGGGTCCATTCTTTTCCTGCTTAACCAGATGTCATGTTTATTTCCTCTTTATGGGTCGTGGTAGGGAGTACAGACTATTTTCTCCTCCCTCCTTTGATCAGGAACAGTCAAGATTAGAAGCACATAGCACGGTTCTGATACCTGCTACCTCTTTTAGTGATAAAAAAAACACTGCCAATGTGTTGTAATACATCACTGGCACATCCGGACTGGAGTTACAGTTCTTAGGACATCTTTGACTGCTCTGAGCTTTGGCCAATTGATATTATGTGGGAGGGCTCTTCTTCCATTAACTTTGGATGTCAGCTTCCCTGAATGAGCGTCCCTGCTTTTGGAGCTGGCATAGGATTTCTCCTCTAACCCTCTCTAATTCTGACATACTCTGGCCCTCTGAGTATCCCTTTACAAGGGGGCAAGGAGAAGACACATGTGGAACCTCACTCAACAGTATGTTGGGGCAATAGACCATCATTCTGATCAGAGACAGAACCCTGATCGATGTGACTGGAGAACAAATGGCCTCATGTCTTCAGGCCACCAGCTTCTGAATCCTGTCCTTTAAAAGAAATAAACTTCTGTGACACGACAATTCCCAGAAGCAGTATATATTGCAAGGAATCATTTGGCTTCTGGTGGTGCTGACACATTCATGTTATTCCAGAATAGAACTTGGGTCCTGCAACAGCTGCTCTGGGGGCCTTTTCCAGGAAAGGTGCTAGGATGAGCAGGTCATTTTAGGGTATGGATCTTGAACCCTTTTTCTAATCAACAAAAAACATATTAAACTAATACTTTGAAGACACCCTTACAGAGGCAGGTGGACCAAAGGTGCAGCATGAAGAACACCTGATGATACAAAAATTAAAAAAATCCTTTTGGCAATTGCTTTTCTGGGTTTAATTCAGGGTCTCCATCCTGAACTGTGGCTTCTGAAGGAATCTGTTCAAGAACTTCAAGTTGAGCACTCCTTTTTTGGGACACTTGGTGCCAGGACAAGGTACTAAGTCTTGTTCTCTGGGAGATCCATTATCCAAATTTGAAGATAATATACTGCAGTCTTTATACTCGGTGTTTCAATTGGTTGGAGGAATAATCTTGGTTTTGGTGTTGCATTTAATTTTAATGGTGTAACCCTGGCTGCCTAAATTGGGGGAGGGAGTGCTTTTTTCAAATATAGTATTGATCTAATGCTTTGATAATTCCTGCCACTTGCTCCCCAATTGGCCCAACCTGGACTCACTCTTTCTTGAAGGATGCAGAGTTTTCCTGTAGTATCTCCTCCATACCTCATGCCAGTTTGTATATGGAATCAGCCAGTTGGATCACTCTCTTGCAACTCATGGATGGATCAAAAGAGTGCCAAGACCTATAACAGCGTCTGTTTTGGGCTACAAGGCTCTCAGATTTTTATTTTATTTTTATTTAAAGGAGGTTTCCGTGGCAGTTCTGTCTACAGTCACTAAAGAACCTGCCCCCGGGACATTCAGTAGTAAACAGTCCTTATTTTCCCTGGGGATTGGCCTTCCATAGCATTAGGCAGAGCTGGTGTTGTGAGAGTTACATAACTCATTGCTCATACTGAGCATCTCAAGGTTTGTTTTTTGTGGGGGGTTTTTTGTTTGTTCATTTGTTTTTTCTTTTTTTGGAGGGGGAGAGAAGGACAATCTGCCATGACTGATCAGGAGATGTTTTTCACCGAAGGCTCCCAGTCCAGAGGACTTCTGAATTTTAATGGCACAGTGGGCAAAAGGGAGTCTGACCACGCACACATGGCTATAGCCAAGACATGGAAGCATTAGATGCACGAAAGGCTGCTAAGGTGGCTTTGCTTTTATTATTTTAAATAAAGACTTGCAATTTCTTTAACCAAACATGAGGATTGTGTGTACTTTTGGGGAGTATAAATCAGAACATTTACTTCGGAATGGATTCAAGTCAACTTCTCTCCAATGTTTCTTTTCTCAGGGCCTTATCTGGAAGGATACACACAGTCTGCATAATACTCCTGAGGATGGTTTAAAAACATTATTAAAAAGCCTAAGTGAGGTGGTTGTTCTGTGGGCTCTGGCCCCAAGGCCAAAAAAAAATCTGGCCTTTCTCCCAGGAAAATAAATATGAGGACCCCTCTGAACTTTGAGACCTTTTCTCTTCCTTTTAGAGCCTTTATCCTTGGAAAGTTTGTGTTACGGTCAAGTGGAAGAGGAAGACAAGAAGGAAGAGGATCCCTGTGCCTCTTGTTCCTTGTTTTACTGGGAAAACAGAGCCTTAAAAATGTCCACTGTTGAGGAGTGACTTCTGTGGTCAAAATCTTGAGTGTCCTTCCCATAAATCTTTTAACTTTCCTTCTCAATTTCAAAGTTTCGTAGGGGGGAGTGATCAACCTCTCAGGTCTCAAAGTGTACCCTGTCTTATGGAGTTTTTCCTCCTTATCTATAGGCCAGAGGTAGAGTGGCCTCCATCCTGAGACAACAGGATAGCACTGAAAAGGGAAGCTGAAGGGAGAACTGCACCTGCTGCTGTATATAGAAATAAGTGGAACCCTAGTAAAGCTCACTTTTGAGACAATCTCTAAGTGAGCTCCTTGAATTTTATAGATGCTCCCTACTTGAGGGAGGGACAGAGGAAGCCTTCATATGGTGAATCCATGTTGTCTCACAGTGACCGTGGTGCCTGGAGGGGCTACGCTGAGCATGCTTACTCAGGGCAAACTGCAAGGAATAGGACAATCCCCAAAACTGGTGATTTATTCTATATTTAGATTCACCAAGCCAACAACAAAACAGCTACCGCACTGGTTACCAAGAAGCCAAAATACAGTTCCCTTTAAGCAATCCAGCCCTTGGGCTCCCACTCAGAGAGCCAAGTTTAATACAGTGAGTGGTTACTAAAAAAACCTTATTCATATAAAGTACTACCAATCCCAAGAGATCAGACACATCGCCTACCAGGCCAACGAATATTTCAGATCTCACCCAAATATACGCTTACAGGCAATCCTTATTAACTAAATCTAAGATTTAGGTTTGGTCACTCTAAGCCTGCAGTAACTGAAAGGTCTGGTATCTGTCTCCAAGGTCCTGCAAACGAGAGTCAGACCCATTGTAACGGATCTGTGGACTTATCCTGTGAAGAATCCAATCTGTGTGCAACTTCAAACATCTGCAGAGCCTACTGATAAGGATACTTATATGATGCAGAATACCTGTCCACTATGAGATGAGATAACCGATTTCATATAGACATATCTAGATGTCAGCATATATCCACAACTCTCCCAAACACACAGCTTCCTACTTGTCCTATTATCAAAACAGATTAAAAATTGCAGACATTCAAGTTACAAATCTTGAGCAACAGTAAATCTTGAAGGTTATTTTTACATTTTGAGTAATAAATATTATTTAGCACATTGAAACTCAATTTCACATTTTAGTTTTAGAATCTATTCTAGGGCTGGCAAATGATTAAAAAATAATCTCAATTAATCATGAGATTAAAAACAGTCATGATCACAGTTTTAATTGCACTGTTAAACAATAACAGAATACCAATTTAAATTTATTGTATTTTTGGATTTTTTCTACATTTTCAAATATATTGATTTCAGTTACAACACGGAAAATACAGTGCTCATTTTATATTATTTTTTATTACAAATATTTGCACAAGTACTATAGTGCAATCTCTATTGTGAAAGTTCAACTTACAAATGTAGAATTTTTTTTAACATA
Source organism: Terrapene triunguis (assembly GCF_002925995.2). NCBI lineage: Eukaryota > Metazoa > Chordata > Testudines > Emydidae > Terrapene > Terrapene triunguis. The sequence continues at coordinate 89,373,917 of NW_020664409.1, forward strand.
ACTGCACTCAAAAACCTAACAATGTAAAACTTTAGAGCCTACAAGTCAAAGCTTGAAGGGGCATATGAATGTTTAGCATACCTGGCACCTAAATACCTTGCAATGCTAGCTACGCCAGTGCCATGAGAACGCCTGTTCTCACTTTCAGGTGACATCGTAAATAAGAAGTGGGCAGCATTATCTCCCGTAAATATACACAAACTTTTTTATCTTAGCGATCAGCTGAACAAGAAGTAGGACTGAATGGACTTGTATGAGGTGAACTGAAAAATACTATTTCTTTTATCTTTTTTACAGTGCAAATATTTGTAATAAAAATTATTAAGTGTATTAAAAAAAAAATATGGAGATTTACCTATCTCATAGAACTGGAAGGGACCTTGAACGGTCATTGAGTCCAGCCTCCTGCCTTCACTAGCAGGACCAAGTACTGATTTTGCCCCAGTTCCCTAAGTGGCCCCCTCAAAGATTGAACTCACAACCCTGGGTTTAGCAGGCCAATGCTCAAACCACTGAGCTATCCCTCCCCCCTGTGTTGTAACTGAAATCAACCAATGTAGAAAAACATCCAAAAATATTTATAATAAATTTAAATTGGTATTCTATTAACAGTGCAATTAAAATTGTGACTTTTAATCGTTAATTTTTTTTGCATTAATTGCATGATTAACTGTGATTAATTGACAGCCCTAATCTATTCCTTTTAAAAATGACTTCCAGAGAAAAAAGTTGTCATTTTAACTGTTTTGATATATAAAAGGTGCCTGATATTTTTTTAAAATGGTACTTGGGATTTGGTTTGGGTTTTATCTTTCAAATAGCAAAACCATATTGTCTTCCATGTTTTTGTTAGAGGAACACTGACTTGGATTGGGAGCCCTGAGTTTTTGGTTGAAGGAGCCACGGATGCTAATCTTTCATAGAGTGTGCTTTTCCTCATCTCGGTCCAGAGTTTGAGTTAGTGCCTTCCAGGTATCATGAAACTTGTTTAAGTCATCTACTTATTTATTTTCATTTATTTTTTCTCTGTAAGTGAACAGCTCAGTGATGCAGAGGAAAGGAACTGAATGTGAATTGCTGTGCATTGGATAACAATAAGGTCATCAAATAATGGAGAGAAGTGAAGGGTATTGAAATCAAACATAAAAACCAAATTAAGTAAGACATATGCTAATCACCACCATGATTGCTTTGTTTGGACATTGCATCTCTTCTAATCTTCATCCATCCTTTTAGATAGACTCTATATCTGAAGAGTGAGCTCTCTCTTCTGTGTAGAAAGAAGGTACTGTAGTACATTTTGGGTGCCGCCTCAGTACAAACAATAATACACCACCATTATGTTTGTATATTTTAAATTATCCGTTGTGCCACTCACTATATATCAATATATTTCTTTGCAATAGAAAGTATCATAGTATAAATTTCACAGTACATGGCTTCATGTTCATTACCATGGAAACCATCAAGACCACAGGCACTGCAGAATGACTGCCTTGTAGGTATGTTTCTATAATACAGCCCCAGGATTCCACTTGTTTCAGCAGCAGGGTATTAGATATCATTACCATACTGTCAGGAAGCAATGATGGGGTTGTAACAAGTGTAAGGCCCTACAGTCGTCCTAGTTACAATGGAGACAGAGCATTACTGACAGAGCGTTACCAAGTATTTTTCGGTAGATTATTTTTGCTACTTTCACAAATAGGTTAGAAAATCTGAATCTCTTGAAAACATTTAATATTTTTAAATAAGTATTTTTATGACGTTTTTAGAACAAAAGTCAATACATTACCATTGTTTTGGGGGCGAGAGCTGATGAACATGCTCGCCTACTGCACAACGTATCTGCATTTTAGGGAGATTAGACACAAGCTATAGTTTCAACTTAATATTTTCCAGTTGGTACAAAAGAGTCTTATGCTTTTAGCTGTCAGCTGTATGCTGAAATGTGTTCTGCTATATTAGTGAACTACCAACGTTCAAATATTTGCAGTACTTACTGAGCTAGTAGTGCCATCTGTGAATAAAAGGATTACTTTTCAGGCTTCAGCTTCTAGCAGTTGCATATGAAAAGGTTTAGAAGTGACAGCCAAAAGCAGCAGCAATAAACTTTATAATTCAACCACCCATTTTTCACATGGATTGTGCTAAATTTTTACCCTCATAATGAAGTAGAGGAAAGCCTGCAGAGACAGTTATCCACTACTTGGCCTTAAGAAATTAACAGAACGTGACAGAGCTAAATGAAACAAAATAAACTTGTTTTGTCTATTTATAGCACTATAAAATGCTCTCAGATTTAGAGGCACCTAATACTATTTCAGGATCCTAGCCTCAACATTGGGATTGAAAAAAAAATCAAATCATATGTGCTGAAGTAAAATACTGCATTTAAGCATATGAATTATGGAATCCCTCCTTTTACATGCATTCAGTATATATTCCAAAACAGTCATTAAAGTGACACACTGGCACGATGACTGTGTCATTTTCAATCATTTATTATTTTATTTGTGAAACTGAAGGTTTCCACATGTCCAGGGCACTTGCCTTCACTGAAAATTATGTGAACAAGTTTTGTTTTAACAGGTTTAGAGATACAGAAAAATCTTCCCTAAAGGGAGAACATAAGAACGGCCGTACTGGGTCAGACCAAAGGTCCATCTAGCCCAGTATCCTGTCTACCGACAGTGGCCAATGCCAGGTGCACCAGCGGGAGTGAACCTAACAGGTAATGATCAAGTGATCTCTGTCCTGCCATCCATCTCCACCCTCTGACAAACAGAGGCTAGGGACACCATTCCTTACCCATCCTGGCTAATAGCCATTAATGGACTTAACCTCCATGAATTTATCCAGTTCTCTTTTAAACACTGTTATAGTCCTAGCCTTCACAACCTCCTCAGGCAAGGAGTTCCACAAGGGTCTTGTGTGCACCTGTGGAAGGGCGACAAGACTGGGACTCAGGAGACCTGGGTTCTGTTCCCAGCTCTACAACTGACCTGCTATGCAACCATGGAAAAAGAATTATTTCATTTCCCTTTTCCTCAGTTTCCCCATCTTTAAAATGGGACTAATGATACTTGCCTCCTTTGTAAAGCACTTTGATATGTACAAAGTGAAGTGCTATAAAAGAGCTAGGTACTATTTATTATCTATATAGCAGTACTGGATGATTAAGAGCATTCTAGTTTTATTACCACTGATAAGGGGAAATATGGACGGATAAGGTCGTATGATTTTCTGAGGACATCATTTTTGGGGCATAGTTATGGTAGCCTGAGTACATTAAACCACGAATTGATAAATATTTGAGTCTTTTGAAAGTGTAATCTCAATTCTGAATTTCCTACCTTTTAATGGTTATTTTTTGGTAACTACAACATTTCTATAAGGATTTTTATCTTTAAATTACTAATATGCACTCAAAACCTTAATCTACCTTAACTAATTATTGCTGAGAATTTGCTTAGTTGGTTTTAAACACTCACAGCATGAGATGGAGGAGCAAGAGGGTTTGGGAGAAGGGTCATTCACTCTTCCTTCTGAGATCATGAGGGCCAGCTGGCTAATGCCTATTAAAGAAATGGAGGTGTACACCAGCACACACAAGAGAGGTTCCATACTGCTGAATGCACCCACACCCTTGCAAAACTTAGGAGGCTCTAGGAGGCCTCCAAAGCAACACCATCACATTTCATCCCAGGTGAGGAGTCCAGTAAACCATAATTTCCTTCAGCCTCACATCTACCCTACCAATTTTGATACCAATATTCCTTTGTGGATTTTAGAAGGGGGGGCAAAATCTGGCTTAGAATGGAAAATTAGTCACCACCTTAATTACTGAGGCCTGGTCTACACTACGGGATTAATTCGGATTTAGCAGCGTTAATCCGAATTAACCCTTCACCCGTCCACACTACAGAGCCAGTTAATTCGAATTAAAGGGCCCTTTAAATCGATTTCTGTACTCCACCTCGACGAACGGAGTAGAGCCTAAATCGATTTTGTTAATTCGAATTAGGGTTAGTGTGGCCGCACACCATCGAATTACTGTGTTTAAGTTAATGGGGTAGTGTGGCCGCACACCACCGAATTAATGTGGTTAAAAACCGAATTAAGGTGCTTAGTGTGGCCGCGCACAATCGAATTTATACAACCTGTTTCCCAAATTCGAATTATCTAAATTCAGATTAATCCTGTAGTGTAGACATACCCCGAGTGGCTGCTTCTGCACAAGAGAGATATGAAAGAATGTGAAATCCTTGGTAGTATCATGCTCATACCACAATGCTAATACTCATCAGGCTGTAGTCAGAGCATTTTAATATGCTTAATCAATATCTCTAATATTTCAATTTAAATAGCATTTGTATTTCACTACACATCAAGGCACAATGATGTGTACGGTTAAACACAAAGGCAATTTAAAGGAGTATTTTTAACTATGGGCATATTGTTGCAGGCAATGGGCTTACCTAAACACAAAAGGGAACATCTGGCAGTTACTAAGCATATCTAAAAAAATAATTTCCCAAATATATCTTAAAACTTGCCCACATTATTGATTCTACAACAGTAAGCTGAGCTGCCCATTTTACTAATTCAGAATTCAAGAAATTTATTATTATTTGCTAAATACTGGAAGTACTCTTATAGAATTGCTAAGCATTAGTGAAAAATAAAAAGCATATACATCTATAATCTTAACGCTACATGAAATAAAAGATGTGGCAGAGTTATGTTGACAATCACACCTTTGTCTAGAGGGCAATTTTTAGGGGGACGGGTGAGAGTAGAGAAGAGATAAACATTTAAATTGGATCCAAAATATTATTTGTGGCAGAGCAAGATTGGGAGTTACTTTAGAAGAAAGCTTTGGTCCTAAGCAACAACAAAAAATTGAAAATAAGCTGCCTTTAAAACAGTTTGAAAAAAAAATTATTATTTGTTCCAAAATATCAGTGTTCTTGCCAAATTTAATTAACAGAAAACATTTTTCTTGGGCATATAACTGCATTTGTTTTCTACTACAGACCTAAATACATCAGACTTTTCAGGACCCAGGTTAGGTACTATACTATTTTGCCGGCTGTCTGCTATATAGTATTTTGTCTCTCTTTTCCCTGCATTGTGCCACTCTGCTCACAAACATTGTAGACACTCAATTTTGTAACAATGTCAGGAGAACGCCAAATGTGCATCCTTAACAATGTTCTAGTGTGGAAGGGAATACGCATTAGATGTCCAGATTTCCAATCTTTACTGATGCAAACTCCCTCTGCTGTTCTAGTCAAATTACTCAAGCTCTCTGCCTGTTTCCCCATCTATAAAATGGAGATCATGCTCACAGTAGTGATGAGAGGATTAATTTAAAATACTTTGAAGATTAAAAGTATTATAGAACTGCAAAACAATGATTTTAAAAAAAAAATAAGTGAAAATGCACATTCTTCATCTTGGTAGCAAAGTAACAGCCAGCAAATAAGCACCAAGATCAGACCATAATCAGCCTGTTCAGCAGCTATGCACACATAATTACAATGCAGGAGACCAGTCTGACATACACATCACAAGTGCAGAAAGGAATGAAGCCCAACTGTTGACCACAGCAGCATACAGAAGGGGAGTGTGCCAATTTTCTTTCCAAACAGGAAAAGCTATTGTCAAATGATATTTCGCCTTTGAGCCTTGAAGTGTAACACTGTTCATTGCCCTTAGGCAAAACACTAATTCCTTTTGTCAGGGCATTAGTTTCATAGTGCCAAATGATACCAGATGTTTTTGTTTTATTGAACTCCGCAATGTTGCACACTTATCAATGATATAACCTTTCAGTATATATTCCCTCACTGCACTCCTACAGCTTGTTTACAAGCTCCAACTTTGTTCTGCTAATAGCAACTCTTAGCATTTATACCAGGGGTGGCCAAGCTGAACCTGAGAAGGAGCCAGAATTTACCAATGTACATTGCCAAAGAGCCACAGTAATATGTCAGCAGCCCTCCATCGGCTCCCCCACCCCGCTCCCAGCACCTCCCACCTACCCCGGCAGCCCCGCCCACCGATCAGCGCCTCCCCATCCCTCCCCGCACCTCCCAATCAGCTGTTTCGTGGCATGCAGGAGGCTCTGAGGGGAGGAGGGAGGAGCGAGGGCACTGCAGGCTTAGAGGAGGGGGCACGAAGGGGTGGAGTGGGGGGAGGGCTGGTGGCAGAGCCAGGGGTTGAGCAGTGAGCACCCCCCAGCACATTGGAAAGTTGGGGCCTGTAGCTCCAGCTCCGGAGTTGATGCCTATACAAGGAGCCGCATATTAACTTCTGAAAAGTTGCATGTGGCTCCGCAGCCACAGGTTGGCCACCCCTGATTTATATACTGTTTTTCCAACTACAAGTCACTTTTTAAAGCTTTAATCCTCAAAACCAGGATGTAGATATTTCCCCCATTTTACAGATACAAAAATGGAAGCAGAGAGGCTGACTTTTATGCAGTCAGAGTCAACCAATATCAAAGCTCTTTTTAGACCCTACATAAATTCAAAAACCCATGTGGAGGTGGCCACACAAGTGCATCCATGCCCCAGTACTGTATACCAACCATGCCTGATGTTAGAAAATTAAGATAATACATTATACAAGTTGAAAGGTAAAGCATATGAAATTCTGCAATTCCCAAGGGCCAATTTTGGCAACAAAAGTAGGATTCCATAGCTGATTCTAATAGTGCACAAGAAAATCTGCAGCCTCATATCTGCAGAATTCCAAGACTATGAAATCATGTCACTCACCAACTATGCAACTGAATCTTTTACAGCATACCTGAATATGTACAAATATGGAATACATTTCACTAAAACCTGGGTCTCCTCCAAAGTGAATGCCCTGTTTGTGTACACCTAAAATAAAGTGACAAATGACTTTGAGTGGTGAAGTAGCAGCTGATTTGGCCTTGGCAGCAACCTCTATCTCAGAAGCAGGAGACTGACTCAGAGGTACTGTTTATGTCCTCATATCAAAGACCTTAGCTATTGGAGAGGCTAGAAAGTAGTGGTGGTAACACAAGTTCCACAGAAACACTTAGGACTTGTCTACACAGGAGATATTTACCAGTTACCCAATACAGTTAAACTGATATAATTCCCTGTGCGGATACTCTTGAGTGTGTTTTTTTTTAGGTTTAGCAACAACAGTTAAACCGAAAAAAGCCACTTTTATACCAGTATAAGTGTGTCCACTTGAGGAGTTATACTGGTGTAACTACATCTATTTAGGGCTTGGCTACACTTGGAAGTTAGAGTGCATTAAAGCAGCCCTAACTCTCAATGTGTCCATACTGGCAAGGCACGTAGAGCGCCTGGACTCTGCAGCTGGAGTGCTCCTGGTAATCCACCTCCACGAGAAGCATAAAGCTTGCTGCGCCCCGGCTGAAACGCCCAGGCGTCAGTGTGGACAAGGTATTGCATTACTGCACTGTGATTGGCATTCCGGAAGCGTCCCATAACCCCCTGACGTCAAGTGGCCACTCTTCTCATTGTTTTGAAATCAGCTGCAGGCATGTGAATATCCCCTTTCAAAGCTCTGTTTCTGACAGCGGGCATGCTTATCTGCTCCAGGACAAAGCAAACCATTAGTGTGGAATGCTGCTGTTGTGAGTGTGTGTGGGGGGGGGAGGGGAAGAGGGGGTCTGCTGCTGTCTGAACTTACAAGACAGCATGCTGACACACTCAGCCCCCCAAAACACACTGTCTCTCCCCCCACATACACACACCACACTCCCTGTCACACTCCACCCTCCCACACTTGAAAAGCACGTTGCAGCCACTTGCACACTGGGATAGCTACCACAATGCACTGCTCTTTGTGGCATTGCAAGAGCTGCTAATGTGACCATGCCAGTGCGCTTGCAGTTGACAGTGTAAACACACAGCAGCGTTTTCCCTGCTGCGGTCTCCGAAGGCTGGTTTAACTCTCAGAGCTCTACATCTGCAAGTGTAGCCAAGCCCTTAAATTCACATCTTCTAGACCAGATCTATACTAAAAAGTTAAGTTGATCCAGCTGTGTCACTCAGGGGTGTGAAGTGTATACACACACACACCGAACAGAACAGTTAAGTCAACCTAATACTCACTCGGGACTCACTCACCGCGGTAGCGCTATGAAGCGCGAGTGTAGTCGCGCCGCCAGCGCTGCGCTCTCTCGCAGCGCTGTATGTACTCCACCTCTCCGAGGGGAATAGCTTGCAGCGCTGCGAGCGAGCATGCAGCACTGCAGGCTCTGATTACACTGGCGCTTTACAGCACTGTATTCGCTGCGCTCGGGGGGGGGGGGGGCATTTTCACACCCCTGAGCACAGCAAGTTGCAGCGCTGTACAGCACCAGTGTAGCCAAGGCCTCAGTGTGGACAACACTAGCATTTGAAGTGTAGTCATAGCTTTAGCTTACACTGGTATAACTTTCATATTTAGACAAGCCCTTAGAATAGTAGAAACAGAATTTCTTTCCCCCACTATAGACTTTTTGTGCTACTGAGGCTAGTTCATTAGAGGACCTGCTAATGGACCATGAACTGGAAGAATCCCAGATAAACAGCCATCTCATATTGTCTCATTCAAGGACAGCAAAAAAAAAAAAAAATTGACCCCATTGGTGTGTCCAAAAGTGGGTTTGCACATGTAAGACTTCCTACTCCTTTTCATTGGCTTTTGTTTTCTGAACTATTCTTACAGTCAAGGAGCAGGACTGTGCCACCATGACTGACTGTGCAAGACAAAAAGAGAAGCAGGGACCCAGGAGAGCAGTACTATTGGTCCTGTGCACCATAGTCTTTAGCACACTCTGATTGGTGCTACTAACTGTCATTTATACAACTCAAAGATACAATGCATGAGTACAGACAGGTGTATTATATACTGCAGAACACTATGAAATGCTAAAAAATACTCAGCTAGCATCACACTAAAATAGCACTGTGAATCAACATCCTCAGCTTCAAAAACACATTTCTTTCTTCAAAGGAAACAGTTATAACATGTTAACCCCTAAGGCTAACCCCTTTCAGTGAAGAAAAAATAGAAATTTTTCCAGTATGTTTACCTTGTGCATTTGACAGAACTCTATAAAGCCTGTTTCATTGCTGTATTGATGGTACACACGCTTTGCTGGACTAGGGAAGATGATGCTTACTAGTAACAATGAAAGGTCAAGAGGGAGTAGGCAGAAGTATGTATGAAGAGAAAGGGAAGAGATGGAAGAGAGACAGGCCCAAGGATGTTTGATGTCACTGTTCTTGGGGCTATCCTTCTAAACAACAAAGGATCCTATCATAGCACACACAGGTACTTGACACATCACAAGCCAAGAGACTCCAGAACACAGCAGAAAAAGAGAAGAGAGGTGGAACAACAATCCTGTTCCCCTCCAGCCTCAGATGCAGAAAACATTCCATCACAGAAACAAAAACATTTTAATGCACCCACATCTGAGAGGCAAAGAACAACAACAACCTAGGACATCTAGTAGCTTACAGACTTCCAGATGAAAACCCTGTCAACTCCTGGAGGGATTCACAGAGCTGCTGCCCACCATGCTACTAGAATCCTCCAGATTCCTTGTACTCTGTGACATCAGCCTTCACACTGAAATGGTCTATGATACAGTTGTTCTTGCTCTCATGGCATACATGTAAACCTTAGGATGCTCCCAAGCACCCTCTGGAACTACACATGCAGCTGCTTCAGCCCAGGAATGGGTATTGGAGAGCGTACCAGCATACCACTCTCCTGGTCTGATCAGCACCTCATAAGTCCTGTCTTACACAAGCCCAGTACATCTACACTGGGGGTTTGCAAACAAAAAACACTTAGTATAGATAAGGCCTACAACAACATCCGAAGTTCTCAGAAAAAAATATACCCATTGGCCAAAATTGAAATATTTTGGTGCCTAAAACTTTTACTTAAATAAAAAATAATACAAAAAAAGTTCTAGGTGTCTTAACAATTGAAATTACAACATGATGGCCACCTAATAGCACTGAAAACTCATATACAGGTAATTTGTTAACTCAGCCAGCAGCCTAGTCATATATAGATAATAGATTAACTCAACCAGCAGATCAAAGCAACAGAAAAGCCCCTGCAGCTACTCACCTAAATTCATAGGTAAGCCCCAAATAAATGAGCACCCACAGTGTCAACTGACTTTAATAGGAGTTTCAGGTGCTTGGCAGTTCTGAAAAACCAAGTTACATATATTTAACTTTAGGCATACAAGTTTTAAAACTTTAGCCATTGTTTATGTGACAGTTAACTACTTCATTTCAGCTATTTATCTGGGACTACATGATGAGAGTGTTCCAATATCATCCCTGGCGTTAGTCTCAATGTCTGATTTAAAAAGATCCCAGCTTGTTTGTGCCTGTTCCTGATCCAGTGAGGATTTTATAAGTACTGTCAATGACACAGGACCATAGAAAGTAAACCTCAGTTGTGTTTACCATAGAGTAGAAATGAAATCTAAGCAAACATGTTCTTTGCATTATGTGCCCATTTGTATTCTTCTATCTATGTATATGATCCACTGTTTCACCTGATCACACTACTGTATTTCGGGATATTTGTGCAACTTCTGCTTTGTACTACATTGGATCAAAAGACCCTTTCAAAAGAATAATGAACATTTGCCACCATCATGCCTTTGCTCAATGCAAATAGTCTCACTGAAGTGTTTGAAGGATCAATTCCATATCAAGTAATCTGGTATGCTAATGCTTCAGTTTCCTAATCGCATTTCATTTCCTACCGTTAAAAATATCAGGAAACAGAGTGGACTTAACAGAGCCTTCTTAATTTACTTCAAAGTATGGAGATATTTCTAGAATGTGTTTCTCTTCTTCAGGGATATGACCTCTTGCATCTACATGCTTTATATAGTGTTGTATTTTAAATTGGTTATTGGAAATGACATTAGTGTTGAGCATCAAAGAATTGCAGAAGTATGCATAGGAGGCTCTTTATTGTTTAATAAAGAGTTTTATTTACTAATTGTATGAAAGCAAGTGAACATAATAGAACTTTGGAGGTTGTGCTAAGTCTCTCAGCTGGGGCAACTAACATTTTCACAAACCAATAAAATTACTCAAGTGTGTAACTGTTTACAGGATCAGGACCCATATGAATTGCAAAACTATTACACTAAACAAAAGTGTGTCAAGTCAAACATTCAGAAAAATTATCAAATGCCAGAATTAAGGTTACACAATAAAACACATTCTATCAAATGCCAATGGCTATAGAACTGACTAAAAATAGGATGTGGGACATAAAGGTAAAAAAAAGTATCATCCAAATCCACGAGTGTAGGTGGTGTGGGAGAAGGGAATACACCTCCATCTCCTGGTTTTAAGAGGTGGAAATATCAAGACAGAGTGTTGAAAGTGATGCTTTGAAAAGAATTGCAGTCACTTAAAGATTGGTCATATTGAAAGTAATCTTCATGAAATAACTAGTATAGATCAATACCCAGTAGTAGCAACTATTTTCCACTCTGAAGCTACCTATACTGATTTTAAAAGAAGTTAGTTTCTCAGCTCTAAGGACCAAGATCTCCTTTAATTATATTCATGGATTTCATGGGAGTGTATGGAAATACTGCAGGCAAACAGGAAATTAAGAGAGTACTACTAAAGAAAACTATATTGCAGTATTCCAGAAGTAAATGCCCAGTTTTTGCTATTAGAGAGGCAAGGTGATGAGATAATATCTTGCATTGGACCAACTCCTGCTGGTGAGAGAGACACACTTTCGAGCCACACGGAGCTATTCTTCAGGTCTGGGAAAGATACCCCAAGCATCACAATTAAATGCAAGGTGAAACAGATTGTTTATCATAACTAGTCTGCACATATTTTAAGGGACCAAAGTATCTTTTTCCTCAGGCTACCAAAAGGAACATGACTATGTAACACTACTTAAAAAATTCACCTCTATTTTGGAAGAAAAGTGAGACAGCACTTTAAGTGTGTTTTTGATAACTGTAAGTGGACTGGTCATCTCCTAAGCACTCCCTCATGGCCTGAGGTCGATCTGCAGGCGCACTGCCTCAGTTTCCCTCTTCTTCAGCTTAGGGCCCCTTAAATCAAACAACTTTTCATTGATTCAGCCAAATCTCTGCTCGGGACTGGATTAAAATAACAAAATCATACCAAAGACATTATACAAAATGAACGTATATTGTGTATCCAAAAGTCATCTGCAAGGTGTGAAGAATAAAACTAAAGCCCAAATGCCTTTGACCACTTGAAAAGCACAACTATTAAAACTGCTTTAGTCAAATAGATGAATTGTTTTTATAAAACAATTAAATCAAGTACTTGTACAAGTTACCAAGAGTACAAGTCAGTGTAGTTATAATGCATCCCCGGTAGCTGGAACTTTGTCAGCTAGAGACTCTCAGAATGCCCAATTTACAAATCAATTCAACACAATGAGAAAGGAATACTGTTTGCATCAAAACTCGTGGATTACCAGATGAATAATGCCAAATATGTAAACTGAACTTGTATTTTTACATTTAAAGAGGGTGGGAGAGACACCTTTTTGCACATATACTATTATTTGTTCAAGATTTCCAACTTTTATATGCTGTTAATCAAAAGTGTGATTTATCATATTAGGCCTTCAGAATTCAATCAGTGATAACAGCTCAGTCTAACAACTTTAAAATGCCAGTTTATTTATAATTTGCAGTGTTTTTAATCTTACTATGGCTCTCTAGTTTTCAAATTGAACAGCATATTGTGTTAAAGAATAATGAATGATTTTTTTTTCCCCTACTGCCTCAGTAGGAGAAAGTGAAACTTGATAGTTCTACCCAATAGTATTCTGGATGGAACACCTCTGAAGACAAAAAAGGTGAAGATAAAATTACAGTTATTTTGTTACAATATAGGTAGTCAAATATAGGTCCTATTTCTAGATCATTTCTACCTCTGTGAACGTGGGCAAAGCTGTCTTTGTACCTCAGGTCTCCCATTTGTAAAAGGGAAATTACTATTAATAATTATTTATATTACAGTAGTACATAGAGGTCAGGGCCCCACAGCACTAGACACTACATAAACCAAAAAAAAAAAAAGAATAGTGCTTGTCCCAATGAGCTTGCAACCTAAGCTAAAAATAACTACCTACCTTTCAGTGAAGTCCTGAGGATTTATTCTTAAATGCCTACAAAGGACTTAAAGATCCTTGAATGGAAGCCACTATAAAATCCAAAGTACAACACGATTTAAAATAAACCACTGAAATTCAAGTAAAATCAAAAAAATATTTGAAACAGTATTGAGGTAGCAACTCTGGAGCTGCTCTACAGTAATTTATGAATATTGTATGTTGGCCTGGTTATTGGGATGTTTACTGTATGGATTAGTTTAATAGTGGGCTGTAACAAACCACCAAGAAGGAATTAAATACCTCAAGAACAATCACCCTGCAGCAGACACTTGACAGTTAAGGGACAAAAGCCAAACTATTAGCTTTGAAGATTTTCCCTCCTCCCCAACCAACCTGCACAACTAATTTTGTCCAGAAGGACCAAAGCCCAGGAACACAGAATGTCACAGGAACTCTGGCTGTTGAAAAAGAAAGCGTCCCTCATAGGAGAGGAAGGTAGTTGTTCAGAGGAGTTATTCCAGCGACCAACACTGAGACACAAGCAGCTGTTCCAGTGTCTGAAGAAATTAGGTTGCCAAAAGGCTTACCATCCCTGATAGCAAGATAGACATGCTGTTTTTAAATCCCCTCTAAAATATTTGTTCCTACTGCAAAATAAACAATACTTTGTTTTTAAAATGCTGTTTGGTCATTATATAAACCACTGGTCACAGATTCCTGAAGGGAAGAACAACAGATGCCAAACCCAGTCAGACCTGCTAGGTAAGCACAAGATCATACACATGGTACTGTAGCCCAGAGCCCAGTCTAAGAGTGGGTGAACTGCGGAATTCCGCACCATGATAAGCAAAGACATGAGGACTGAGGGGGTGCACTCAGAGACCAGAAAATGGATAGAGGTGCAGCTAGCGATGTAACCATATCAAACAAATATTAACGAAGAGAGAAATTAATGTTTCCCTTCTTAACGTATGAATGTTTATTACACAAACAGTATGCACACTTTCCAAAGGTTACTCTTATTTAATATTTATTAAATTGTAAACTCTTAGGGCAGGAATACATCCTAAAGCAGCTATGTGGCTGCTCTGATTTACACTTGGACTAGGGAAGCTGCAGTTTGAGAAAGAGGAAGTTCTGACTCCCTGATGCCCTCTCCCCCAATATCAAATAAATCTCTGCACTATAGAGAATCAGTCCTCTGATCTCCAAGTTACTTTGCCCCAGTGAAAGATTCTAGCAAGCTTCAGTCTGTTCTTACCATAATCAGAAATGTTATAAAAGGAGAAAGATAAAATACAACAAATGCTTAGGAGAGAGTAACGAAGACTGTTTACTCAAACAGAATGAAAGAATATAATGGAAGGCTTTTGTAACATTGCATGAAGTGATTCTAGAAGAGATATTACATTTTTTTGGTAGTAACTTTCATTCTTGTGTCCTGCCTTCACTGAGACCAAGAATTTAGCAACATTCAAAATGGGGTTGGATATTTCTCTGAATGTTTTTGATATCCGTATCTGTCATAATTATAACAAAACTTCCTGAAGGGGTATTTCTGGAGGCATTTGACCTCTTGCTTCAGAGTTCAATCTATCTGAGTTCAGGATGTGACCTAACAAACACGTCCTGGTCCAGGACTGGGACGCCTAAATGCTACAATAATACAAACAACAATCATCATCATAAGGAGCAGATTATCCCACATTTTCCTACTGCAAGGTTCTCACACCTTCCTCTTAAGCATCTGATCCAATAGGGGGAATTCCCATGTTACTATAGACCTGGGGTTCTCCATCTGGGGGTTGAGACCCCCCAGGGGATCGCGAGGTTATTACATGAGGGGTCGCGAGCTGTCAGCCTCCACCCCAAACCCTGATTTGCCTCCAGCATTTATAATGGTGTTATAAATTAAAAACACTTTTTTATGTATTTAAGGGGGTGTTCACTCAGAGGCTTGCTGTGTGAAAGGGGTCACCAGTACAAAACTTTGAAAACCACTGCTATAGACAAAGATGCCATGAATCTTTTCAAGATCTCAGGATCTAGTGCAGTGGTTCTCAAACTTTTGTACTGGTGACCCCTTTCACACAGCAAGCCTCTGCGTGCAACCTCCCCCCTTATAAATTTAAAAAAACGTTTTTATATATTTAACACCATTATAAATGCTGGATGCAAAGCCGGGTTTGAGGGGGAGTCTGGCAGCTCGCAACCCCCTGGGGGGTCCCAACCCCCAGTTTGAGAACCCCTGATCTACTGGGAATTCCAGGATCCTTCTCTCCCAGAAACAGCACAAGTAGCTGCCTCTGCTGTTGCTCTCAGCTTTCCCAAGCAGTGGCAGCATGGTATTTAGCTGACTCTCCTCAGTTTTCACACTTCTGCAGTTTAAGAAAGCTATTACTAGCCCCACCAACACTGCAAGATGTCTGCAGAGACAGGAAGAGAATACTGCAATGGTTTACACTCATTTCACATTTGGAAGAGTCTCTTTTCAAGCACAAAAACGAAAAACACTATTTTAATGAGGAGTACTTGTGGCACCTTAGAGACTAACAAATTTATTTGGGCATAAGCTTTCATGGACTAAAACCCACTTTGCCAAAATAAATGTGTTAGTCTCTAAGGTGCCACAAGTACTCCTCATTCTTTTTGCTGATACAGATTAACACGGCTACCACTCTGAAACATGTCACTATTTTAATTGGGCAGATTTACCTCCCTTCACCCAGTCACTCATTACACTTTGTGATTCTGGAACAGTAATGGAAAGTTATAATTAAGGCTCCGTGTTTGTCACGGATTCCGTGACCTCCATGACTTCTGCAGCGGCCGGTGCGCCTGACCTGGAGGCCGCCTGATCAGGCTCGGGCAGCCCCATGGCCAGGTGCGCCGGCCGCTGCTGGGGCAGTCTCGGGCCCCCCCTCCCCACCCCCCAGCAGCAGGAGTTTGAGTGTGTGTGTGGGGTGGGCGGGAAGGGGAGAGGAGTGTGTTAGGGCTGGGCAGTGCTTACCTGGGAGGAGGGGGGCCCTCCCCGGAAGGGCAACAGGAACTCAGCTCCTAGCTTTACATGCTTCCCTGCCTGCAGGCACCCCCCCCCCTGCAGCTGCCATTGGCCACAGTTCCCAGCCAATGGGAGCTGCAGAACCGGGGCTTGGGGCGGAGCAGAGGCAGTATGTGGAGCTAGGGTTGCCGCTTCCCAGGAGCTGGTTAGGGAACCTGCCCAGCCCTGTGCTCCCTGGGCTGCGACCCCCCACAAGCATCTGTGGTGCCCCCTCAGGCCACGACCCCTCCTCCCCAGCATCTGTAGCGCCCACGGCACCCTCCAGGGCCGCCCTCCCAAGCCGCCTCCCCCACACACACAAAGTTTTAGTCAGGGGTATATAGTAAAAGTCCAGACCAGTCAGCTTAACTACAGTACCCAGAAAGATAATGGAGCAAATAATTAAGCAATCAATTTGTGAACACCTAGAAGATAATAAGGTGATAAGTAACAGTCAGCATGAATTTGTCAAGAACAAATAGTGTCAAACCAACCTAATAGCTTTCTTTGACAGGATAACAAGCCTTGTGAATAGGGAGGAAGGGGTAGATGTGGTATATTTTGACTTTAGTAAGGCTTTTGATACTGTCTCCCATGACCTTCTCATAAACAAACTAGGAAAATACAACCTACATGGAGCTACTATAAGGTGGATTCATAAAGGATTGGAAAACCGTTCCCAGAGAGTAGTTATCAGTGGTTCACAGTCAACTTGGAAGGGCATATCAAGCGGAGTCCCGCAGGAATCAGTTCTGGGTCCGATTCTGTTCTATATCTTCATCAATGATTTAGATAATGGCATAGAGAGTACACTTGTAAAGTTTGCGAATAATATCAAGCTAGGAGATGTTGCAAGTGCTTTGGAGGATAGGATTAAAATTCAAAATGATTTGGACAAACTGGAGAAATGGTCTGAAGTAAAAAGGATGAAATTCAATAAAGACAAATGCAAAGTACTCCACTTAGGAAGGAACAATCAGTTGCACACATACAAAATGGGAAATAACTGCCTGGGAAGGAATACCGGAGAAAGAGATCTGGGGGTCATAGTGGACCATAAGCTAAATATGAGTCAACAGTGTAACACTGTTTCAAAAAAAGCAAACATCATTCTGAGATGCACTAGCAAGAGTGTTGTAAGCAAGACACGAGAAGTAATTCTTCCGGCTCTACTCCACATTGATTAGGCCTCAACTGGAGTACTGCGTCCAGTTCTGGGAGCCACATTTCACAAAAGATATGGACAAATTGGAGAAAGTGCACAGAAGAGCAACAAAAATTATTTAAGGTCAAAACATAACCTATAAGGGAAGATTGAAAAAATTGGATTTGTTTAGTGTGGAGAAGAGAAGACTGAAAGGGGACATGATAACAGTTTTCAAGCACATAAAGGACTGTTACAAGGAGGGGGGGGGGGGAAATGTTCTCATTAACTTCTGAGGATAGGACAAGAAGCAATGGGCTTAAATTGTAGCAAGGGTGGTTTAGGTAGGACGTTAGGAAAAACTTCTTAGCTGTCAGGGTAGTGAAGCAATGGAAAAATTGCTTAGGGAGGTTATGGAATCTCTGGAGATTTTTAAAAGCATATTACACAATCACCTGTCAGAGATAATCTAGATAATACTTAGTCCTTCCATGAGTGGAGGGGACTGGACTAGAAGACCTCTGGAGGTTCTTTCCAACCCTGTGATTCTATGTTTTATTTGTACCGTTAGTATGCTAGGGCACTAGAAGGTGGAGGCAATAAACAGGGGCGAGACCCTGGTAGCGGGTCGCAACAGATTCCATTCCCAATACATAGGGCCCTACCAAATTCACAGCCACAAAAAATGCATCATAGACTGTGAAATCTGGGCTCCCTCCATGAAATAGGGTCTTGTGTGTGCTTTTACCCTATCCTATATAGATTTCATTGTGAAGACGAGAGTTTCTCAAATTGGGGGTTCTGACCCAAAAAGGAGTTGTGTGTGTGGGGGGGGGTGGTGACAAGGTTATTTTAGGGGGGGTTGCGGTATTGCTACCCTTACGTCTGTGCTGCCTTCAAAGCTGGGCAACTGAAGAGTGGCAGATGTTGGCCAGGATCCCAGCTCTGAAGGCAGCGCCCCGCCAGCAGCAGTGCAGAAGTAAGGGTGCCAATACCATACCATGCCACCCTTACTTCTGTGCTGCTGCCTTCAGAGCTGGGTGGTTGGAGAATGGCGGCTGCTGACTGAGGGCACAGCTCTG
Source organism: Terrapene triunguis (assembly GCF_002925995.2). NCBI lineage: Eukaryota > Metazoa > Chordata > Testudines > Emydidae > Terrapene > Terrapene triunguis. The sequence goes on from NW_020664409.1 coordinate 89,392,353, forward strand.
CAGGCAGCAGCAGCGTAGAAATAAGGGTGGCAATACCATACCATGCCTCCCTTACTTCTGCACTGCTGCTGGCAGCGGCTCTGCCTTCAGAGCTAGGATTCTGGCCAGCAACTACTGCTCTGCAACTGCCCAGCTCTGAAGGCAGCGCCGCTGGCAACAGCACAGAAGGGTAGCAGTACCGCAACCCCCCCCCCCAAAAAAAACCTCCTTTTTGGGTCAGGACCCCTACGATTACAATACCGTGCAATTTCAGATTTAAATAACTGAAATAATAAAATTTATGGTTTTTAAAATCCTAAAATGGTGAAATTGACCAGGCGGCCGCACGTGTGTCCACCTCTGCAGCGCCACTTCCGCCTCCCCCCCACACGAAAACGCCCATCCCCACGGGACGGGGGTGCTGAAAACCGACTCTCCGCGCAGAGGCGATTCTACAAACCGCGCTGCCGCCGGCCCCCACGCGGCCTTGGCCAGGCGGCCGCACAGACCCTCCCCTCCGGCTCCGCTTACTCACCAGCCCGTCGATCTGCACCTGCTTGACAGCCGAGTCCCCCGGGGCCGCCTTGCTCCTGGCTTTGCTGGCGGCTGCGGAGGAGCCGGTGCTGGCGGCCACCGTGGTTTCCTTGCGAGACGCCATGTTGAGAGACGCTTCCCCCACGCCGGCCGGAAAGAGAAAAATGGAACACCGGAAGCGTGGCTAAGGGCCCGGAGGTGGGTTGTGAATGACTTCCGGACGGAAACTAAGGGAAAGGTCAAAAGGGGCCGAGGTAAAGTGGATGGTCCCCGCTTGACGCATGCGCAGATAATACTCTGAGTGCCGAGACACACTGCGCGTGCGTAGAAGAAAATCGGGAGGTAGGGGCCCAGAGAAAGCTGCGCGTGCGCATCAGTGATCACTCGTCAAGTCTGTTTCCGCGTGTCACACCCAAACACAGAAACGTGGTGAGCGCGGGGCAGCTCTGAACGCGTCCGGGCCACTGTGTTCGTGTCAGTGTCAGTATGGGGATAGCCGGGGTGGCTACACTTAGGGGAAGGCGCTGTGCTGGAGCAGCATGAGCACCTTCGTACTGGTCTAGCCGCGTCCACACTAGGGGCTGTGTCGGGATAGAAAAACGTCACTCCCCAACTGACATAGGTCCACCCGTACAAAACCAGCACGTGTCCCAGCGCTAACAGCTGTTGGATCGAATTTCTCTAGGACAGGTGATTGCATAAGACCAGGGCTGAATGAATCAGAGGCTAAGGGTTTGCACTGGGATCCACCAACAGGCAGGACTGGGGAAAATGAGGGTTTGGTGCTGAGGATTTCCCAACAGGATATGTTCTAGGGGCAAGGGACACGGGACAAGCATAGGCAACTAGTAACTGCTGATAGTGGGGGAGCACAATGGCAGACTCCCTCCTCACCGCACAGTCAACTTCCTGGTGACTGCCAGGGCACCCTCCAGCAACACCCTCTTGACCACAGTGCCCCCTGACCATGGAACCCTGGGCGCTCCCTTAAAGTCAGCCTAGTCAGGGTTAGCCTTAGGGAAAATGGTGCCCTAGGCAAATTTGTATTTTGGTGCCCTGACCCCCAGCCCCCCACCCATTGCCCCTGCCTCCCCCAGCCACCCACTCATCACCCTTGCTGCTTCCCTGGGCTCCCCACCCCTCCCCCAGGCAATGCTGCCTACCCTCCCCATTGCCCCAACTGACTCCCCAAGCTTCAGGCAGGCTAATCCAGACACACACTCAAGCAGGTAACTGCGGCTGCTGGCCACAAGGAAGGGATGCAACTCAGCAGGCTTCTCTGCACCCCATCTGGCAACGCTGTACTGCCAGCCCAGTCTTGCTGCCCTGCTCTGGGCGAGTGCTTTGATGATGATGCCTTTCCCAGGCACGTCCTTGCAACTGCACTCAGCCCAACTCCCACCATTGCAGAAATCGGGGTGGGGTGGGGAGGGGACATGTGACCTCACATGTCGCCTATGGGGACAAGGGTTGGCATTGAGGATCTTCCAACCGGAAGGGCTAGATAAGTGGAAAGGAAGGGCTGCACTGGGGATTTTCCAGGGGACCACCTACGGGGCAAAGAGTTTTCACTGGAGATGTCTACACAGCAGATAAACACCCATTGCTGGCCTGTGGCAGCTGACTAGGGCTCATGAGGCTATAAAATTGCGGTGTAGACGTTCTGGCTCCAGACCAAGCATCTACACAGCAATTTTTTAGCCCCACATTCTGAGCCCTGCATGCCTGAGTTAGCTGAGCCTGCAGCCATGCCACGGGTCTTTTATTTCAGTGTAGACAAACCCTAACAGACCAGATTTATGTGAAGCAGTGACATTAGCCCTGAGCCTATATAAAGGAGTATAGTGGTACATTGTGAGGTATGATATTGTAGGAAGTGATACAAATGTGAGGGGGATCAGTGTCCTCCACAGAACAGGTTGAAATATTAGATGTAATTTCCTGTGTTTTAGTAGACTTTGGAAAGAACTTTATGCAAAAACGAAAGACTAGCTTTCCTTCTACTTATTTAAAATTCTAGAATACCCTGCCAATGGCAATTTATATTCTATAGTAATACCAATAATTGTGCTCCAAGAGACCTGTGCTACCAGGATGTTGTTCTCATCAGATTCAAAAGTGGAAACAACATTATTTTTTTTGTCTACTATATTGTTTGTTTTAAATAAATAAAAAGAGAAGGTTACTCACCTTGTGCAGTAACTGAGGTTCTTCAAGATGTGTGTCCCTGTGGGTACTCCACTTCAGGTGTTGGTGCATCCCTGCGCCTTCGCTAGGAGAGTTTCAGCAGCAGTGCCCGTGTGGGTCGTGCATGCACAATGCCTGTGTCATGGCCCCATTGGCACCTCAGCTAGTGTGTGCGCGACCCATACCCCTCAGTTCCTTCTCTACCATAGAGTACTTTTACAGACTCCAAAATAGATGGGAGGAGGGTGGATAGTGGAGCACCGATGGGGGACACACCTCGAAGAACCTCCGTTACTTCACAAGGTGAGTAACCTTCTCTTCTTCTTCTAGTGATGTCCTGTAGGTGCTCCACTTCCGGAGAGCCACTGTAGAGCAGCGCCCTCATGAGGATGGAAGGGGCTTCGGAGTTGGTTGATTGATAGAGGATAGCACCGCTAGGCCTATCCGTGCATTTGATTGTGGGCCCTGTGTAATTGCATAGTGTCTTGCAAGCATGTGCTCAGAGGCCCAGGTGGCAGCTCTACATATATCTGTGAGTGGGACATTGTTAAGAAAGTGTATGGATTAAGCCATTGATCTACTAGAATGCGTTCTGGTGGGAGTTGTATGCCAGTTATATAATCTAGGTGAATACAACCCGAAATCCATTTTGATAGTCTCTGCGCTGATATAGAGTCTCCTTTGGATTGTTCTGCGATCGATAAGAATAGTTTTGGGGATTTTCTAAAAGGTTTGGTTCTATCGAGGTAAAATGTCAGGGCCTATCTAATGTCTAAGGGGTGTAGTGTAGCTTCCTGTGCATTCTCATGTGGTCTGGGGGAAAATGCGGGAAAGTGTATAGGTTGATTAATGTGGAAAGATGAAGAAATTTTGGACACATATTTTGGATGTGTCCTCATAGTAACCTTGTCCTTAAAAAATATGATATATGCCATGAGTGCCCATATCTTATCCACACGTCTGGCCGATGAGATTGCTATGAAGAATGTGACTTTCTTGGATAGGTGTAGTAAAGAGCAAGTCGTCAGGGATTCAAATGATAGTCTAGAAAGGTATTTTAAAACCAAATTTAGGTCCCATGACGGCCTGGGTGTGTGCAGTTCAGGGTAGATTGTCTGAATTCCTTTGAGGAAGTGATTGGATGGGCAAATAGTGTTGTGCCATCAATTTTTTGGTGGAAGGCGTTGATGGCGGCTACGTATTCTTTAGTCAAACTAAGAGATGGTCCTGATTTTTTTAGTATGAAAGGCAGAGGTGTGAAGACTGTAGTGACTTGTTTGTCGGTGCACCATGTAGTGAATCACTTCCACTTCTGCAGGTAAGTTTTACGAGTAGTAGACCTTCTACTGTTTAGTAGGTTATGCTTGACCTGTTCCAAGCAGGCTAGTTCATCACGAATGAAACATGGAGGAACCATGCTTTCAGGTAGAGCATCTCCACGTTTGGGTGGTGAGTCCATCCTGCGTCTTGTGATAGAAGGTCCATCTGCAGTGATAGAGTGATTGGAGCACATACTGCCATCCATGTTAGGTAAGGATACCACATCTGCCTGGGCCAGTTGAAGCTATCAGGATGATCCTGGCTTTGTCAGTTCTTACTTTGTGTATCACTCTCATTAATATTGGTATGGGTGGAAATGCATATAGGAGAGGGGCTTGCCATTTTAGTAGGAATGCATCGCCCATCAATCGGGGTCCCAGTCCTGCTCTGGAGCAGAATTGCAGGCATTTGTTGTTTCGATCTGTCACAAAGAGATCTATGTCCGGCTGGCCCCATTGTTGGAATGTTTTGTAATATCACGTCATTCATCTCCCATTCGTGATTGTGATGAAATTGTATGCTGAGTGTGCACGCAGTGGTGTTGTCAGATCCCGGCAGATAGGAGGCCGAGATGTTGATATTGAGTCAGATGCACCAGGTCCAAAGTTTCATGGCTTCGGTGCATAATGAGTGTGATCAGGCTCCTCCCTGTCTGTTTATGTAGAATATGCAAGCAATGTTGTCGGTCATTACTTGAACGTTCTGGTTCTTTAGCATAGACAGAAAGTGGAAGCAAGTGTTGCGAACTGCTCAGAATTCTAACAGATTTATGTGCAGGCTTATTTTTTCAGGGGACCACTGTCCCTGAATCATGGGCCATTGCATGTGTGCTCCCCATCCTATGAGGGAGGTGTCTGTTGTGAGTATCAATGATCCCGTGTGAATGAAATCCCTGAACATACATTGCTGGGTTGTGTCCACCACATTAGCGATTCCTTGACTATGGGTGGTTTGCGAGTCATCTGTTTAAGCCGTGTTTGTGCAGCCTGTAGACAGTTGCTAACCAGCCCTGCAGATGGCGCATGTGCAGGCACAAATATTTGGACAGGGTGTGTGGTAATATGAAAATAAGCATCTTGTAGGTCGAGGGCTGAAAACCAGTCCCCCTGTTCCAGTGCTAGTATGATTGTTACTAATGTGACCATCCTGAATCTTTGTCTTCTGACAAACTTGTTTAGTTTTCTGAGATCCAAGGTGGGTCAACATCCCCTGTTTTTCTTCTGGGTGCAGAAGTAATGGGAGTAGAAACCCATCCATCTGTGTTCAGTGTGAACTTCTTCCACTGCACCTAGTTGTATCAGATGATTTACCTCTTGACGCAGTAGGTACTTGTGAGAAGGGTCCATGAAGAGGCATGAGGAGCGGTGTTGGGGAGGAAGTATAGAGACAAATGGGATGGAATAGCCATACTGATGATTTCTAGGGCCCATCTGTCCATGGTGATGGAATACCACCTTGGATAGAAGGGGAAGAGTCAGTCTCCAAAAAGATGTATGGATAGTGTCGTCAGCACTGTAATAAGTGGGAAGTCGTTCAGACCCTCAACGAATCTTTCAGATTTTCTGTTTTGAAGAAGAAGATTGAGACACCAATGATGGTGGCGGTCTGCACCTTTGTGGTCTCTGTCTCTGCCTTTGTTGTTCATATGGGCGATGTTGTTGTTGTGGGCAAGGTTGATATCTGTTTCATTGGTGATTGGTACCTGTTTTGTCTCCGCTTTGTGGCAGGTGTATAAATGCCAACATGTGACGGGTCACCCAGGAGTCCTTCATGGTGTGTAACACCTCATTAGTTTTTGCTGCAAAGAGCTTCTCACCATCAAATGGCAGGTCTTCCACTGTGGATTGGATTTCATGTGGGAACCCTGAGTTCAACCATAAAGCCCGGATGACTACAGCAGTAGCAGTGGATCTTGCTGCTTTGTCCACTGTATCCAAGGATGCCTGTAATACTGTCCTTGCTATAAGCTGTTGTTCGGAAACCAATGATTTGAATGGTTCTCTTTTTTTCCTCCGGAATGTCATTAAAAACATCTATACATTTACCATAGTTCCTGTGATTATATTTGGCCAGCACTGTGGCATAGTTGGCAACTCTAATTAATGTGGAGGAGGAATAGACCTTGCAGCTAAACAGGTCTAGTCTTTTACCATCTTTATCAGAGGGGGTGGACCTACACTGTTGTTGTCTCCCTCTCTGGTTGGCCACCTCTATGACACTTGAATTCAGTGTGGGGTGGGTAAATAAGAACTCTGTGCCTTTTGAGGGGACATATTTGTTGTCAGCCAGTGACGTTCCCCTGGTGTTATCTGGAATGGTGATCTGCTAGGTCACTCCAATCCTCAACTCTGGGAGCTAGCCTTACCCTGCTCTGCTGTGAGAACCCCCACTCCTGGGCTGTTCACACATAGCTTCTGGCATGTAAGCGGCTCCCAGCTACATGAGTGAGCACTTTTGGCCAGCTGCTGCTTGGATTGTGCAACTGAATGACACGAGCCAATATCTCCGGTCCCAGACACAACCCTAGGAACCTCCGTCTTGCAGTGTCCAGTTATGCCCACTGGATGCTGCAAGCTTATATGAGTTTGTCAATTTAACAAAGAAATTGATATGAACCAGGCTTGTTATCCCAAGGGGAGTCTCTGACATGCTTCAAATCAAATGCACTGCTTCAGGTAGAATAAACAAACAAATTTATTAACTACAAAAGATAGATTTTAAGTGTTTATAAGTCTAAGCATAACAAGTCGGATTTGGTCAAATGAAATAAAGGCAAAACACATTCTAAGCTGATCTTAATACTTTCAGTGCCCTTACAAACTTAGATGCGTCTCACCACAGGCTGGCTGGTTGCCCTTCAGCCAGGCTCTCCCCTTTGATCAGTGCTTCAGTCACTTGGTGGTGGTGTCTGTAGATGGAGGTGGAAGAGAGCAAGCATGGCAAACATCTCTCCCTTTTATCATGTCCTTTCTTCCCTCTTCTTGGTTTTGCACCCCTCCTTCAGAGTCAGGTGAGCATTACCTCATCGTAGACCCAAACTGACTAAGGGAAGGGGGGTGACTCACTGTCCAACAGATCCTTTGTTGCTGCCTATGTCAGTGTCCTTTGTTCCTGTGAGGCTGGGCTGGGTTTGTCCCATACATGCCCTGATGAGGTGTGAACTGCCCCTCTGCTCTTAGAGAGTTTTGCCTGGGCCTCTGCTCCTGGAGAGTTTTTGCCTGGCCTTGTTTTAAGCCATGAGGACACATTTTCAGCCTCATAACTATATATATATATATATGAAATTACAACCTATAACAACAATGCTCAGTGCATCATGAGCCTTCCGAAGACACTCAACATGACAAACTTTGCATTGGATACCACACAATCATATTATAAGGATGAACATGGGGGTGCAGGGTTTTCCAGGAGGCATGATAATCTGTATGTTATTCCCTGATAACCAGAAACTTCTATGCTTAAATTCTGTACCGTTCACTTTTATTTTTTTTTAAACATCATCTTAATAAAATTTTTAAACCTGTTCTTATCAAAACTTCCTAACTGTATGGGTAGTTAAGCACTAGAACAAATTACCTTGGGAGGTTGAGGAATCTCTGTCATTGAAGGTTTTTAAGAAGGTTTTTCAGACAAAGACCTGTCAGGGATGATCTAGCTAATACTTAGTCTTGCCTCAGTGCAGGGGATTGAACTAGATGACCTACTGAGGTCTCTTCCAATCCTATATTTCTATGATTGAATGAAAAAACTACAAGATCAATTTCAATAACTTATAAAATTCCACTAACTTTAGGCTTTGGTGGCCAAAGCAGTACCAAGTATTGGAGATAGTACTGTACATAAAATTTGGATTTTAGGAGTCATTGGTACCTATGTTGAAAAGTAAACCTGGAGTCAGCACCTCCCATAGCTCCTTCCACTTTACTTGAAGAAAATAAAAACAAAGATTTTTATTGGATTTTTTTCTCTGAAATGAGAAGAGGAAAGTAATAAGGTGCAGTGATAAAACAGTAGCCAAGGTGAGAGCTGCAACAACATAAAAAAGCCCTGGAGACAAACATCAAATGCAATAAAGAAAATACAGGCCAGAATGTAAGCTTTCAGTTGTGCTCAGTCAGACAGCCTTTTAGTATTTGTTTGACTAAATGTGAAAGCAGCACTGTGAAAAATAATAGAGTACTTAATGGACAATATCATAATACGGTATTTCTAAAGATGAAGGAAATACCTTAATAGTATGGGCTGTTTTATCACTCGAGAAAACAAACTGTTTTCACTGCTCAGCTCTATTGTCTCTCTCTCTCTCTTTCAGTAACAGATTTCAATTAGCTTTTATCTTTGTCTACCCTCTTTAAATTCAAGGTGTTTATGTTTAATTTTTTCATGTTAATAGATTATTTTCTATGGCAACTCAAACTGTCCAGCATAAAAATTCCAAAAGATGAAACTAAGGTGACATATTAGCAGTAAAAAATAAAAAAAAATAAAAAAAACCCCACTTCATCCAGAATGTAGCTGATGGAAAAGAGGAACTTTTTAAAGTTAATTTTGGCCTGTAAAACAAACAAGATAACTGTACAAATTCACTGGGGATTCTTGAACAGTTCCTGAATCCTTCTGCATTGTCTGACAAATTCTGGAATTATTCCAGGAGCTGCACAGTGATAGAGAATGGACTGAAGACAAAATTCACCACTCCACTCTGTACAGAAGAATAGACTCCATTATTCTGCTCCCATTAAATATGCAGATTTCTCACTGGAAGCATGAAAGGAGAGCAGAATATCAGAGTTGAGGTCTGCTGCATGACTCAGAAGCATTTTGCCCATAAAATTCAGTTCTGATCTTAGATACAATCACCAGCCAAATTCACCACTAGTGTAAATATGTTCATCTTCAATCAGGTACTACATCTTCTGATTTTTCAAGGCACATACGCTATCATGTGTCTGAGATCACAGCTGAGATTGAAGAGGAGAGTGAAGGGAAACAGAAAGAAAACATATTCCAGAAAATATTGTTTCATGCTTTCTTAAATTTATTATCTGAATATATATATAGAAAAATTAGTCATGTTACCAGAAAACATATGAAGTTGGATTTATCACTGAGCACCTTTGTAGTGCTGTGACAGTTCTCAGGGTACCCAGGACTCAGAGTGTTGTGTGTGTCTATTCATAGATAGAGCAAACCCGTATCTTGTTGTAATGTTCCTTTTTCATCTCCAAGTGGTTTAGATTGTTTGCAGTTCTCTCTGATGGTTTTCCATTAATTGCTTTAGGATGAACAACTGAACCTTGCAGTACATCACCACCTAACCAGATAGGGGTGACAACTGCCTCCTGCTTGAATGGGTCATTGAGACATCATATCCCCTGGAACTAACTTTTACTCCAGGAACGTAAAGCATACTTTTAACATAATTATATTATTCTTTAAATATCCATACATATAGCCACAATGATTATGAGTCTTGATAAATTGCAAACTTTCTGTAGATACCTTACATCAGGGGCTGGCAACGTTCAGCACGCAGCCCAGCAGAATAATCTGCTGGCAGGCCACGAGACATTTTGTTTACGTTGACCGTCCACAGGCACAGCCCCCATCTTAATTTTTAAAAATCTTTGCAATGTGAAAGACCTACACAAATAATAGGAGGAATTGACTAACTGATTTTAGAAGGAAAACTGTGAATCTGTCTATACACAAAGTAGTGTCCAACACAACAAATAACCAAACTGCAAAAAAGAGGCAAATATTTATTTTCTCCCATCTGTTACAGTATTAAAAGTTACTCTTCTCTGAAGTGAAGATGACAGGCTCTGGTAATCCATTCTTTTGTAACTTCCAGACCAGACCTCTGGACATGCTCAACATACTGACCAGAAGGGCTATACAAAAGCTGCAAATGGTCTGTGATGATGCAGTTCCCACCTACATTGGAGAGAGAAACTGGAGAGAGCACATCATCATAACAGTATGCCGCACTCTGCAATGGCTCTAATCCAATTGCAGATGATGTTTCTGATCTTCAGAGTCCCTAACTGTCTGGATCTCATTTATCTGTATCACTTGACTACAATAGCAATCATTGTGGGTTCTGCTGAGTAGCTGATGGTTCCCAGGATCAAATGTGCACTGGCAAAGTCTAGTTCTACCAAAAAGATCATCATCACACTCACCCCATTACTAAAATGACCTAAGAGCAACTTGTTTGCAGTGTTGTAGCTGTGTTGGTCCCAGGATATTAGAGAAAGGTGGGTGCAGTAATTCAGATTGTATAAATCTTTCACAGGATCAACCTCTCTTGGTGAAAGAGCAAACAGTACTATGCACTAACTAGCAGTCATTTCCCATTTCCTGCCTGCATTACAGTTGTCCCTGGCAGAGAGACATCCCCCACTGTTTTTGCTCTAGGAAGCAGGTGTCCTTAGCTTTCATTTATCTATTGGGAAAACATCACTTTCGCCTATTTGCCTAATATACAGACATTCAGTTCAGTTTTCCTAATTGCCAAATGGCTAATGTTCACAACTCCTCTGGCAAACAAGCAGGAATTCCTTAAATGTAATCTTCCATCCTAACCTTTCTTAATGAGAGTTATCTCCCAATATTAAATAGAAAACTCCTCTGTTTCAATGTGTCATTGCAAAAGGAGGCAAAGCTTACATAAGAACTTTGAATATAAAACATTTTTTTTTTGTAAACTTGGGTTAATTTTGTGCAATTGAAGGAATGTTGTACGGATCACAACCAAGCAAGTGGACAGGCAACACACAAACTTCTCTAAAACAGCTCTGCAAATGTACAGCACCCATGCTAATGCTACTATGCTAGGATTCTCTGGAACTGGAACTATCTGTGATGCTAAATTGGGCAAAATTGTCTAGTGTTTTTCTGATGTGGACAAAGGCTGACTAAGGGCTAAAATGAGACCACAGAACTCATGACACTTGTGTCCCAATCAGGATTTGAAACCAGGTTTTGTAAAGGCAAAAGGGTAGCTAGTACAATTAATGAGACCATTAAAACTAGAGGGTGAGGGGAAAACTCACCCCTTCCAAGCACAGAAAACATTAATGTGACATGTGGTAGGGCAGTTCCTCATCAGATAGCTGTGGTCTTGCTGAGCTCCTGAGAGCATGCGGTGTGTGCTCAGCCTTTGCTAGGGTTAAGATAGCATGTGACAAATGCTTGGTCCCTGCATGGATGTGAGTGAAAATTTGCATGGATGTCAGAGAAATTTTCAATTTTCCATCAGGAAAACTGAAATGATGGTCCCCAGGCCACCTGCCTGCAGCACTCTTATCAATTTGAAAACTTCCATTTCAGTTCTTCCCAAAGACATCTATTTGGAATGTCTCTCCAGCCAAACAATTTTGAGGTTTTTATTTTTTGTCCCGATTTGGGATGAAATTTTTTCTTAAGCTTTGAAACATTCCGCAGATCAAAAATTGTGTTTTCCTCCCAGCAGGGCTGGCGACAGTAGCGTGGACTCAGGCTGGCCTCTCTCCCTGGGGACCAGGCCGGGGATGGTGAGGGTGACGAGGGCCGGCCCCGCACTGGCCCGGGACTGGGCAGGGGCGGGTCGGGGTCCCAATCGGCTCTCGCGGGGGTGGGGATGACGCACGCCCGAATCTCATTGGCGGTCAGCGCTCGGCTCTAGGGCAGCAGCGCAGGCGCAGCGGCGAGCATGAGCCCATGCCTCGCCCCGCACGGGACCGCGTGCTGGTGCCGGTGATGAGGCGAACGGGTCACGCGCGCACTAACGGGCGTGGCTCGGCTTCGCAGTCTCGTTCCGGCTCTCAAAGGCACACGTCATGATCCACGCCCCTCGCTAGACGCTCCGCCCTCTGCCCCGCCTCCTGCCGTGCACATGCCTGTGGGTTTCCGGATCCGGGGCAGCCAACAACCACCGTTTAGTTCCGGGTGCGCAGGCGCTGTGGCCGTTGCCCGAGCCGCTCCGCTCTCGCTATGAAGATCACGCGGCAGAAACATGCCAAGAAATATATGAGCTTCTACAAGTACAACTTCGGCTTCCGGGAGCCCTTCCAGGTGCTGCTGGACGGGACTTTCTGCCAGGCCGCGCTGCGCAACAAGATCCAGATCCGCGACCAGCTGCCCGGCTACCTCGCCGGGGCCACGCAGCTCTGCACCACCCGGTCAGTGGCTGCGGGGGGGGCGGTGTAATGCTGTCCCGTGACCAGACGGACGTCTGTGCGCGCGCTTGGTGGATGCCGTTACCGCGTCCCTAGCGGGCGCGCGCCCAACATCTGCCTCATGTGCCCGTCCCGGAGGAGGCGCGAGGTGAACTGATATCCAGGCCCCGGGGAGGCTCTCCAGGGGATTCACCACCCCGTGACCCTGCCGGCGCGGGCGGGGCTGTGCACGGGAGCCCCGGCGGAGGCGGGAGCAGCTGCCTAGGGCCCAGGGAGACGGCGGCGGCTGAGAGCGGCCCGGAGAGTCTCCCTCTGTGTTTTTCTCTGCGCTCCCCAACCTGTGCGGGGTCCGCCCGCTGAGCGCTCCTTGGACGCCCCGCAAAGCCAGCGTATTCCTCCCCACTGAGGGCAGGGCGCAGGCAGCCTTGTGAGCCGGTGGGCCCCAGGCTGCGCACAGCCTCGCGACCCCGTCAGTGAGTCTGAGGCGCTGCGCCAGGCTGAGGTGTCCCCAGAGAAGGTTTTGGAACAAATTGATAAACCGTAATAAGTCCCCAGGGCCAGACGTGAGTCACCCAAGGGTTCTGAAGGACCCGAGCTTGCCTATCGTGTAACTTATCGCTTAAACCAGCCTCTGCACCAGCTGACTGAAGGGTTGCTAATGTAGCACCAATGTTTAAAATAGTCTTCAAAGGTGATCCTGGCAGTTGCAGGCCTCTTAATCGAACATCAGTATCCGGCAAATTGGCTGAAACTATAATGAAGATCAGAATTATCAAACACATAGATGGACATGATTTGTTGGGGAAGAGTCAACATGGCTTTTGTAACAGGAAATCATACCCCACCAATCTATTAATTCATTGGGTGGGGGGGGGTCAGCAAAAGTGGACAAGGTTTATCCATTTGCTATAGTGATTGTGGACTATCAGAAAGTCTTTGACAAGTACCCTCAGCAAAGGATCTTAAGCCAAGGTCATCTCATGGTTCAGTAACTGGTTAAAAGATTATTTAGATAATGACAGAGAGAGTACACTTATAAAGTTTACAGAGGATACCAAGCTGGGAGGGGTTGCAAGTGGTTTGGAGGATACGATTACAATTTTAAATGATCTGGACAAACTGAAGAAATGGGCTGAAGTAAATAGGATGGAATTCAATAAGGACAAATGCAAAGTACTCCAATTAGGAAGGAACAATCAGATGTACACATACAAAATGGGAAATGACTGCCTAGGAAGGAGTACTGCGGAAAGGGATCTGGGGGTCATAGTCGATCACAAGCTAAATGAGTCAGCAGTTGCAAAAAAAGCAAATATAATTCTGGGATGTATTAGCAAGAGTATTGTAAACAAGACACGAGAAGTAATTCTTCCGCTCTACTCTGCGCTGATTAGGCCTCAACTGAAGTATTGTGTCCAGTTCTGGGCACCACATTTCAGGAAAGATGTGGACAAATTGGGGAAAAAGTCCAGAGAAGAGCAACAAAAATGATTAAAGGTCTAGAAAACATGAGCTATGAGGGAAGATTGAAAAAAACTGGATTTGTTTAGTCTGCAAAAGAGAAGACTGAGGGGGGCCAGAACAGTTTTCAAGGACTTAAAAGGTTGTTACAAGGAGGAGGGAGAAAAATTGTTCTTAACCTCTGAGGATAGGACAAGAAGCAATGGGCTTAAATTGCAGCAAGGGCGGTTTAGGTTGGACATTAGGAAAAACTTCCTCTCAGAGTGGTTAAGCACAGGAATAAATTGTGCAGGGAAGTGGTGAAATCTCCATTATTGGGGTTTTTTAAGAGCAGGTTGGACAAACACCTGTCAGGGATGGTCTAGATAATACTTAGTCCTGCCTTGAGTGCAAGGGAGTGGACTAGATGACATCTCGAGGTTCCTTCCAGTTCTATGACTCTAAGATAGGAAACAAAGGGTAGGAGTAAATGATCAATTTTCACAGTGGAGAGAAATAAGTAGTGGTGTCCCTCAGGGATATGTACTAGAACCAGTGCCATTGAACATATTCATAAATTATCTTGAAAAGGGGGTTAACAGTGAGGTGGCAAAGTTTGTAGATAGTACAAAACTACTCAAGCTAGTTAAGTCCAAAGCAGATTGTGAAAGGTTACAAATGGATCTCATAAAACTGGGTGACTGGGCAAGAAACTGGCAGGTGAAATTCAATGTAGATAAATGCAAAGTAATTCACATTGACAAACAATCCTAATTATATATACAAAATGTTGGGGTCTAAATTAGCTGTTACCACTCAAGAAATAAAACTTGGGAGTCATTGTGGATAGTTCTCTGAAAACATCTGCTCGATGTGCAGCAGGAGTCAACAACTGACAGAGTTAGGAACCATTAAGAAAGGGATAGAAAATAAGACAGAAAATATCATGCCACTATATAAATCCATTTTATGCCCGCACCTAGAATATTACGTGCAGTTCTCATTGCCCCATCTCAAAAGAGAGAGATTAGAATTGGAAAAAGTACAGAGAAATGCAACAAAAATTATTCAGGGTATGGAACAGCTTCCATATGAGGAGAGATTAAAAAGACTGGGACTGTTCAAATTCGAAAAGAGACAAGTAAAGGGGAATAATATAGAGAGGTATAAAATCATGAATGGTGTGAAGAAATGGGAAGTGTTGTTTATCTAACACACAAACCAGGGGTCACCCAATTAAATTAATAGGCAGCAAATTTAAAACAAACATAGGGAAGTACTTCAGACAATGCCCAGTTAACACTGGAACCCATTGCCAGGGAATGTTATGAAGGCCAAAAATATAACTGGGTTCAAAAGAGAATTAGTAAATTCATGGATGGGTTTAGGGTTTTTGGAACCCAAAGCAGTGGTAATTTAATTAGTGGGTGGGTGTTTTTTTTTTTTTTTAAGGCAGTGGTAGGAATAAATTGTGAACATAGATTTATTTTAAAAAACAGAGAACCAAAAAAGAGCCACCATGGCTAAACAAGAAATTAAAGAAGCGGTGAGAGGAAAAAAGGTATCCTTTAAAAAGTGGAAGCTAAATCCTAGTGAGGAAAATAGAAAGGAGCATAAACTCTGGCAAATAAAGTGCAAAAATATAATTAGGAAGGCCAAAAAGGAATTTGAAGAACAGCTAGCCAAAGACTCAACAAAATTTTTGCTATTACTTTTTAAGTACATCAGAAGCAGGAAGACTGCTAAACAACCAGTGGGGCCACTGGACGATCAAGATGCTAAAGGAGCACTCAAGGACAATAAGGCCATTGCGGAGAAACTAAATTAATTCTTTGCATTGGTCTTCACGGTTGAGGATGTGAGGGAGATTCCCAAACCTGAGCCATTCTTTTCAGGTCACAAATCTGAGGAACTGTTCCAGATTGAGATGTCATTAGAGGAGGTTTTGGAACAAATTGATTAACTAAACAGTAATAAGTCACCAGGACCAGATGGTATTCACCCAAGAGTTCTGAAGGAACTCAAATGTGAAATTGAAGGAGTACTAATTGTCGTCTGTAGCCCATCATTTAAATCAGCTTTTGTACCAAATGACTGGAGGATAGCTAATGTGACACCAATTTTTAAAAAGGGCTCCAGAGGTGGCCCTGGCAATTACACGCCGGTAAGCCTGACTTCTGTACTGGCCAAACTGGTTGAAACTATAGTAAAGAACAAAATTGTCAGAAACATAGATAAACGTAATTTGTTGGTGAATAGTCAACATGGTTTTTGTAAAGGGAAGTCATGCCTCGTCAATCTACTAGAATTCCTTGAGGGGGTCACCAAGCATGTGGACAAGGGGGATCCAGTGGCTATAGTGTACTTCGATTTTCAGAAAGCCTTTGACAAGGTCCCTCACCAAAGGCTCTTAAGCAAAGTAAGCAGTCATGGGATAAGAGGGAAGGTTCGTTCATGGATCAATAAGTGATTAAAAGATAGGAAACAAAGGGTGGGAATAAATACACCTCTACCCAGATATAATAACACTGTCCTCGGGAGCCAAAAAATCTTACCGCATTATAGGTGAAACCACTTTATATTGAACTTGCTTTGATCTGCCGGAGTGCGCAGCTCCGCCCCCCCGGAGCACTGCTTTACCGCGTTGTATCCGAATTCGTGTTATATCGGGTCGTGTTATATCGGGTCATGTTATATCGTGGTAGAGGTCTAGTCAGTTTTCAGGATGGAGACAGGTAAATAGTAGTGTCCCCCAAGGACACTGGGGCCAGTCCTATTCAACATATTCATAAATGATCGGGGAAAAGGGGCAAATAGTGAGGTGGCAAAATTTGATGATACAAAACTACTCAAGATAGTTAAGTCCCAGACAGACTGTGCAGAGCTACAAAAGGATCTCTCAAAACTGGTGACTGTGAAACAAAATGGCAGGTGAAATTCAATGTTGATCAGTGCAAAGTAATGCACATTGGAAAACATAATCCCAACTATGCAGATAAAATGATGGGTCTAAATTAGGTGTTACCACTCAAGAAAGAGATCTTGGAGTCATTGTGCATAGTTCTCTGATAACATCCACTCAATGTGCAACGGCAGTCAAAAAAGCAAACAGAATGTTGGGAATCATTAAGAAAAGGATAGATAGTAAGACAGAAAATATCATATTGCCTCTATATGAATCCTTAATTACTGTGTGCAGATGTGGTCACCCCATCTCAAAAAAGATATATTGGACTTTTAAAAGGTTCAGAAAAGGGAAACAAAAATTATTAGGGGTATGGAACAGCTGCCGTAGGAGGAGAGATTAATAAGACTGGGACTTTTCAGTTTGGAAAAGAGATGACAAAGGGGGGATTATGATAGACGTCTATAAAATCATGACTGGTGTGGATAAAGTAAATAAGGAAGTGCTATTTACTCCTTCTTATAACACAAGAACTAGGGACCGCCAAATGAAATTAATAGGCAGCAGGTTTAAAACAAACAAAAGAAAGTATTTCTTCACACACAACGCAGAGTCAACTTGTGGAACTCCTTGCCAGAGGATGTTGTGAAGGCCAAGACTATAGCAGGGTTCAAAAAAGAACTAGATAAATTCATGGAGGATAGGTCCATCAATGGCTATTAGCCAGGATGGGCAGGGCTGGTGTTCCTAGCCTCTGTTTGCCAGAAGCTGGGAATGGGCAACACGGGATGGATCACTTGATGATTACCTGTTCTGTTCATTCCCTCTGGGGCACCTAACATTGGTCACTGTTGGAAGACAGGATACTGGGCTAGATGGACCTTTGGTCTGACCCAGTATTGCCGTTCTTATGTTTGATTGGCATAAATAAGAGTGCTTTTAACTAAAATTACTTTTGTATTAGGTTTTAAGTGAGCGCGTGCACACGCTGTAGCAGTAGGGTTAGAGCATTTAAACATTTATATTTAGTCAAAGTCTAAAATGGTTTCGAGGTATCAGCAACCACCCTTCTGGGGGCCATCCTTCTGTCCAGTTGCTGGGGAGTTTAAAGGTGCCAGATTTTTGCCCAAAGAAAAGCTTTCTTGGAGTGCTTTAAAGTTTTTGTTTGTTTGTTTTTGTTTTTATTGCCTAATTTTTTATAGCTAACTTAAAACACATGAATTATAGTGACTCCTGGTGGGTCATCATGGTAACCCCCTGGTGGGTTACCAATTTTTTTAGTTTTAGCAACATACTTATTTTTTATTATTAAAGCATTTTTAGTTATAATAACAATAAAACTTCTGTATCAGAGACACTTAACCAACGTCAGCTGTTCAAACATTCCTTCCATTCTTATGGTACATTAACTCTGTCCCATTCTGATTAGAAAAATTGCAAACATGCAGCTGTGTGTGGCCTTGCCTTTCAGGGCGTAAGATTATTCCTAATTCTATGGTATTTGGTTTTCAGCTAGCAGTGGCTGACTGAAGTACTGTCAAGTTCTGGGGTTACACACAGGAATGTCAAATTCTGGGAGTTCCAGGTTCATCAATGGCTATTAGCCAAAACGGTCAGGGATGCAACACCATGTTCTGGATCTCTGTAAACCTGTGACTGCTAGAAACTGGGTCTGGACAACTTAGGGTGGATTACTTGATAAATTGCCCAGTTCTGTTCACTCCCTCTGAAGCATCTGGCACTGTCCACTGTCAAAAGACAGGATACTGGGCTAGAGGGACCATTGGTCTGACCCAGTATGTCCATACTTGTGTTCTTATGACCTGACTCCAACCAGCTTCCCCACAGTGAAACTGCCAAGAAGCAGGTCAACTCCCCTTGGGATGGAACTGTGTGCTTGGAGAGGTACTCGGAGTAGGGGTTTTGCTCGGAGAGATGACTCCCCCTTTTTCCCCAGCAGCCACATGATGCAGCAATGGTAAAATAGTGGCAACCTCTGCTATTTCCCATGGCATCCGTGGCCGGGGGCAAGAGGAGGTAAGGAGAGAAAGCCGATCCCGTCCAGCAGTGCCAGAATTGGGTGTTGGTGCCCCCAAGCTGGCCTCAGGGAGAGCACTCTGCTTCCCCAGTATCTGGGAAGGATGGTGGGCTTCTCACCAGGCATTGCCCTGAGTCAGTGGAGCTTCTCTACCTTTCCCTATTGTCCTTTGACCAGCAGGTTCAGACCTCTGGATATTGGGCGTCTGATGAAAGTCTCATTGAGTGAGAGGGTTGGGCAGGTTGATGGGATAAATTAGTAAAAAGGAAGATGGATGTATATATGAGAATAGGAAATGTGTCAGAGAAAAAGAGAAAAGGAGATGCAGTAAGTAGGACTGATAGAATTGTGTTTGTAAGTTTATTCTTATTTACCAGCAGTGACTTCAGCCACCTGTGCTGCCGGTTAAATACTGTTCAATGAATATATTCAGCAACAGATACTGATGAAATTCATTGAATACGATATTTTAAATGTTTTTCCCTCTTTAATCAGCCCTAATAATAAGTTACATATTTTGAAATAGTCCTATAGAAAGTTGATTGCAGTTATGTTACAATTAAATCCAGTACTCACCTTGTGCACAGCTTGTTTTATTTCTTTAAGCTGGGATTTTCAAATAACTTAACTTGAAATTCAGTGGTATTTGGGGAACTAACTCGGCACCCTTTGAAAATCCTATCCTTAGACTTCAGAGGGCATAGCTTTGGAGATAAGGCCTCAAGGGCATGGTAACACATGTTTTTCACCCTGCTTACTTTCAAAGATGGAATCATGTTTTAGCCATGTTGAGGAACTACGTGTAACCTTAGTCATTTTCATATTCCAATAGTTATTTCAACAGCAGAACTTCCTGAGCTTCATCAGGCAGAAGAGCCCCTGACTTATTGTGATATTGCCAGGGTACAATGCAAGATATGATGTACAATGGTAGTTGCGTGGGTGACTTTAATAAATAAAAAAAAAAAGCATCATAGTTGCTTTGAAAAGGAAGTAAGTATAATGAACAAAAAGGGGTTGAGTTTTGATCCCTGGGTAGTGGATTTTTTTGGTTTGTCCCAACCCATATTTGCTTTCAACCTAGAGCACCTGTTCCAAAAAGAATCCTTTACTTTGCAAGCTGGTGGAACTGCAGACAAACAACTGCCTCTTACATTGATACATGTCTGTCCTAACCTCCTTTCCTTCCTCTTTATTGCAAATAAATCAGCAGTGACAGTCATGTAGCACAGAGCAGGCCAACCTAGATTTTAGCATTGTGCTGAGTAGAAGTAGTTTGGCATATTCCATCTCTTCACCTCCAGAATAGTTTCTGCCATCCCTGGAAAAACACTTCATGTTGAAAGCAGTGGTTCAGTTTACATTCATTTGATAGATCCTTTCATGTTCCCCATGTCCACAGAGTTGAAATCTACCACCTTTTCACCATCATTATCTGCTTTCTTCAATTTCACTTCATTTTTTAACCATGTGCAGTGGGAAAATGTTGATCTTTTAAAAAAAAAAAAAATATATATATATATATATAGTATATCATTGTACATAACAATGGCAGCACAGAAACCAAAGACCAGGCTAACCAGCAGCATTATTAATTGGTTTTGTTCCATCATGCCGCTTTGCTTCAGGATTGCTTTGTTAGCTGAAATAGATGCACTCTTAAAATTTTCTGAAAGAGTATGCAGTGAACTTTTGGGGTATGAGAGAAAACAAAAAGGAGTTCTGTTTTCTTAATTGTATAACTTGAGTGGATCAGAGCATTGCCCTAGCAATGGTGTAATTATGGTTGAAATGGCATTATCGTTCTAAGATGTGAATATGACTATTCACATATACCCATCTCAATACACATGTCTCTGAAGAAACCCCAGCTAGCGTTGCAGGGCTCTAGACCCTTCCCAAGCCCTGTCAAGCCGTCTGTGCTTTATAGAGGCCCTGATTTTCATCGCCCCACATGCCCCTTTAATATGTAAATCCCAGAGAATGTTTCCGCTGAGTACCTGTAGTTGCAAACCTGCAAAATAGTAATCAAATTGATTGTACATCAGACATCCCAGTGCCTGTTTTTCTGTGTCATGCCATTCAGAGTTGAGATCTCATAGCAACTCAGTGGTCATACACATTAAGGCATAAATTAACACCACATGCAGTAAATAAAGCAGTTGGCACCATTGCATATTATTTTGTTTTAGTTGTATTATGGTAGTGCTCTGTGTGCTAGGTGATGTCTAAACATATAGGAAGAGGCAGTCCTCTACCCAAAGGGCTCACAGTCTTAAGAAACTTGAATTTCTTTATAGTGGCCATAATTGTATTGACATACATTTTTGAATGTGGTAATATATTTGTATAGCAATTGAAGCAGTTGTATAAACATAAATAAGAGTATGAGGAGTTGACACTGCCATTGAATTGTCCCTATTTAATATTTTAAACGTTACTGGTCAGTCTTGTTTAGAACTATTGAACATTTGCTGAAGTGAGATAAACTGTTATTTCGTTCAGATTATTGGGCACTGTGTGACAAGCATAGAGCCTGATCAGATAATGTTCAGCTATAATCAGACCTGTTTGAGAATTCAAAATTTAAAATATCTTTGCAGATGTATGCAACAGTTGTGCAAGTAGTTATTTTCCCTAGTAAATCAGTCTTATTTTTGCTCTTTAGATGTGTTCTAAAAGAATTGGAGTCATTGGGGAAGGAACTTTATGGAGCAAAGCTAATTGCCCAAAGATTTCAAGTTCGAAACTGTTCCCACTTCAAAGATCCAGTGAGTGGTTCAGCATGTCTATTGTCCATGATTGAAGAGGGTAATCCTCATCACTATTTCGTTGCTACGCAGGTAATACATTTTGAAATAAAGTTAAGCCATATTTCCTAAATCTATTCTCTGATTCCTAAGTATCAGGAATTCTGTCAACTATGAACATGAGATTTATATGGTTTATTGGGACTAAATGTATAAGACTTGCATGCCCAAGACAAGTAACTTTACATGCAAATTACAAAATGGGAAAATTGTAGGTTGCATGCAAAGTTACCAGTTTTGTCAGCACCAGTGAATGATTAGCTGTTACTGTAGTCAGTTCCCTAAAACAGAGTGACAGTTTTAAGGAAACCAGCAGCGGATGTGATTTTTGCATGATAAATGGGAACAAAAAGATTGTACGTGCCCTGATTGCATGTCCACCAGTCTGTGTTAGCATTGGTTTAACATACTGTAATTTTTATTAAAATGCTAACCTGGACATTTGGAATAGCTTTTGGTTCATCTTTTTTAAATAGAAAATGATATTTAAACTGGCAAGTGCTGTTGAAACCTGTGTGCAGATAAGACGTAATTAAGTCTATTATTGTGACTTTATGTGCATTCACTAGCACTTTTATGTATTTGAATCTGAATCTGTTTTATATTCTGCATTATGTGAAAATAAGATGGTTTGCTAGAATCTTATATAGCATCTTCTATTAGAACATTTACCTCTTTTGCAGATTACTGGGGCAGTTACCTGTTTACCTGTTCTAAATACTTTTTTCTGTCCACAAAGGTAGGAGGTAAATTTCCATCATCTTTATCCCTGATAGTGAAAGGGAGGTATACTCTGACTTTTTTTTATAGAATGTATCTGACTAATCTGTGTTTTAAAAGCAGTTGCATTTGAATTGAAGGTTTGATCCATTCCAAAATATTGTCTGATGTGTTTGATTTTGACAGGACCAGGATTTGGCAACAAAAGTGAAGAAAAAGCCTGGAGTTCCTCTTCTCTTTATTATTCAGAACACTATGGTGCTGGACAAACCTTCTCCGAAATCACTGGCATTTGTTCAAGCCATGCAGGCAAATCAGCTTGTTCCAGAGCACCAGAAACAAAGTATTGAGCATCTTAAAGAAGAACAGGGACTAGTAAAGGAGCCTGAAAACAGAAGAAAACGTAAGAGGGCAGGTGGCCCCAATCCTCTTAGCTGCCTGAAGAAAAATAAAAAAGTGCAGGAGACCCAACAGCCTTCCGCTGCTAAGAAGAAACGAAAAAGAAAACGAAACCGGGCTAAATCAGAAGCAAAGGCAGTGTCTGTGCAGCTGAGTGTGAAAGCATAAAGCCGCCCATATAAACCTTACTGGACTTGAATACAGCTTGAACTTTGTGCAAAGAAAAAAAATTTCTTACAATTCTAATATGAAAATAAGTGTTTATTTTTATGAAATATTATATTCTTCATTATAACTTTCACCGCCTTTGTATATTTATATCATTCCAATAGTATAACTTGCTCTTTATTAATCAGATAATTACAAAACATTTTTTCCCCACTATAACCACAAGTCTGCCCTCACTGAGCAATTGGAGAGCTGTTATGTTGCAAAATCTGGTATCTGGAGTGCCCCAAGTAGTGTGACTTTTTTTATTATTATTAATTTCTCTGTGCACAGGACTGCGCTCACATGAACAAATGGCGTATATTATTCCTGGCCCTGCCTTAGTTGGGATCCTAAGGAGGGAAGTGTAAATGAGTTTTTTATAAATTTTCCTGTAAGGTGTTGTAACAGGATCTCCTCAAACTGCATCAGACTGTGCCTGCATTTCCCACTCATGTAAGCCAGTGTCCAATTTCCAGGACCGTGCGTCAGTAAAGCTTCTTCTAATGTCAGTATTCATTGCTTTTTCTGTGGGATACATTTATTGTTGAAAATCAAACGCAGTTCAAGTTAAATCAAGATGGACAAACCACCTGGATCCTCCTGAGGCCTCTGCCTCAGAGGGCTGCTACCTATGCAGGATGTATACCCCCTGCTAGGTCTTCCACCTGGCTAGTGTGGCTAGTTTCCTTCCAGGTCTTTTCCCTGACCCAGCATCTCCTGCAGGAGACTTTCCTACTCCTTGCACCTCTCCCCTCAGTTGAGCTGCTCGTTGGTCTCTTTATCTCACCACTTGGGAGGCAGCTAGTTAGTTACAGGTTATGCCCAGCTCCCTTCAAGGGGTCAACCCACCTTTTGACAGTTTTCCTATAC
Source organism: Terrapene triunguis (assembly GCF_002925995.2). Classification (NCBI taxonomy): domain Eukaryota; kingdom Metazoa; phylum Chordata; order Testudines; family Emydidae; genus Terrapene; species Terrapene triunguis. Next base: position 89,415,930 of record NW_020664409.1, read on the forward strand.
AGCACTAGTGCCTGAATAGGTCACTTAGGCACAGGAGAAATGGTAGGAGCAAGTGTGCAACTTGGTCATGCTGAAACATAGTGCCACACAACAATAGAAGTGAGGTTGTTCATAGTACGGCACATCCAAGCTGGAGCTGTGAAACACTTGGCTAGGTGGCAGTGGTGAGGGCTGTATCTGTTTTTGCAGTCTGCCTCAGCCATCTTGTAAGATTATAAACAGAATAAAATCAGGCTGCTGAGGGAGCTTGAAAAAAACACAATAGGGCACTTCTGCATCTGTTTCCCACACAAGCTTGCCTGGGCAAGGAGACATGGAGACAGTAAAGTGAAACTGACAAGAAGTCTATTCTGTCGATCCTGTCATACAGTGAAGAAGGATGCACTATAATATGTAGATGGAAATTGTGTGATTTTTAATCTGTTCAGACTGCCTCTGCCCAACCACAGTATAATTCCTATAAAGAGGGAAAACTTAAAACCAGTTAAGGGTGCTAAAGGGAACACCCCCTTCCTCCACACCACAATCCTGTAAAAACAGCTAAGCTATCCATTTTAAATGTATTTTAGCCCCCACACATCACATTCACTAGTTTACTGGCAGAGTCTCAGCTGTAGATAAAATGTACCTTCCTATACAATAACGCCATTTCTCACAGTTGCAAAACTTCTGCAATATTACCATGGCTGTTAGAAAGCTGTACAGGTGTAGTATATAAATGTGGTGTTTTCCCACAGGGAAGTATGAGGACAGAATTAAGTTTTTGTGTTATAAGTGCACTTGTTGCCTGTTACTTGATAAAGTGCCTCAAAAGTGGTAATAGCTCTCATGGCCTTATGGGACTTTGACCCCTTCCTTCTGTAGTTCCCTAGGGATTTCAGAAGGTTTATAGAAATTTCCCACAACCCCACTGCTCATGAGAGGAATGCCGGGAAATGTGGGATAAATACTTAGCGTACAATACAACTACAGTGGTGGACTATGGTAGATGTGGCCCAAAACTGCCTATAACAGCATGGCTTCACCACACCATTCAATTCTACATTCATGCAGGACATAACCACCCTGTGCAGTGACTGCTGGAGAATGGAGCAGCAAAGGTAGCTTTGATACTAATGGTGAAAAAGCCCTGCCTGCAGAAAGTAGTGTAGTTACAAATGGGGATGTAACAGTTAAGTCACACCAATCATGCTGCCCCTCTGCTGAGCAGTAGTTAGTGTCCTTTCAATGAGGAGGAGTCTGGGCATCTTCTCAATGTGATTTGTGTGTTCATGCTCTTCACACCAATCCTTTTACAGAGGCGATCACAAGCAGCACCAAGGCAATCACCTCTAAATGATTAATCCAGAGCCAATGCCTGATCACTAGGAAGTAACTGCCCAGAGAATTGACTCTAGTTAGATTAAAGCAGAGAGCAAGCTTGGTGTGTGCAACAGCTTCCCCTCAAAGAGTCTGCATCACTAACCTGACAGCACTACACCATTTCTTCAAAGACTAAAGCTCTGAGAAAAAATTGGTAAGGCTGTAACAATGCCATCTCTTGACTCCCACCATAACAATATTAAAGCTAATTATTTTCATGGTGTCTCCTTAGTATCATCTTTTTCATCCAACTTAGCACTGTTGCTGCCATAGGGAAGTTGCAAGTTGGGGTTGAAAATGGATGTGCAGCATTAGAGAGCCTGGGTTAGCTCCACAAAGGAAGCTTTAGGCACTTTGCCACCCAATGAAATCCACAATCTGAGTTAGGTGCCCAGGCTCCCTAGACAATGCATGGGGGGAGTTAGGTGTCTTAAGAATGGGATTCACAAATGCCAGTAGGCTGAGCCGGGAGCTGTGTAAGCTAGCCAATAGGAAAAGCTGAGGAGAGAGTTATGGCCTAAGCCCCACCCCTGAAAGGGAGCTACTCACCTACTGCCACATCTATGACCCCTCTCCTGGAGTTGGAGGAAGTGCCTTGTTTATAACTTTTATCCCACTGGTTAAAACACTCCCACAGGATGTGGGGAGACCAGGGTTTGATTCCACACTCTGCCTGATGCAGAGACGTGATTTGAAGTTCACCTGCCTCCTAGGAAAGTGCACTAATGACTGGGCTATGGGGTTTTCTGGAGCAGGTCGCTCTCAGGGCAGGTCTACACTATTGCTCTAGTTGATCTAACTTACGTCACTCAGGAGTGTGACAAAGCTTTCCCTCTCCCCCAGCAACACAAGTTTTGCACTGTCCACACCGGCGCTATGTCAGCAGGAGATGCTCTCCCACCAACATAGTTTATGCTTCTCACCGAGGTTGAATAATTATGCCTATGGACGAGCACTCTACTGTCGGCATAGCACGTAGTGTATACTTGCCCTCAGTCTCTCCTTTTTAAGCTGTTTCACTGTGTATAAATATTTAAATATGTTTGGTTCAGACAAAGTGAGAATTCCTCTATAGCCCAGTGACGCTATAGGCCACTCATGTGGAACACCCAGATTGCAGTCCCCTTACTCCAGTGAATGCTTAGGCTTACCTTCTCTTCCGCATTTCCTACTGGCTAGCTTAGGTGGCTCCTGCTCAGCGTGCTGGTTTTTGTGGGTATCTTATGCATTGTATAGGGAACCTGGGTGTCTGACTCGGGGCTGTGGATTTCACTGGGCAGCGTGGCACCTAAAAGTTAGGCACTGCACCCACCGAGCATTGAAACACCTAAATCCTTATGTGGATCTAGTCCTAGTCTATAGAAGGTGCCCACAATAGAAAAAGAAAAATTGCAGCTGTGAAGCAGCTGACATACCCTGTTTCAGAATGGAACTCCTGGTTTAGCTGGCTTGGGTGATCCTGCTCACCCAGGAAGTGCTACAGTCGGTCAGATCATGTGGTGTTATCTTTTTCATGCAAACTCAGACAGAATTTTAAAAGAAGTAGGTCTTGGAGATTTACACCCCATCTACAAGTAATCCAGTTACATTATGGTTAAAATTCACAGTGCCTCAGTGTACAGCTGTAACAGGGTTAAAGCCTTTGACTGTCCAAGGCAATGATCTAAGTATATCCCATCAGCACTGAGTATGATCAGTCTTATGTGGCTTAGCGGACTTGCTTATGCCAGTAATGTCGATACGGTCCCAACTGTATCTTATCATAAAGATTTGGTGTTCGGATTGTTCTGTCACAGCATGTCTCAGGCAGCGTGTCACTGTTCTCAAAGCTATAGACACCACAAAGAGGAGTGAAGGATTTCTTGTTGTCTCAAAAGTAATGTTTAAATCCCTTTCTTGAGCAGGTACTGTAATTAAATCTGAAGGAGTGGAAACGAGGACCCGAAGTTTTAGAACACCGTGTATTACATCTTGAACAGATTAATAGGGGAATAAAACAACAGTATTTCAGCTGCAGTCAGCAAGGCATTAATACTGAATTTTGGACAAAGCATTCTCATCTGCAGGCAGCAGAACATATTTACCAGGACAGCCTGCCAGTTCAATTGGCTGGATTTATACGTTGGTGTGATCTGGTATTGTACGATAAATCATTCCCCAGCATCAGCTGACAACACTGAATAGATGAGTTAATCAGGAGCTACTGGAACCTGAAATGTTTATGAATCATTAAAATAAATCTGAATGTGCTATGACTAGAAGAATAAATACATTCTGGTTGGGTGTGATAATTTGTTCCCCAGCTATGTATTTCTTTGGGTCCATGAAAATAAATAGAAAGTCCAGAGCTCCTGCTCATTTGTTTTCTCTTGTCCTGGTGTTCTGCAAATGATTTCTTGATCAACTGTAGCGTCTTTGGGTAGATTCCTGAACACGTCTTGTTGGATGCCAAAGATGAAGTGCATAAAAACAATGCAATTTGTATTCGTCTAGCATCTTTCTTATCACAGTTTCACAAGCTACTGTACTGTATACCTCCGTGCAAGCATATCTCACAGGAAGCAGCCATACATATGGGGGAAATGAGCATATAAGAGTCAAGAGCAGGGCTATACATTACAGGGAGGAAGACTGCATTGCACATAGTGAAACTGACAGAAAGTAAGGCTTCAGTATCAAGTGTGCCACAAGTACTCCTGTTCTTTTTGCGGATACAGACTAACACAGCTGCTACTCTGAAGTGTGTTAGAAGTGATAGAGAGAAGATATACCTCTAGAATTGGGGCTAAACCCACCAATTTCTGTGGGGGGAGGATGTGTGATGTATTTTGGTAACTATTATGTCTTTATTTAATGTGTACTATATACACCGCTACCTCGATATAACGCGACCTGATATAAAACGAATTCGGATATAACGCGGTAAAGCAGTGCTCCGGGGGGGCGGGGCTGCGCACTCCGGCGGATCAAAGCAAGTTCAATATAATGCCGTTTCACCTATAACGCGGTAAGATTTTTTGGCTCCCGAGGACAGCGTTATATCGAGGTAGAGGTGTATTTATATCCCTTCGAACTCTGCTAACTGCAGAGGCAGTCAGTCTTTTTGAAAGGCAGAGTTGCTGCAGTATGCTACACAGGAGACAAACTGTGTTCTTTCCTAGTGATTTTCCTTTTAGTTGCTTGTTTTGTTATTTGCCTTAATCTAAAATTTACAAAAAGCATACAATTAATTGAACTGTGTGCATGGAAAAAAACATACCAATAATGCTGGCAAAAAGGCTTAGATCTAAAACAACAAAGAGCTCAGAGAAAGACAAACAACAGAAAAGAGGTGATCTGGGTTAAAAACAAAAGAAGGGTGTAAGAAAAGGGTGTAACAAAGGGTGTAACAAAAGAAGGGACCATATGAACTGGAACCATAAACTCACTGAACGTTAAATCTCACTAAATGAGGGTCAATCCATCCTCATCATCGTATCCACTCATTATACTCCACACCCGAACATAGCCATTATATGAACAACATACCCTCATATCTTAATGTCTGTACTTTGACCCATTAACCTTTTACCCCCAATCGGGGATATTGCAGATTATGTATTCCTTACGCCATCCGATCTTAAACCGAACTTCGCAGCCCTTGATAATCTGTACGTTATTCCCTGATAACCAGAAACTTTTACGCTTAAACTCTGTACTGTTCACTTTTTTTTTTATCATCTTAATAACATTTTTAAACCTGTTCCTATTCTGTACCTCAAAGTATCACCCTGGAATCCCCATATTCATCACGGTGATATGATTATTATATGTTTTGTACAGAGTAAGCCTTGTGAGGTAGCATTTTAAAAGACTTCATCTGTTGAACATTAATATCCTGTTGGATTGTATGTACTATCATTGCATGTGAAGTTATGAAGCATTGCTATATGTGTTTCTGAAATATGTTGTGAGGTTGGGAGATGCCCACAGCCAATCTTTCAATTGCAGCTAGAGTGACCAGATAGCAAATGTGAAAAATCGGGACAGGATGTATTAGGCACCTATATAAGAAAAAGCTCTGAATATCAGGACCGTCCCTATAAAATCGGGACATCTGGTCACCCTAATTGCAACAAAGCACCAGCCAGACATGTGCTGATGGCCCATTGAAGGGAATCCACCCTCCCAAAGGCCATCCCAGAGAATTCTCAGTGAGAGCACATAGCCAATGGAGACTGCCTGACCAATGGGGGCTGCCTAACCCCCATGTCACAGCAAGGATCTTTCTAGCAAGCTGGAAGAAAATATAAAAGTGAGACAGTGACAATTATCACCTGGCCTCTTTTCCCCCTCTCCCGTCTCAACACCTCAAAGAAGGTCTGGAAGACAAAGATTTTGAACTAGGGAAGGGTGGTCCCAGGCTGGAAGGGAGTCCCAGCCTGTGTATGGAGGAACTGTAACCTGCTTGTACCATCTGTTAGGCTGAGACATTGTTTGATTCAACTCTTGCTTAGACTAAAAGTTTAGGATTTAGAATGCATGTTTACTTTTCATTTTCTTAAGGCAACTATCTCTGACCTTTATGCCTACCATGTATAGTTAAGGCTACATTCTAGTCATGGGTATTTTTAGTAAAAGTCATGGACAGGTTATGGGCAGTAAACAAATATTCACGGGGTGGGGGGGGAATGTCCAGGAGCCCCACGGTTCCCAGCCAATGGGAGCTGCGAAGCCAGTGCTCCCGGCGGAGGCAGCACACAGAGCTGCCTGGCTACGCCTCTGCCTAGGAGCTGAGCGAGGGGGATGTCACTGCTTCCAGGGAACCCCCCAGTTAAGCGCCGTCCAGAGCCCGCCTCACCCCATCCCATGCCCCAGCCCCCTGCCCCCTCCCGCACCCAAGCTCTGCTGCTGGTGGGGGGGAAAGGTGCGGTGACCCGAGACTGCCCCAGCAGTGGCCAGTGCGAATGGCACAGGGGATGCCTGAGCTGCCCCTGAGCCTGGTGCACTGGCCGCTGCAGAAGTCATGGAGGTCACAGAAAGTCATGGAATCTGAGACTTCGATGACCTCTGTGACAAACTCACAGCCTTACTTATAATCACTTAAAATCTACCATTCTGTAGTTAATAAATCTGTTTTACATTTTATCTAAAACTGCGTTTTTTGGTTGAAGTGCTTGGGAAATCTCAGCTCAGGTTAACAAGGGAAGTTGCACATCCACTACCCTTTTGTCAGAGTGGCGAATTAGGTAAGCAGCTTACACTGGCCAAGCTTCTGACCAGTGCAAGACAGTACAGTTCTGGGATGCAAGGCTGGGGGGAATTGGCTGGAGCCTCTTTATTGATGACTAGAGGATAGCTAATGTGACACCAATTTTTAAAAAGAGCTCCAGAGGTAATCCCAGCAATTACAGGCCAGTAAGCTTGACTTCAGTACCAGGCAAACTAGTCGAAACTATAAGTAAAGAACAGAATTGTCAGAAACATAGGTGAACATAATTTGTTAGGGAAGAGTCAACATGCTTTTTGTAAAGGGAAATCATACCTCACTAATCTACTACATACCCACTAATTCTTTGAGGGGGTCAACAAACATGTGGACAAAGGGGATCCAGTGGATATAGTATACTTAGATTTTCAGAAAGCCTTTGACAAGGTCCCTCATCAAAGGCTCTTAAGCAAAGTAAGCTGTGATGGGATAAGAGGGAAGGTTCTCTCATGGACCAGTAACTGATTAAAAGATAGGAAACAAAGGGCAGGAATAAATAGTCAGTTTTCAGAATGGAGAGAGGTAAACAGTGGTGTCCCCCAGGGGTCTGTACTGGGACCAGTCCTATTCAATATATTCATAAATGATCTGGAAAAAGGGATAGAAAGTGAGGTGGCAAAATTTGCAGCTGATACAAAACTACTCAAGATAGTTAAGTCCAAAGCAGACTACAAAGAGCTACAAAGGGATCTCACAAAACTGGGTGACAGGACAACAAAATGACAGATGAAATTCAAAGTTGATAAATGCAAAGTAATGCACATTGGAAAACATAATCCCTGTACATAGGAAATGATGCGGCCTAAATTAGCTGTACCGCTCAAGAGAGAGATCTTGAAGTCATTGTGCATAGTTCTCTGAAAACATCCACTCACCGTGCAGCAGCAGTCAAAAACTAACAGAATGTTGGGAATCATTAAGAAAGGGATAGATAATAAGAGAGAAAATGTCATATTGCCTCTATATAAATCTATGGTATGCCCATAACTTGAATACTGTGTGCAGATGTGGTCACCCCATCTCAAAAAAGATGTATTGGAATAGGAAAAGGTTCAGAAAAGGGCAACAAAATTATTACTGGTAAGAATAGCTTCCATGTGAAAAGAGATTAATAAGATTGGGGCTTTTCTACTTAGAAAAGAGATGACTGAAGTGGGGATATGATAGAGGTCTACAAAATCATGACTGGTGTGGAGAAAGTAAATAAGGAAGTGCTATTTACTCCTCATAACACAAGAACTAGGGGTCATCAAATGAAATATTTAAAACAAACAAAAGGAAGTATTTCTTCACACAACGCACAGTCAACCTGTGGAACTCTTTGCCAGAGGATGTTGTGAAGGCTAAGACTATAACAGGGTTCAAAAAAGAACTTTATAAATTCATGGAGGATAGGTCCATTAATGGCTATTAGCCAGGATGGGCAGGGCTGGTGTCCCTAGCCTCTGTTTGCCATAATCTGGGAATGGGTGACGGGATGAAACACTCGATGATTACTGTTCTGTTCATTCCCTCTGGGGCACCTGGCATTGGCCACTGTTGGAAGACAGGATACTGGGCTAGATGGACCTTTGGTCTGACCCAGTATTCTTATGTTCTTTCATTCTTATGGTTCATATGTGACTGGGAGATCATTCATGTAACTCAGTTGGGTGTGTCCCTGCCTGTGGATGGCTGTGTATGTACAGTGCCTATCGGAGGTTTGTAGCTTGCCATCAGCATCACAGAGTGAGAGGCAGCCCAGGTTGGTGGGTTTGGGAGGGCTCAGTGGTCCCACTGTCTATGTTGCACTCTGGAGTCTCCGTCACAAAGGGAAAAGGTAAAATCTGTATAGTAGCATAGGAAAGTGACCGGATGTGAGGTGAGAAATGGCTGAGCTTGCAGGTAGCGTGAGGAATGGAGTGCACATTTCTCATACTGTCTTCAGTGGACTTGAGAAAGTCACATTAACCTCTCAGTTTCCACATCAGAGCTAGTGCGTAGTAGAACCCCGTAACAGGCACGTCTCTGGTGGCCCACCAGCTCCCACAGAATGTAAGTTTTGTTAATACAAAAACATTTCTAGTCCTTGTGGCTTTCCAATACAACATAACGTGACATTAGCAGATTCTCAGCCAAATCCCTCCTCTGCAGAACTAGTGTGACCCAGCATGTGTTTCAGTGCCCTGCATGCACTACCTTATTCATGTTACCTTAGTGTAAATCAAATCTATGTGGTGAATTGCTCCAGCAGGTGCTCATGGCAGAAGCATAGAACAGCACGAACATAATGGTCCATTCTGAGCTTAAAATCTCTGACTCCGTGATTATTTATGCCTAATCCTCTTCCAAGAATTCATGAGGGAACTTCAAACGTTTTTCTTGCACTCTTAATTTCTAATTGTTCCTGAATCATCCATCTTTTTGCCCCTTTCATTCCTCTGAGGTCAGAAAATCTCTTACCTTTCACTCCTCAATGTGGTTTCTCTTTCAAACAATGGAGTTCTGTTTGACCGGAGCCTGTCTTGGACGAAGACTGGGTCAAGTACCACTTCAAACAGATGGGGGTCTCCAAAGAATCCAGGAGAGTTTCTCTTCACAGAATTCATAGCTTCCACCTCTCACCTCCCTGTCACTGGATCACGAGAAGCAACAGGCAACAGTATAGCAAATCTCATCTTAAGGGTCAGTTCCAGAAGATGAGAGAATCTCTGGTTTCTATTGACAATTCTCCATGGTAGACAAAATCATAGGAAGGATGGTACTAGGCTCAGAGGCATAGGCCTCAGGAGATCTAGGTACAATTTCTGGCTTTGCCACAAACATCCGATCGTGTGACCTTGGATCGAGTCACTTGATTTCTCTGTGCCTCAGTTCCCCATCTGTGAAATAGTGATGATACTTTCCTAACTTCATAGACTATAAGGCCAAAAGGGACCATCGTGATCACCTACTCTGACCTCCTACACATTGCAGGCCACAGAACCTCACCCACCCACTCCTATAATAGACCCTTAACCTCTGGCCGAGTTACTAAAGTCCTCAAATCATGATTTAAAGACTTCAGGTTACAGAGAATCCACCATTTACACTAATTTAAACCTGCAAGGTAACCCATGCCCAATATTGCAGAGGAAGGCAAAAGGATATTCTGAGGATAAGGCCATTAATATAGGGGAAACCCTCAGACAGTGCACTGATATGCCATATAAAAGGCTATGCCCAGTACAGGACTTGTCCTAACTGAACCTGACAGTATGCGAGGCCCATTTCTGCATGGAGGCTCTGACACAAGAGGTCTCAGAGGACCGTTGATGTCAAGGTTGAACTGATAATTAAAATATCTCACCACATAGTTTGTAATTACATTTTTAATCCCACTTTTAGACCTTTCCCAGATGTATTTTTAGCCACTGTGGGTTTCATTGGTTGCTTTTTAAAGTCACTTCAAAATTAGCTAGTGTGTAAATAGGGAAGACAGTTTAAAAAATAATTACAGTACAGGATAATAATGTTTGCGCTGTCCCACTATATCAGTAGAGTGTTTAGTGTCATAGCTCTTTTGCCTTTGAATTATATAGACAAGGAGCCAAACTCACTGCTGTCCTAAACTTGCACAATTCCATTGACATCAGTGCTTCTGACAGTGATAAATTTGGCACAAAGACTACAAATCATAACCGACCAGGTTAATTCAAAGCCCAGACCTTTCCAAACAACTGATCGAGACATGAAAATTAAAATGGGAATTATGAGCAGTAAACCACAACACTGCTCTCTGCTGAATGTGGAATCATTTACATCTGATTCTTGCCAGCAATTGAGAGATTTAATTTTAATATATTTATTTATTAAGTGCCACAACAAGCTAGAACAATGCTTTACACTTGATTGGCTATATCAAAATGTCAATAATTAGCTATAGTAATAAATAGTACCTGAAGGAGGTCTGATATATTAGGTATTTTTATTGGTTTCTTGGCATATTTCTTTTTATGGAATGAAATTAGACTAGAGATTTAATTTTACAATTTATCTGAAAAAAATCTCTCTCCCTGCCTCTTCCTTTGCAGCTAATTATATTTTTTTCTGCTGTTTATAATTTATTTCATGATCTGCTATGGAATAATTTTAGTGGCTACCTGCCAGTTTACTAATATCCACTGCCCACTGTCTGATGGTGTCAAAATCACAGCATCTGTTCATTTTGGTCTTCACAAAGCTTCCAAAGTATCTAGGAGATTCAAACTGCAGCTGGTGGGGCTGGCCAATATAGAGCTATGTATATTTAATCTCAAACATTTTTAGATGCTTAAACTTTTTTTTTGTTTATGTTTTTTAAATTATGTGTATCATTTGATCACATCTTTCTCAACTGCCCATCATGTTACACATAAATTTACCTCAGTCATAAAGACACCTGGTATTATCTTAATGAATATAATAATGGTACTGTACTTGTACTGTACAGTGTTTTTCAGTGAAGATTCTGTTAGTTGGATTGTCAGTCTCTCCAGACAGCAGACAAGCTGTATCTGGGTACTTACAGGGGATGTGTTGTGGCCATCTTACAAAGACAGCAATTAAGGTGAAAACGCACAATAACCTGCTCAGAAAACTGGCCAGAAAAATATGGAGCACCAATGCCCAAATGTTACACACTTCAGCCATGGCACTTTGTTATTCAGTGGTGGAGTATTGCACTCCAGTTTGGGCTCACTTGTCTCACACAAAGATGACCGGCGTACAACTAAATTCCATCATGCGTATTATTTCAAGCACACTTAAATCTTCTCCTCTACCACGGTTGTCAATTCTCTGCAATATTGCTCTGTCAGTGTTCGCAGAGAGGAAAGCGTAGCAAAGCTCATGACAAAAGTGCATGGTATGCCATATCTGTTGTTAATTAAAGACTTGTTTAATCCACCACATGGTCGTCTGCCCTCACATCGCCTGTTGTGGATAATTTTACTTCGTAAGGGACTTATAGTAGATGCATGACGAGATTCATGGTCCACAGAAAAAGTGACAAATAATTATCTTGTCTCAGACCCCACTCAACAACAACCCGGGTTTGATTTACCGCGAAGGCAGTGGAGGCTCTGAACCAGTTTTGTACTTGACATGGAATTTGTGCTGCAGCAGAATTTCGGTGGCGTTTTAGAGACAGTCCATTATGTCAATGTGGGCAGCCACAAACCATGACACATATTGTTGAAGACTGCAAGATGACTCGGCTTCCTGGAGGTCTTCACGCCTTGAATATTGGTGATAAGAAAACTGTGGCTTGACTTGACTGGATTGCATACACCAAACATAAATATAAGTGAAGATTCTCACAGCATTTCACAGTCACTGGACCAAATTAATCTCCAATGGAACACCACTGAAGTTTTTCCCAACTGCACCCTTAGAGGAGATGCATTATCCCCATTTTAAAGATGAGTAAAGGGAGAAGTTAAATGATTTGCTCATGTCACTTGTGGATCAGTGATAGCTCTGGGACTAGACTACAAGATTTTTTGTGGAAAAATCTTATATAATTTAATGGAAAATGATAACCTCTCTCTGGCTCCTTTTGAATCATTCTGTAGAATTTAATAGAAAATGATAGCCCTGCAACAGAATTCTATAGCCTTCAGAAAGGGTATTATTCTCTATTAAATTCTAGAGGTTTTCTAGAATAATTTCTAAAGACCCCTATTACATGCCTATTGCCTATGGCACCTGTTGGTTCCCCCTCATTACATTTTGCATAACGGCTGACTCCCTGTTCTAACCACTATATTCTTCTTCCACATTATGAATAATATACTGAAAGGAACTAATGGCTTTCCCATAATGGGTTGTTGGTGCGTAAGCACCCAGACTCTCATGAAAGAGTCTGGGAACGCCTACACTAGAAGCATTACGGTAGCACAGTTGCAGTACTGCAGATATGCTGCTGCAGCGTAGACATTTGCTATAGTTCCATGATTGTGAATCTACCACCTCAAGAGGTGGTCACTAGGTTGACTAGCCTATCATTGTCTGTAGCTGCTGTATTTAACTTCACAAGCTAAAGAGGCACATGCAGCAGCCAGACAAGACTGCATAATTTGCCTTAGGCATTCCAGCCCTTGCTTCACCACCCAAACACTGGACTCCAGGATGAGTAGTTACTGAAAACCAATTTCATCACATATAGGATCCTCTAATCCCAGGAGATCAGCCACATAGCCAGGTCAATAAATAACTCAGATCTTACCCCATAAGCATGCTGTTGCCAGTCCTTTAGTATCTAATATCTAAAGGTTTATTTATGAGAGAAAAGAAAGAGGAGAGTTAAAATGGTCAGAGAAATCATATACATACAATCATTGCAAAGTTCTTGGATCAGGTTTGTAGCAGTGATGTTACAGACTGCTGGCTTGTAAAGTCTCTGGTAATTTCCAAAAGATTGTAAGGTCCTCGGTCCATAGTCAATATGCTCCTTTTAGTGTAAGTCCATAGTCCATAGATCAGAGAAGGAAAGAGGCAAAATGGACATGCTTCCAGGGTCCTTTATACCTTGTCCCATGTGGAGAGGATGCTCTTAGTCTTAGGCTATGTCTACACCATGGACCTTACAGCGGCACAAGGTCTCTTGTGTAGCTGCTCTATGCTGGCAGGAGAAAGCTCTCCCGCCAGCATAACTAAACCACCCACAACAAGTGACGATAGCTATGTTGGCGGAGAAGTTCTCCCGCCAACATAGCGCTGTCCACACTGGTGCTTTTGTTGGACTGGGTTGTGGGTGTTTTTGAGTTAAATGTTCTTTAATGGGCCATCAACTTGAACGGTTCATTCAGAATGTGCTGGCTAGACTGGATGTAAATTACCTTGTGAGTGTTACCCCAGGACAGACACATTTGAAATACTGGCACATAGTCAACATTCATAACTTTAGATACATGCAAACAGTATAACCCTACTCAGCAAATCATAACTTTTTCATATGACACACTTTGTACAGGATTTGTTGCAATTGTCTAACAGGGGCAATATCAGTGATATAATTGCTCATGTTTCAATCATACAGCATCACAGGCCCTCACCAAAGAATTGCATACCTTTTCCCAGAGAGAAACAGGGGCACCAGGCAGCTGCTTCGTGAGACAGGGCAATGGTGCCTGACCTGAGGTTCTGCAAAAGGGAGTTGCTTGGGGGCTGTCAGTTGCCCACTGTGTTTGAGGAAAACAGGGCTGGTGTACATTTTGTAGATAAACAAAGTACGGTAAGAAAATACCTGACTTCATGCCACTGATTTCCACTCCAAGTAGGAAATTGACCTACAAGCCATGAACATCTGTTGCTAGGCAAACAGACAACAACAATTTATCAGTGAGAGGCTGAATTAATAAATCAGAGGTTACAAGAAACAATAAATGACTTCTTTGCTATTTTCCTCCTTTGCTAGTTATTTGGGAGATATTTAAAGTGCTGTGGGGACCAAAGAATGAAAACCAAAATCCATCAAAGAAAGTTGCAGCAGCTCTGTGCTTTACGCCGTACACTAAAATGACCCTTCCCTACTGCTGTTGACTACTGTCCATCTATAGAGTACATAAATATTTAGATCTCTTTTAAAGGCTTGATCCTGTGCCATGTAAGTCAATGGGATATTTGCCATTTACTTCAATGGGAACAGGTTCAGGGCCTACAAGTATACAGCCCCCTCCTAAACTGCTTTACTCATGTGTTTGGTCCTTACTTATGTGAATAACTGTATTGTGAGTCAAGGTTTGCAGGAACAGATCTATATTCAGTAACTTTTCACAGAATCACAGAAATGATAGATAGGAAAAGACCTAATAAGTTCCTAGTCAGTGACTCTGCCAATGCGTGATTGTTTCTTATAGTCTATTTTCTTCCAGAGCTTTTGTCTGGCCTAAAAATTGAGGGGGTAGGTCAATGCAGTCCATGTTATGAAAATAGTGGGATTTCAGCCTCAAGAGCTATCAGGCCAGCACACTAACTTCACACAAAAAGGTTAAAGAAAAGTGTTGTTGATAACTGGCACTTCCATAGCACCTCTCCTTTAAAGATATCCGATGCATTAAAGTTCAGCTTCAGAAGACCCTGTGAGATAAGCCCATTTCACAGATTGGTAGACTGAGGGAATGTCTACACTCGATGATTAATTTGTGTTAAAAAAAGGTGCTGGGGCTGAGAGTGCTAGGACATGCCTTGTATATCACTAAGCCCCGGCAAGCACCAGCACAAATTAAGTTCTGTCTATACCACAGCAGCACAGCTGTGGCGCTGCAGCTGTGCTACTGTAGCACCATAGTGTAGACACTTCCTACCTCAACGGAAGGGGTTTCTCCATCAACATAAGTAAGAAATTCTTCCATTGGCCTAGCTGCATCTACGGGGGGACATTAGGTTGACATAACTATGTCACACAGGGCACAAAATTTTGCATAGCCCTGAGCAATGTAGTTGGGTTAATCCAAGTTTTAGGTGTAGACCAGGCCTCAGACCCCAAAGCCTAATCCTGTGAAGTGCTTAGCACCACAGTTGGCTAATGAAATGAAGGTCATGTGGCCAGTCAGAGCTGGCACAGAACCCAGCAGTCCTGACTCCCTGTCGGCTGTTCAGAAAACCAGGTCTTCATAGGCTAAATGGCAGCTACTGTATGCTATCTTTCAGTTACTAATGAATCCATCACTATGGCAAGGTTTTCCAGTAAGAAATCTCAGTTCCTGACCAAACTGGGTTAAAAAAGGAATAATTTAAATTCTGTTAAAAGACGGAAGAAATAAGGTTTGGGTTGGTTTTTTTGTTTTGTTTTGTTTTTTGGGGGTTTTTTTTGGTAATGGATACTTGGATGGGTTTTTGCATTTAAAAAATGAATAACATGAAGCAGCCAGTTATTTCTGCCATTGAAGATTAATTTCTATGGCATTATCCAATGTAATCCTTGAGGAATTAATTGCATTTATATTCCGTATCTTAAAACCAATTTATATAATCATGCAATCTGGAACAGATAAGTCCATTCGTGGGAAACTGCTATCTCTCACCATTATCTGACTCAGACTCAGACAGGTTACAGCCCCCTGGGAATAGAGGAGCTCACTGAAATGCCATTTGTAATGCAGAATGACAAATCCTGGAGCCAGAATGATAATCTCAGAAAATTCTATATGAATATTTGGTCTGTCTCAGCAGAAATGATGAATGGTCCGGTAGAATCAGGACACGGTCCATTGTATTAATTACTGCAGAGAATTGTTAAATACAAACACCAAAGGCACTGCAAAGGCCCTGGGTAGAGGCTGTGGGACTGAAAGACAGGGCAGGGTTTGGAATGCTGTGTTCTGAGTACACAAGCAAAAGGGACGCCCGAGACAGGTTGCTGGAAACACCACTACGGCCACAGGAGAGCTGTGGGCAGGGCTGGATTTCTAATTAGGCACAGTAGGCACATGCCTAGGGGTGCTGGCATGGGCGGTGGGTGGAGCTCACCTTTGGGGAGGCTAGCCCCTGGCTCCACCCCTTCTGCCCACGCCTTCCCCACAGCCAAAGCCCCGAGACCCCATGCCCCCCCGTGACTGGAACCACAAGCCCTCTGGCCTGGAGTTCCCCACTCCACCGCAGGAGCACTCGACTGGAAAAGCCCCAGACTGGCCAGAGTCCGGAGCGCCCCCTCCCCCCACCCGGCTGGCCGAAGTCCCGAGCCCCCTGTCCCCCAGGAGCCCCGGGCTGGCCAAAGCCACGCCGTGCCTCCCCGCCCAGGGGAAAAGCTTCTGTTACTTAGACACTTTTGATATGCCCCATGCACGTGGCATAATAAAACAAAAACTTCACCGCCAAACCCCGCAACCGTGGATCTGGCGGCGGCCACAGCCGTGGCCACATCAGGGAGGCAGAGCCTCCCCAGGCCTATTATACCCAACGCCCATGGGCGCCTACAAGTTAAAGTGGATTAAAAGTTAATACATACAGCTCCCTGGTGGGCGGCCAGACTCCTGGCATGGGTTGGTGGCCTCCCAGCATGTGGGGCTGGGGCATGGTGAATGTCCGAGTCAGCCCACCTGGGGGAGCTGCGAGCCGTGGCCAGGCGGGTCAGCTACTGAAGGTACTGGGAGCTTCCCAGCCCCTTCCCAATATTGGCTGCCCCACTGCCTCCACCCCATGCCAGGAAGGGAGATGGAGGGGTGTAGCTGGCGCCCCATTCACTTGCACGGGCAGAGCTGGAGCATGGCTGCCGCGCCAGGCTGTGGGAGGAACAGAAGACATCCGGGGACCACTTGCTGTGGGGAGAGGTACAGTCCCTCCCCTTGCACCTCACCTGGGGTGGGTGGGTTACTCCCTGGCTCGGGCTGGGAGCACCGTGCATGGTGGACAGTCTCATGCCTTCCCGGGGACTTGACTGTGTTTATATTTCTTTTCATTTAATTTTTTACAGAAAACACGAAGATCAGCTGTAGGTGGCTGGGGAGGGGGCGCTGAAGATGCTGTGCCTAGGAGCGTGTAAGGTGTAAATCCGGCCCTGGCTGTGGGTGGGACAGTGGCACCGGAATTGTGTGCGGGGGAGGGGGAGGCAGGAGGCCAATGCCCTCCCATTTTTTGAAAGCCAATGCCCATCCACTTTTCACCAGGGTGGACCCCGCCCCTTTCCCCTCCTCTCCCCCACCCCCGAGACCCTTCCCTAGCCAGGCCAGTGTGGAGCCCAGCTGGGGAGCCCTGGCAGCTGTGGGGAGCTGCGGCAGATCCTCCACCTGCCCGGGGTGCTGGAGACTGTGGGGTGGGGACACAGGCCGAGGACTGCTCTGGCCTCCACACTGTGGGCAGGTGGAGGGTCTGCCGCGGCACCCCACAGCTGCCCACCTTGCTCTTATCATGGCCGGGCTGCAGCTCCAAGGACCCCCCCCAGCTGGAGCCAGGTCGGGGAGAGCTGCATGGGCAGGGGTCCGGGGGGCGGGCTGGGGGCTGCTTTTGGGGCTCCCAGGCCCCGCTTTGACTTTCAGCTTGGCCAGGGGTGGGGCCCCGCAGGGGCAGGGCCTCGGGGTGGGGGGTGGAGGCTGACTCTGGCACCCTTGGGGTGGGACACAAGAGGCAAGTGTGATAAGAAAGCCACAGCGTAGGCTGCGTATGGGTCCCTGTGGCATAGGTTTCAAGAAGGCCTTTATATTTGTTTTCACTAGCCCTGTAGGAAATTAGCTGTCTATCAGTGATCACCCTTATAGTAAACTCATGCAGAATTTAATAGGAATCCAGCATCAGAATTTTAAAGGTATTTAGGCACCTAAAGATGCAGATAGGTGCCTGGGGTTGGCTTCCCAAGTGGGACTTAGGGCCTAACTGCACATTTAGGCACTTAAATCCAAAATTTAGAGTCTCAAAAAGCCTGCTCAGCTGTTTCCTAACCCTGTAGAAACCTAAATTCATTAGGCACCGAAATTTCTACTCATAACGTGGCACCTATGTTTGTGCTTCTGGGCATATGCACAGCACCTTTGTCCTGATACCACTCAGCAGCTCGCCACCTAAGCCCCAGAGGGACTCATGAACTAGGCATTCCCCTACCTCTCTTGCCTGCAGGGTGTGATTCAGTAGACGTGCTCAGAGGCCACCTTTTAGCACTTCTATCACATCGGGCCCCACAGCTGGAGGATGTGGTGGCTCCGTTCCCCCTTTTATTGCCTAGCCCAGTGGTTAGAGCAAAATTATGCAGAGAGGAAAAGATGTATTGTTAAATGCTTTGCAAAGAGGGATACAGGGCCAAATTTGCAAAGGTATTGAGGTGCCTAAAGATGCAGATAGGTGGCTAATAGGATTTTCAAAAGCCCCCAGGTGCCTTCAGTGATTTTGAAAACCTCACTAGCACAGGTGCCGACTTTGTCCTTTCCTGGGGGGTGCTCGACCCCCACTCCACCCCAGGCCCTGCCCCCACTCCACCCCTTCCCCCAAGCTCCCACCCCTGCCCCGTCTCTTCCCGCCCTGTCCCTCCTCTCCTGTCCCTGCCCCATCTCCACCCCGTCTCTTCCCACCCCATTCCACCCCCTCCCCCAAGTGCATCCTGCCCTCGCTCCTCCCCTTCCCCCTCAAGAGCTTCCTGCATGCTGCTAAACAACTGATCCACGGCGAGCGGGAGGCACTGGGGAGAGGAGGAGGAGGTGATAGGAGGCAGGGCCGGCTCTGGCTTTTTTGCCGCCCCAAGCAAAAAAAAAAAAAAAATCGGGGCGGCCAGAACGGCAAAGCAGAAAAAAAAAAAACCTGCGGGGCGGCCGGAGTCAGGGTGCAGGGGGACTCCCTGCACTGCAGACATGCCCCAACTAGCGGGCGGGAGGAGGAGGGAGCGGGGGGGGGAGAGAAAAGGGGGGTGGCCAGGGCTTCAGTGGGGCGCTCGCCACGCGGCCCCGACCACTGCGCCGCCTGCCGGGAGGGCTCCGCGCCGCTCCGGTTGGCGGGGAGGGAAGGACGCGGGCTGCCCTGCCGGGCTTGCTACAGACCTGGCACCGGTTGGGGCAGACGGAGTGCGCAGCCCGCTCCCAGCAGGGCGCTCCCCTCCTCCGCGCCGCCGCCCCCTACAGGGCGGCCGGAGTGGCAAACAAAACAAAACAAACAAAAAGCGGCCGTGCCACCCTAGGATTGGGCGTAATGCCACCCCGTAGAAACTGCCACCCCAAGCACGAGCTTGCTTGGCTTGTGCCTGGAGCCGGCCCTGATAGGAGGGCTATCAGTGGGTGTTGAGCACCCACCATTTTTTTCCCGTGGGTGCAGGCTGGACCACCCATGGAGTCTGCACCTATGTTCACTAGATACCTATTTACACCTAAATACCTTTAAACATCTGGCCCTTAGCCCTTCACTGCTAAAGTCTGAACTTGTTCCACACAGAAACAAAACCTCTTGATTTTCCTCGCACTGTCTCATCTCAATAAGAGCACACATTAAACTGGCTGCAATTGCCATGTCATTTCTTTTTACATGTTATGTTCCACTGACACTGCTCACGTGAAGTCAGTGCAACAACAGAGCTGTATTCCCCAGTCCCCACCTAGCCCAGCTCTGTAAAGGGCAAACCTCAAAGCCCCCAGTCTCTCCTTCAGGGAGTGGAGGGAAACAACATTGTAAAAAGGGGGAGTGTGGGAGAAGTCATTTAAAATTATTCTGAACACCCAGTTTTGTGAGATCCCTTTGTAACTCTTCACAGTCTGCTTTGGCCTTAATTAGCTTGAGTAACTAAGATCACTTGTTGTGAGCCTCATGGAAAGAGTGGTTTTCTTTCCCGGTGGTTGCTGGGTTAGTGACTTGGATTGGGGAAGATCGTCTCCTCTTGGGATGAGGGCAGCATGGAAGAAAAGGCATGGAGACCAGAGCCAAATGGAGCAAAAAGGACCTTTTTGTCTCACAGTATGAAGTTTCTGCCAACTTCCTGTAGCATCCTGTCAAATATGCTTGATGAATTAAGGCGGTTCAGAAATATTCCTTAGGCATAGGTGAAATAGTCATACTGAACAATAGATATATCCACATCTGCGTTGGACTCATCTTTAGGATGGGTTTAAATAATGTGGATATTTTATATTTATACAGTAACTAAAGAAGGACAAAGCCCTCCACAAACAATATTACGTAGCACCACCAAAATGCAGCTGCTTCTAATCTGGGCAAAAGCAGCAGCCAGGTGATAGCATGCTATACTGTAGTTGGATAGACACTGAAGAAAACCCTGCTTAATGTGATATGCAATGGGATCTTTCATGTCTGTGGTATGCAAAACCTTGATTTTTATGGTCTCATCTGAAGGAGCTCTCTCTCCCCCTCACCCAGTAAATTGGATGGAATTTAATTTCCTGTATCTCCAGCAGAAGAATAAAAGCCTGAGGCAGCCTAGACAGCAGTCAGAATGTGGTTCCAGGGAGTCTATATATTTTAAACCCAATGCTTAGATCAATAAACCATTCCCCTGGTTTAAAATAAAGGCTCGTAAATATGTGTTCTCCACCCAACTCGGGGGAAAATATGATTTTCTTTTTAATGTGACCAGGGGAAGTTTGTACATCTCAACAAGTGATAATTGGAAAACAACCACCTGTGAGAAATCTCTTCCCTTCTAAGATGAGACAGCCGAAAATGGAAATAAACAGATCACAGCCTACGGGCCTCAAGGGTCTTTCCACTTGAGTGAAGGAGAGTAGAAATGAAATGGCAAAATCAGAGCTGACAATTGCCGAGCTATATGCTAGAGGTGACCTGCAAATGGATTTTAACACATTCCTAACAACCACAGCAATTGTGCTGCATGCCCCAGATAACTAGTAAGAAAGGCAGTCAGCACAGGTGGATTATATGCTACTTTTCCTATCTGTAGCTCTTAATAGGCTGTGGATATCTTGATACTCTCTGTATGCTCGTTGACTTTTGGAGCCCTAGGTCCTGTGTATGTGGTATCTGGCTATATGTCTAAGTGGTACTTTCCATGCTAGGCACTACTGTCTTGAGTCCAGCATGAACTCTTGCTAGAAACAACTAAGTAGATGTGATTCCAGTGCTACATGAACTGAATATGTGTGCCCTTGTTGCCAAGAAGGCTAACGGCATATTGGGCTGCATTGCTAGCAGAACGAGGGAAGTGATTATTCCCCTCTATTCAGCGGCACTGGTGAGGCCACATCTGGAGTATTGCATCCAGTTTTGGGCCCCCCACTACAGAAGGGATGTGGACAAATTGGAGAAAGCCCAGCGGAGGGCAACGAAAACGATTAGGGGGCTGGGGCACATGACTTATGAGGAGAAGTTTAGGGAACTGGGCTTATTTAGTCTGAAGAAAAGAGCAGTGAGGGCGAATTTGATAGCAGCCTTCAACTACCTGAAAAAGGTGGAGCTCGGCTGTTCTCAGTGGTGGCAGATGACAGAACAAGGAGCAATGGTCTCAAGTTGCAGTGGGGGAGGTCTAGGTCGGATATTAGGAAAAACTATTCCACTAGGAGGGTGGTGAAGCACTGGAATGGGCTACCAAGGGAGGTGGTGGAATCTCCATCCTTAGAGCTTTTTAAGGCCCAGCTTGACAAAACCCTGGCTGGGATGATTTAGTTGGTGTTGGTCCTGCTTTGAGCAGGGGGTTGGACTAGATGACCTCCTGAGGTCTCTTCCAACTCTAATCTTCTATGATTCTATGATTCTAATATCAGCCAGAGTATTACATGAGAAAGTGATGCTGCATTGTTTTGTGACATTGTTGCTTGAATTGGGGATGTAGGTGGGACTGCTATCTATCCATCTAGCTTCATAGGTTTTAAGCACAGCTGGAACCATTATGATAATCAGGGATCCTAGAAATCAGTTTGCCATAGAAAAACCCGGAAAAACATGGAATTTGCATTTTTACAGAGAATCTCTATTAGCAGGAGTGTTGTAAGCAAGACATGAGAAGTAATTCTTCCACTCTACTCCACGCTGATTAGGCCTCAACTGGAGTATTGTGTGCAGTTCTGGGTGCCACATCTCAGGAAAGAGGTGGACAAATTGGAGAAAGTCCAGAGAAGAGCAATAAAAATGATTAAAGGTCTAGAAAACATGACCTATGGGGGAAGATTGAAAAAATTGGGTTTGTTTAGTCTGCAAAAGAGAAGACTGAGAGGGGATATGATAACAGTCTCCAAGTACATAAAAGGTTGTTACAAGAAGGAGGGAGAAAAAATGTTCTTCTTAACCTTTGAGGACAGGACAAGAAGCAATGGGCTTAAATTGCAGCAAGGGAGGTTTAGGTTGGACATTAGGAAAAACTTCCTAACTGTCAGGGTGGTTAAGCACTAGAATAAATTGCCTAGGGAGGTTGTGGAATCTCTGTCATTGGAGATTTTTAAGAGCAGGTTAAACAAACACCTGTCAGGGATGGTCTAGATAATACTTAGTCCTGCCTTGAGTGCAGGGGACTGGATTAGATGACCTCTTGAGGTCCCTTCCAGTCCTATGATTCTATGATCTTTAGTTTTTACATTTTGTGAAAAAATAAAAAATATATTAACTAAATTATACTGAAAGTAACGGTCATTTATTCCAGAGGTTCTCAAACTGGGGGGCTGCAGAATGTATTCAGGAGGGAGGGGTATGAGACACTGCTGGCAGTGGCGCTGCCTTCACAGAGGTGCACCTGGCCAGCAGCCACCACTCTCCAGCTGTCTAGCTCTGAAGGCAGAGTGGAGAGCAGTGGCTGCTGGCCGGGTGTCCAGCTCTGAAGGCAGTGCCGCCGCCAGCAGCAGCACAGAAGTAAGGGTGGCATGGTATGATATTTGCACCCTTATTTCTCCGCTGCTGATGGTGGTGCTGCTGCCTTCAAAGGTGGATAGCTGGAGTGCAATTTTATTAATTTTACTTTATCATAATGATTCATGGCACTGGTAGGTTTCAAACTTGCTTAAAAATTGTAAATATATCAATAAAACATTGCGTTTAACTAACACCTATATATATTGTGTCTAGGGAAACTAAAGTTCAGCATTTCATTTTAATCACAGAACATTTTTGTTTTTTTTATCACGGAAAACTAGGATCTCTGATGATCATCTAGCAATGGCCATGTGTTCTTATACCAAGGTTTCTTATCTCACCCTTGGAACTCTTCACTGTTGTCAGTGGGGGCATGGGGGGGAGGGAAGGATGGGATGACATTGTGCTGTTGTCCCTTTATGACCCAAGCAGCTGGTTAAAGCTTGGGACCCTGTGGGTTTTCCAGTTGGGAATAGAAATTAGGAGTAATCAGGTGTTATTTTGATGCAATTTTGTTTATTTACAAAGAACATACAAAGTCCTATGTCTCTGAACACAGAGGGAATCAAATAGCAGGAAACAGCACCAAAGGCACTCTCTTAGCCTGCACCCCTGACCCAAAAACCTCTGCCCAAGTTTCTTCCAGGGTCAGACACTGTGCTTTCAACTTCTCCTTCAGGATGTTTCTCTCAGTCTTTTTTGTCTCGCTTCAGATTCTAGTGATCTCTCTTCCCCCTTCCCCCACTCAAATAATATTCAGCCAAAAGCTCCTGGGCACATTCACACACACCTTTTGTCTTAGCCCTGGTCTACACTACAAGTTCAGGTCAAATTTAGCAGCGTTAGATCAATTTAACCCTGCACCTGTCCACATGACAAAGCCATTTTTGTCGACTTAAAGGGCTCTTAAAATCGATTTCTGTACTCCCCAACGAGGCGATTAGCGCTGAAATCGACATCGCCGGGTCAAATTTGAGGTAGTGTGGACCAGGGCTGGCTCCAGGGATTTGGCTGCCTTAAGCAGCCAAAAAAAAAAAAAAAAAGCCGTGATTGCGATCTGCGGCGGCAATTCGGCTGAAGGTCCTTTGCTCCGAGCAGGAGTGAGGGACCATCCACCGAATTGACGCCGAATAGCTGGACCTGCCACCCCTCTCTGGGGTGGCCACCCCAAGCACCTGCTTGCCAAGCTGTTACCTGGAGCCGGCCCTGGTGTGGACACAATTCGATGATATTGGCCTCCGGGAGCTATCCCAGAGTGCTCCATTGTGACCGCTCTGGACAGCACTCTCAACTCAGATGCACTGGCCAGGTAGACAGGAAAAGCCCCAGGAACTTTTGAATTTCATTTCCTGTTTGACCAGCGTGGCGCGCTCATCAGCACAGGTGACCATGCAGTCCCAGAATCACAAAGGAGCTCCAGCATGGACCAAACAGGAGGTACTGGATCTGATCGCTGTTTGGGGAGATGAATCTGTGCTATCAGAACTCCGTTCCAAAAGACAAAATGCCAAAATATTTGA
>NW_020664409.1:89440383-89524205 GCF_002925995.2 Terrapene triunguis
CCACCCCTCTCTGGGGTGGCCACCCCAAGCACCTGCTTGCCAAGCTGTTACCTGGAGCCGGCCCTGGTGTGGACACAATTCGATGATATTGGCCTCCGGGAGCTATCCCAGAGTGCTCCATTGTGACCGCTCTGGACAGCACTCTCAACTCAGATGCACTGGCCAGGTAGACAGGAAAAGCCCCAGGAACTTTTGAATTTCATTTCCTGTTTGACCAGCGTGGCGCGCTCATCAGCACAGGTGAGCATGCAGTCCCAGAATCACAAAGGAGCTCCAGCATGGACCAAACGGGAGGTACTGGATCTGATCGCTGTTTGGGGAGATGAATCTGTGCTATCAGAACTCCGTTCCAAAAGACAAAATGCCAAAATATTTGAAAAAATCTCCAAGGGCATGATGGACAGAGGCTACAACAGGGACCCGCAGCAGTGCCGTGTGAAAATTAAGGAACTCAGGCAAGCCTACCAAAAAACCAAAGAGGCAAACGGCTGCTCCGGGTCAGAGCCCCAGACATGCTGCTTCTGTGATGAGCTGCATGCAATTCTAGGGGGGGCCCCTACCACTACCCCACCCCGTCCATGGACACCTGCAAGGGGGGAGTCTCATGCAACAGGGATGAGGATTTTGGGGACGAGGAAGATACATAAGAACATAAGAACAGCCGTACTGGGTCAGACCAAAGGTCCATCTAGCCCAGTATCCTGTCTACCGACAGTGGCCAATGCCAGGTGCCCCAGAGGGAGTGAACCTGACAGGTAATGATCAAGTGAGCTCTCTCCTGCCATCCATCTCCACCCTCTGACAAACAGAGGCTAGGGACACCATTCCTTACCCATCGTGGCTAATAGCCATTAACCTCCATGAATTTATCCAGTTCTCTTTTAAACGCTGTTATAGTCCTAGCCTTCTCAACCTCCTCAGGTAAGGAGTTCCACAAGTTGACTGTGCGCTGTGTGAAGAAGAACTTCCTTTTATTTGTTTTAAACCTGCTGCCTATTAATTTCAAGATGAGGAAGTGGAGGAGGTTGAGGATAGCGCACAGCACGCAAACGGAGAAACCATTCTCCCCGACAGCCAGGAACTGTTTATCACCCTGGAGCCAATACCCTCCCAACCCTCCCAAGGCAGGCTCACAGACCATGAAGCCAGAGAAGGCACCTCTGGTGAGTGTATCTTTGTAAATATAATGCATGGTTTAAAAGCAAGCGTGTTTAATGATTAATTTGCCCTGAAGACTTGGGATACATTCGCGGCCAGTACAGCCCCTCCTTTTAAATGGCCAACCCAACGGGTGCTTGATATGGGAAAGGAGGGCGCTGCTGTTTGAAACCATTCCCACATGTTATGAAGGTTGAGGAAGCCGAAAGACTGTGGCTTACCATGGCTGCCTGCAAGCAGAATTCTGTTGCCCGGCCCTGCATGTGTGATCTCTCACACCAAACCAGCAGGCCCTCAATATAAAAGGCAAAATGTGACCTTGTACCGAAAGCACATGTGCTATGTAATGTTAACAGCTTGGTTCACTGTGAAAGAATCTACCCATTGTTCTCTAAAATGTGTCTTTTAAAATACTACTCTCCCTTTTTTTCCTCCCGCAGCTGCAACTGTTTCAACACTACCCCTATCATCTCTGTCCCAGAGGCTAGCGCAGATAAGAAGGCGAAAAAAACGCACTCGCAATGAAATGTTCTCTGAGCTCATGCAGTCCTCCCGCACTGAAAGAGCTCAGCAGAATGCGTGGAGGCAGACAATGTCAGAGTCCAGGACAGCAGAAAATGAACGTGAGGACAGAAGGGACCAACGAGATGAGAGGTGGCGGGAGCAAGAAGAGAGGTGGCAGAAGCAAGATGAGAGATGGCGGCAGCATGATGAGCGGAGGCAGGATGCAATGCTGAGGCTACTGGGGGATCAAACTGATATGCTCTGGTGTCAGGAAAGGCAGCAGGAGCACAGACCACTGCTACAGACCCTGTGTAACTGCCCGCCCTCCTCCCCAAGTTCCATAGCCTCCTCACCCAGACGCTCAAGAACGTGGGGGAAGGGGGGCCTCCGGGCATCCAAGCACTCCACCCCGGAGGACTGCCCAAGCAACAGAAGGCTGGCATTCAATAAGTTTTGAAGTGCAGTGTGGCCTTGTCCTTCCCTCCTCTCCTCATCCACCATCCCACCCGGTGCTTCCCTCCTCCCCCACCCCTCCTGGGCTACCTTGGCAGTTATCCCCCTATTTGTGTGATGAATTAATAAAGAATGCATGATTTTGAAACAATAATGACTTTATTGCCTCTCCAAGTGGTGATCGAAGGGGGGAGGGTGATTGGCTTACAGAGAAGTAGAGTGAAACACGGGGGCAGGTTTTCATCAAGGAGAAACAAACAGAACTGTCACACCATAGACTGGCCAGTCATGAAACTGGTTTTCAAAGCTTCTCTGATGTGCAGCACGCCCTGCTGTGCTCTTCTAATCGCCCTGGTGTCTGCCTGCGTGTAATCAGCGGCCAGGTGATTTGCCTTAACCTCCCGCCCGGCCATAAACATCTCCCCCTTACTCTCACAGATATTGTGGAGCACACAGCAAGCGGTAATAACAATTGGAATATTGGTTTTGCTGAGGTCTAACCGAGTCAGTAAACTGCGCCAGCACGCTTTTAAACATCCAAATGCACATTCTACCACCATTCTGCACTTGAACAGCTCCTTACTACTGTCCATGGTGCCTGTGTATGGCTTCATGAGCCATGGCATTAAGGGATAGGCTGGGTCCCCAAGGATAACTATAGGTATTTCAATGTCCCCAACAGTTATTTTCTGGTCTGGGAAGTAAGTCCCTTCCTGCAGCTGTTCAAACAGACCAGAGTTCCTGAAGATGCGAGCGTCATGTACCTTTCCCGGCCATCCCACATTGATGTCGGTGAAACATCCCTTGTGATCCACCAGTGCTTGCAGCACCCTTGCGGTTTATGTACTGGCTGCTAAGGTGGTCCAGTCCCAAGATAGGGATATGTGTTCCGGCTATCGCCGCACCACAGTTAGGGAATCCCATTGCAGCAAAGCCATCCACTATGATCTGCACATTTCCCAGAGTCACTACCCTTGATAGCAGCAGCTCAGTGATTGCGTTGGCTACTTGGATCACAGCAGCCCCCACAGTAGATTTACCCACTCCAAATTGATTCCCAACTGACCGGTAGCTGTCTGGCGTTGCAAGCTTCCAGAGGGCTATCGCCACTCGCTTCTCAACTGTGAGGGCTGCTCTCATCTTGGTATTCTTGCTCTTCAGGGCAGGGGAAAGCAAGTCACAAAGTTCCATGAAAGTGCCCTTACACATGCGAAAGTTTCACAGCCACTGGGAATCATCCCAGACCTGCAACACTATTCAGTCCCACCAGTCTGTGCTTGTTTCCCAGGCCCAGAATCAGTGTTTCACGGCATGAACCTTCCCCATTACCACCATGATGTCCAATTTGCCAGGGCCCATACTTTGAGAGAATTCTGTGTCCATGTCCTCATCACTATCGTGATCGCGCTATCGTCGCCTCCTCGCCTGCTTTTGCAGGTTCTGGTTCTGCACATACTGCAGGATAATGCGCGAGGTGTTTACAGTGCTCACAACAGCAGCGGTGAGCTGAGCGGGCTCCATGCTTACCGTGGTATGTTGTCTGCAGGAGAGCAGAGTTGCAGCAGAAGTGGTGGATGATGACGGATGCCACAAAAATAGATATTTATACCGAATGACGAGAAGACCTACGAGATGGATTCATGGCACCAGGTCAGCAGGAGAGTAGAGTTGCAGAGGAAGCGGTGGAGGATGATGGTTAGCACCACGCACATTTCCCGAGGAAGAACACACGTTCCCGGGAGACCATGACAGACAACATGGAGAAATTCGCTATCGAGATACGAACAGGAGAGCAGAGTTGCAGTGGAAGCAGTGGATGACAACGGGATGCCACGAGAATAGATATTTATAAAGAATGATGAGAGGACCTGCGAGGTCGATTCATGGCACCAGGAGAGCAGGAGAGCAGAGTTGCAGCGGAAGTGGTGCTTGGATGACGACGGTTAGCACTCCTACTGCACCGTCTCCTGAAAGCAGTATGACGTCTGCAAGTAAAAGAGGCGTGAAACAATTGTCTGCCTTTACTTTCACCGAGGGAGGGGTGACTGACGACATTTACTCAAAACCACCCGCAACAATGTTTTTGCCCCATCAGGCATTGGGAGCTCAACCCAGAATTCCAATGGGCAGCAGAGACTGCGGGAACTGTGGGATAGCTACCCACAGTGCAACGCTCCGAAAGTCAACACTAGCCACGGTACTGTGGACGCACTCCACCGACTTAATGCGCTTAGTGGGGACACACACAATCGACTGTATAAAATCACTTCCTAAACATCGACTTCTATAAATTCGACCTAATTTTGTAGTGTAGACATACCCTTAGGTAGGGGCTTATGCTTACAGTTATGTTCATTGAAGAGTAAGTTCACACCTACCAATTTCAATGGGGTTTTAACTGAACTCATATGTGATGGGGTTTACAGACCCCACACTAAACCCCCTCCCTGAAATTGACTAAAATGGAACTACACTAGAACCTCCGAGTTACGAACACCTCGGGAATGGAGGTTGTTTGTAACTCTGAAATGTTCATAATGCTGAACAAAATGTTATGGTTGTTCTTTCAAAAGTTTACAACTGAACATTTACTTAATACAGTTTTGGAACCTTACTATGCAGAAGAAAAATGATGCTTTTAACCATCTTAATTTAAATGAAACAAGCACAGAAAGAGTTTCCTCACCTTCTCATATCTTTTTTTTAAACATAACCTTTATTTTTTTAGTAGTTTACATAGGTACCGATTTCCTCTCTACCCAGAGGGGGTATGTGCTCAACCCTCGCCACCCATCCCAGACCTGCCCCCACTCCACCCCTTCCTCCAAGTTCTCACCGCCCCTGCTCCGCCACAAGCCCCGCCCCAACCCCATCCCACTCTACCTCTACCTCCAAGCCCCGACCCCGTCTCTTCCTGCCCCTGGCCCCACCCCCAATGCCCCATCCCCACCCCACCTCTTCCCCATGGGAACACCACTGAATGTGGGGGCACAAACAGCTTAAGCCCTTCCATTATCAGACAACTGCTTTGCACATGAACAACTGGGCCACTTCTGATAGGATTGCCCATACATAGACTATAATTACGGGCAGGTCTGGGCAGCAGAATCCAGAGCCCACAGGAAGGGACCAGAACCGTTGGTGGCTCTGTAACACCGACAGACCCGGGTCGTCGGTGGGCGGGATGGAACCTGGGACCTCTGGAGCTAAATGCATGAGCCTCTACTGCATGAGCTAAAAACAACATGACCCTTAGCTAAGACTGTAGACCAGACTCATTAATCTCTAAGTGGTCTCATCCAGGAGGTGAGTGGGTTACATACTCCCCCTTGCTAAGGAAGCGCATCCCAAGCTTCAGAGACTTCCCAGTTGAAATCCCCAATGAGCCCCCACTTGTAACACCGACAGACCCTGGTCGTCAGTGGGCGGGTTCGAACCTGGGACTTCTGGAGCTAAATGCATGAGCCTCTACTGCATGAGCTAAAAGCCACATGACTGTTAGCGAAGGCTGTAGAGCAGACTCATTAGTCTTTCTCTAAGTGGTCTCGGTGTCACTAGATGGGATAGAACACCACACCCAGGAGGTGTGTGGGTTACAGCTGCAGTTCAGTTTAGTGAGGTCAGAGTCCAAGGCTTAATAGATTTGGGGTGTAGTCAGACAATGGCTGAAGAATACCTGGCAAAGGTTGAGAGAAAGCCTTTATGTACCATATTTCTTCAATGCCTCCACAGGGATGTGCACCTGTACCACGCAAGATGAATCTAGTTAGCAATATGGAACCAGAGAGATACAGCCCAGGTGGGAGTGGCCCAAAACCTAGTCTATCCAATGATAATTGGGCAGGACTGGAAGTTCTTCCGGGAATTGATAGAAGCAGGGCAAGGGAAATCCCCAGAGAAAGAAGAGGGGTAGGATGAGGACACAACATTAGGAAACCTCCAGGGGATGGTCAGGCTGGGAGAGGGGTGTCTGTGTGAGGATGATGACCTAGGAGAAGGAATGCCTGCATCCCCAGTTAATGGTCCCAACCCTAAAGACAATGACCTGGGAGAAGGAACTTACACATCCCCAGTTAATGGTCATACTGTTGACCGATGCCTCCGGGGGCTTACACTAAGGTCCTGCGTACCACGCCTCCTAATGTAGACCTGCTCTCAAGCCAAGCTGACTTAATTAAGGAACAACTAAATGATTTGATGTAGAGCTGAGTCTACGAACAGCTTGCCCAGATGAGCGATGTAGCAAAAACTGTGGTAACTAAAACAATGGTCATGCTTTGAATTACAAGAGGAAAAAGATATACCGAGTGGTGAAGGACACTCAGACTGGGGACGTTAGAATGCAATTCCTCATCTTCAAGCGGTTATGAAAGGAGGTGTTGAAGCTGGCCCATGCAATACCCTGCAGAGGACACCTTGGGCAGGAAAAAACACTTGAGAGGGTGACCCTGAGGTTTTATTGGCCTGGCTCCACAAGGAAATGTGGCACTATTATGCTTTAGGCCCTGAATGTCAGAGGACATCCCTGAGGAAGCTCCATAAGGCCCTTCTAGTGTCCCTTCCTGTGGTGAGGACCCCATTTTAAAGGGTAGGAACAGATTTAATAGGATCACTGGAAAAGATCATGACAGGACATCAATATATCTTTGTGATCCTGGACTATGTCACATGCTATCCCAAGGTAATACCCCTCCAGACCACAAAGGCAGCAGTTGTGGCCACGGAGCTTATGAAAATACTCACCTGGGTAGGGATCGCTTCAGAAACAATCACCAACCAAGGAACCAATTTTATGTCACGGTTAATGTAGGAGATGCACAGCTTACTAAAGGTGAAAGCCTTAAGAACATCCATGTACCACATACCAACAAGTTGGTGAAAAGTTTTAGTCAAACTTTGAAAGGGGTTAAGAAGTTTGTGGCCTACAATCCTCTTTATTGGGACCAGCTCCTACCTTCCTTCTTGTTCACTGTCCAGGAAGATCCCCAAGAGTCTATGGGACTTTCCCCTGTTTGGTTACTGGATGGGAGACAGGGATATTAGACCTGGTCTGTGAAATGTAGGAGGGACAGGACTTGAGAACCACCAGCTCAGTACAGTTTGTGTTACGACTCAGAGAAAAACTAATGACTTGGGCAAGTTCGCAAAGAAGAACTTGTTGAAGGTACAACATGACCAAGAGAGGAACTATGACAAAGGGGACCGTATCCAAGAATTCCAACTGAGGGGACTGAATGTTAGTTTTGCTACCTACCTCTGAATCCAAGCCATTAGCCCAATGGCAAGAGCGCTTTGAAATAGTGAGATGGGTTGGAATCATACATTATCTGGTTCACCAGTCCGGGAAAAGAAAGGGTACCCAGATATCTCATATCAACCTGCTGAAAGCATGGAAAGAACAGGAGGCACTTCTCGTCACTATTTTCCCTCCTGAGCACAAGGATGGCCCACAGGCTATGACAGTTCGCTATCTGAAAACTATATCAGTCAGAGAAGGATGATGACCCAAACAGGAGCAGCAAACACACAAGCTCATCCGCATCTTCTGCTCCGTGTTTTCAGCAAACCCAGGCCAGACTCACCTGATGATCCACCAGACAGAAACCAAACCCAGACAAAAAGTGTGAGAAAGCATGTGACCATTACCCAGGAGAATGTGGAAGATGGAGCAGCAAAAACTGTGGAACATATTGATTCTGGAGGTTATCACAGAATCACACAGTGAGTAGCTAAGTCCAGTCATACTTGTGCCCAAGTCAGATGGCTCAACATGATTCTGCACTGACTTTTGAATAGTGAATGCAGTATCCAAGTTTGATGGCTATCTCATTCCTCTGGTCAATGAATTTCTGGAGAAGGCTGGGGGGCTACCTGGTATGTCCACCTTTAACCTGACCCCTGAATCTCAGGAAAAGTTGGCCTTTTACACACCGATAGGCTTATTCCAGTTTAGAACCATGCCCTTTGGTCTGCATAGAGCCGCTGCTACATTTCAGAGATTGACAGACAAGATATTACATCCACATGGACAATATGTGGCCACCTATATCAATGATATTGTCATCTATAGCAAGACTTGGGATGTCCAGATGAAACTTCTCACAACAGTCCTACAGGCACTCCAGGAAGCAGGCTGACAGCCAATCCTGCTAAATGTTGGTTAGCCAACCCTGAAGTGACTAATGGGATATACCATGGGTGGAGGACAGTTACACTCATTGGTGGGAAAGGTGAAGGCCTTTTCAGAATGCCCAGTCCCCTGTACAAAGAAACAGGTGCTTCACTTCCTGGGGATAGCAGGATATTATAGGTGGTTCATCCTCGACTTTGCCATGATTGCTGCCCCCTTAGCAGACCTGGGGAAACATGCCTACCAAGAAAGAGCCGATGGACTGAAGGTTGTGACACAACCTGTGACAAAGCCTTCCAGACAAAAAAAGACTGGTCAAGAACCCCGTTCTGTTCCACCCCAACTTCTCAGAGCCTTTCATTTTGCAAATTGATGCATTGGACATTGAAGTTGGAGCTGTTCTGTCACAAGAGGTGGTGGGAGAAGAACCCCCTGTCCTCTATCTGAGCTGTTTCCCTCAGAAGCTGCCTATTCAGTGATCGAGAAGAATGCCATAGCTGAAAAATGGGCTGTGGACGCCTTACATTGCTACCTATGGGGCCACCCATTCTGACTGGTGATTGAACATGCACTCTACAATGGCTATAATCCATGAAGGACCACCAATTCTTGAGTCATGCGGTGGTATTTGTCTCTGCAACTGTACTGCTTTGAAGTGCTATATCAGACTGTCAAGGATCATAAGAATGCAGACTTCTTTTCATGAGATGTAGAGAGGACTGTCAGCACTAGTCCACCTGGTGACTCTGGAATGGAGCGGGAGGGTGTGTGGTGGAGTTTACAGACCCCACACTACACCAGGGCATGGCACAGCGCAGTACTGAGCTAAGGAGGCTCTGGCCCTCAGCAGTTGCCGGGCATGCTCCAGGTGGAGGGATCGTTTAAAAGGGCACTGGTAGCTCAAGGAAGGAGCTACAGGCTGCACCAGGAAGTGAGGCTGACACCTGTGTTACCAGATTTGCCCATTACTTTGGGGTATGCTCATTTATTATGGTTACTCTTCTGGGGGCGGGGGGTTGTAATTCTATCAACGTACTGCTTGTGTCACATGTGCGTTCATATGGAGCTCTATTTCTCCCTTCTGCAAGTCCCTTCCCAATGGAGCTATCCTGCAGGGCCTAGGTTCCCCAGGGCTGGGTTCCTCCAGCTTCAGAATCAGATGAACACACACACACACACACCAAGTCTGAGTGGACCGGGCCAATCAGCACTTTCAAGCTGACCCCCTTTTATGCCCCTGGGATCAATAGGCTGGGCCAAGTAGCACTTCCAAGCTGCCACCCTCATATGTCCCAGGTTCAGCACATCCCTATCCCCATTTTCACATTACAATTGTACTGGTAGTAACCCACTTGATGAGCAAACCCCACAGTATTTTTGGGCACTACAGGGATCTTTAGCTTAGGTAAGAGGAGCGTTGCTGCAGAGTAAATGGGGGAAGCCAAAAACACAAAAGAGTAAAGTTCAGAGAGAGAGGGAGGGAAGCAGCCAGCTTAACCATAAAAGTTATTTATTGAATAATAGTGATAACCACACAAGGAGAGCCTAAATAAACATAACATTTACATTATTAAAGGTTACAAAAGTCATATATAGAAAACTATACCTGATCAAACAAGTCAGGGTTAGAAAGTTATACCTGAGGTAGAAAAGAAAACATATATAGAGAGAGAGCTGGGATCTCACCACTCCATGAAGCTTGAACTGGTCAGGGTTCCCAGGTGATGGTGGTAGCTCAAGGTCCTGAGTTCTGGAGACAGGCAGAGCCCCTCTGCACGATCAGTCAGGAGAAGATGAAATCCCAGTGGAACGGATGCAGAGTTTGGATCCATGCATCAGAACACTGACTTGAGCGTGGGTAGGTTTTTTTTGTAGGGAAACAACAATGGTTCAAGGGAGAACACTAGAATTGTTTATGGGTAAACTGATGACTCAAGGGTTTCCTTTAGGCTAGATAATAGGAGCCAGTCACTCCTAGCTATGGGTGGTGTTCCTTCCGGGGAGCTCACAATGCAATTAGGCTGCTTCAGTATTTTGGATATCAATCAAGGATTCATTATTAGAATTGGTCTGATAACTGCTGAACTGTGTGTGTGCAGTCATAGGTTCATTAACATCTGGAGCAGAGATCCCCCATGATGCAGTGCTTCCCTGCTTTTCTGGTCCCAGAGTTCAGTGCGGTTCTTGCCTTGGAATCTCTGTTCTCCATTCTGTATGCTAATGGAGATGCCTCCCTGTCCCATCTTTGATGCAGATGAGGCTAGGGGAGTTGCCTTAATCCTATCACCCTTGTCAGGAGGGGTCTAGGTGTGTCTCCCACCGCCCTTCACTGCTCTCTGCAAGTCTTTTCTGTGATCGGTTTTGGTTCAAGCAGAGGCCGGCAGGGGGTGTCCTTCATGAGTCAGACAAGCTGGATACTGCACTGTGGTTCCCCAAGAACACAGAGCTGACTGGTATCACCTGTAGCTGTGAGAAGAGTGGCTTCAGCACTGTTCAGGCTACTCTGGAAGCAGTGGTCCAGATTCTCCCCTCCCCACACTTTGGGAGTTGGAAACTCACAAGAGGCTATGAAGAATGGGACATTGTTCTGTCCAACTGGCAGACTCAGTGGAAACTCTTAAGCCTGTGACTACTCCCCAAATGGAGAAGCCCCAGCCCGGTACAAAGCGACTTGGGGGTGGGAGGTGGGGTATAACTTGGCATAGACCTATGAGTGGTCCACACACTGTAAGGCCCCTCCACACGCTGCCTGGGCCTGGGGCCCCTCCCTTGCTCCCCTGCACCTCTTGTGACAGAATCCTAAAGGGAGTAGGAGGGATTGAGGCCTGTCCCATATGACCTGGCTGGGGCCCTCTCTAGATCGACCAGACCAAAAAGAAGTGTGGAGCCAGTGCCTGACCACTAGACCAGCTGGCTATCAGACTGACCCGCTACACCATAACAAGGGTTCACTCAGCTCATAACAGTAGTAAAAGCACCAGCCGTCAGTGGAGAGCTCCCACCACTGCTATCTGCACTGCTACTTTAGGGTGGGAGATTTTCAGAAAAAGCTCAAGGTAAACTGCAGTTTGTGTATGAATGAGTGATGTTTTAAAGGCATGCCCAGGGGGTCCACACAGGTCCCAAAAGTCTCACCTTTAGACAAGGCCAAAGTAGGGTTGCCAGCCCTCCAGGATTGTCTCTGAGTCACCACGAATTAAAGATTAATCTGTAATTATGTCATGTGACGAAACCTCCAGGAATATGTCCAACCAAAATTCCCAACCCTAGGCCAAAGTGGCTGGGCCCATTTCCTCCAGGTGTTTTTTGAAGACACCAGTTCTAGGAATGAAAAGAGTTCTTTGGCTGTAAATCAAAGCAGGCAGAGGCAGAATCACAGACAAGCTTCTTTTGCCTTCCTCTGTTCCTTGATCAGCCAAATCAAACACCTTGGTAGCAGATTGCCTTGAAGATTATATCTGAAAATGGAAACAATTAGGAGAGAATAGCTGAAATAGACAGGAAAAAAACTAACAAGCCCAAAAGAACAGATACGTGATTGCTAGAGAACTGAAATATTAACCCAACCAATACTTCAGTATCTAATTCCCTTTCCTCATGCAAGGACTGAGTCGGTATCTGAGATCTACAGCCAATTCACCCATGAATCTTTTAAACACTGCCGGATAAAATCATTCTATTCCAGGGGTCGGCAACCTTTCAGAAGGTTTCACGTGCCAGTAATATGGAAAGAAACCTTCTAAAAACGTTAAAATGTAAGTCTATAATATATAACTAAATTATTGTTGTATGTAAAGTAAATAAGGTTTTTAAAATGTTTAAGAAGCTTCATTTAAAATTAAATTAAAATGCAGAGCCCCCCGGACCGGTGGCCAGGACCTGGGCAGTGTGAGTGCCACTGAAAATCAGTTCGCGTGCCGCCTTTGGCACGTGTGCCATAGGTTGCCTACCCCTGTTCTATTCCAACTCATTCAACTAACAAAGCTTAGCAAGAGACCCCCTCCCACCCTTCCTTACATTACATTCTTTAACCACACCAGCTGTTTGTAGGGGTTTGGTAACCCAGTATTTTAAAGTCAGCAGGTACTTAGTACTGTTGTTTCTGGTATTGAAAATGGTGTTAAAATTATAAGCCATCACTTAAAGATATAAGGGTTTCCTGCTCCTACCTGTGGTCTAAGGGGTTCTGTAGGGAAATGTGTGATCTGGGCCTTAAGTAGTCAGTCTGCATGCAAAAGAGCCAATCTGGAGCTGTGCGTCTCTGCTTTAGGGGGCAGTCTGCTTTGCCTCTCTCTGGTTTGGATTGTTGTGTGTTAGATTTCTGAATTCTAAGTAGTAAAGTAGTATCACATTGCAACCTTTCCGGGAGAGTATTTATGTTGCAAGTTTAGTGTAATGTTGGAATTTCAGTTAAATTCTGCTTTCATCACAGCTAAAAGGAAGGATAAGAAACAACGTGGTTCATCAGAGGACTGCAAAGAGGGAGCTGTATTATGCCACTGAAGCTGGTTCTGTGTTGCTTATCTGAGTTGAGAATCAGTGCTGGAAGCAGGACCGTGTCAGAGATCCCCTGTTGTGGGGATCTGAACGGTCAGTGAAAAAGGGTTTGCCATCCAGGATAAGAAAACATTCCTCCAAGAACTTTCCTGAAAAGAACATTCCTTGCAGCACCATTTCCTGACAGGACAATCTTTCCTAGGATTTTTATATTCCCTGCACAAGATACATACTCCTAAACATTGTTTTGCTTAGCTCAGTAGTTTGGTTCTGGTCTTGGCTGGCTATGGCCATCTCCTGGGCAGCTGGCCTAGATGCTGCCCTCTCCTGGGCTGGGAGGCCTGTGCCCTACTCTCTTCTTTCTCCCAGCTGCTTGGTTCCTTTCAAAAGCCTTGAAAGCTCCCATTGGGTTTTGTTCCATCTTGCCCATAGCCCCTTTCTGCTAATTCACATCCCTTCCAATCTGCTGCTCCAGCAGTTTCTGCCAGCCTTCTTCACTCCACTGACTCCACTCAGAGGTTTAACTGTTTCATGACAGCTTGGATGCTTCTAGTAAAGTAGCTGCCACTACTTTAAAAAAAGTACAGATGATCTTGGACAGTGGGAGACTAGATAATAAGGACATGTACCCTGGCTCAGAATCAGGCAGGAGGTAACCTTACCTATGGAATGGTTGCCTTTATTTTGCCCTGATGACCATGTTGAAATTGCACATCTAAACATTGCATTGGAATTGAATGTTTAAATGCTAACTTCTTCCATTGTATTTAACTGGAGTATAAAAGCCACTGAGACTAGGCTATGTTTTAAGCATATGCAGACTTCATATTAAGTACAGAGCCTCACAGAGCAGTGTCAGTAAAAACAGAGAGACGACCTTAGGATTGGCCTGTTTCATTGAGTAGCTTTACACTAGCAAAAGGATGGCCTGGAACACTCAGCAGGTCTTTTCTGCCTCTGATTCTCTAGGCACATGTCTTCAGCTAGCGTGTGGGAATAGAACGACATCTGAATTCTGTCAATCTTCTATCAGCAACTAAACTTCTATATAGCAGTGAAAGCAGACTGTATAAATGCAGCAGCTCATTAGTGCAGACCTTTGGGCGACCCTACAATTAAGCAAAACAGGTTGACATTTGATAAAAAAAAAATGCTAATGCTGGGGAAAAGTAAGAGCAGAGAGACAAGATAGTGCAATGGCAGGGAAACTCATGAAAAATACATTCAGAGCTGTAATTCCCTGAAAACAGTACTTCAGAGAGAGGTGTCTGGCTCAGTGATATCATTCCAAGCATGAAGTTACCATGTGTCAGCTGGATGTATCTGCCGCGGGGATTTTAATAGACAGGCAGAGCACCAGCAGGTAGCTGAGGATATTTCTTTGAACTGTCTCCAGCTCACATGACTTAAAATATTTCAAGGACTTTTAAGATCCTTTCCTGTATCACTAAAATCCACAGTTCTGTCATTCATTCTGGTATTCTCGAAAATTAAAACATCAACACAAAAGCATCAGAAAGATAGGGCATTTCTCCCCTCCCCACAAAGGAAAAATAAATAAACGTGACCTAGCAAATTTCCTTCAGCAGCTAGAAACTACACTCCTTTAAATCTTTGTTTCTTGGCATTTTGCCCATTATAAGATGGTCTTCATCAGGGATTCCTGTCTAGCCAACTTATTGTGCAGCTGAAGTTTAGAAGTGTGAGCAACAAGGGTGATGTCGTGGTGGTAGTCTGCTATAGACCACCAGACCAGGGGGATGAGGTGGAGGAGGCTTTCTTCCGGCAACTAACAGAAGTTACTAGATCACAGGCCCTGGTTCTCACGGGGGACTTCAATAGACCTCAATATCTGTTGGGAGAGCAATACAGCAGTGCACAGACAATCCAGGAAGATTTTGGAAAGTGTAGGGAACAATTTCCTGGTGCAAGTGTTGGAGGAACCAACTAGGGGCAGAGCTCTTCTTGATCTGCTGCTCACAAACAGGGAAGAATTAGTAGGGGAAGCAAAAGTGAATGGAAACCTGGGAGGCAGTGACCATGAGATGGTCGAGTTCAGGATCCTGACACAAGGATGAAAGGAGAGCAGCATAATATGGACCCTGGACTTCAGAAAAGCAGACTTTGACTCCCTCAGGGAACTGATGGGCAGGATCCCCTGGGAGAATAACATGAAGGGGAAAGGAGTCCAGGAGAGCTGGCTGTATTTTAAAGAATCCTTATTAAGATTGCAGGAACAAATATGGCAGGTGACCAGCTTGGCTTAACAGTGAAATCCTTGCTGATCTTAAACACAAAAAAGAAGCTTACAAGAAGTGGAAGATTGGACAAATGTCCAGGGAGGAGTATAAAAATATTGCTCCGGCATGCAGGAGTGAAATCAGGAAGGCAAATCACACTTGGAGTTGCAGCTAGCAAGAGATGTTAAGGGTTTCTTCAGGTATGTTAGCAACAAGAAGAAGGTCAAGGAAAGTGTGGGCCCCTTACTGAATGAGGGAGGCAACCTAGTGACAGAGGATGTGGAAAAAGCTAATGTACTCATTGCTTTTTTTGCCTCTGTCTTCATGAACAAGGTCAGCTCCCAGACTACTGCACTGGGCAGCACAGTATGGGGAGG
The DNA here is from genome assembly GCF_002925995.2 of Terrapene triunguis. Lineage (NCBI taxonomy): Eukaryota > Metazoa > Chordata > Testudines > Emydidae > Terrapene > Terrapene triunguis. The sequence continues at coordinate 89,455,743 of NW_020664409.1, forward strand.
AGGTGACCAGCTCTCTGTGGAGAAAGAAGTGGTTCAGGACTATTTAGAAAAGCTGGATGAGCACAAGTGCATGGGGCCGGATGCACTGCATCCGAGGGTGCTAAAGGAGTTGGCGGATGTGATTGCAGAGCCATTGGCCATTATCTTTGAAAACTCATGGCGATCGGGGGAGGTCCCGGATGACTGGAAAAAGGCTAATGTAGTGCCCATCTTTAAAAAAGGGAAGAAAGAGGATCTGGGGAACTACAGGCCAGTCAGTCCCACCTCAGTCCCTGGAAAAATCATGGAGCAGGTCCCCAAGGAATCAATTGTGAAGCACTTAGAGGAGAGGAAAATGATCAGGAACAGTCAGCATGGATTCACCAAGGGCAAGTCATGCCTGACTAACTTAATTGCCGTCTATGATGAGATAACTGGCTCTGTGGATGAGGGGAAAGCAGTGGACGTGTTATTCCTTGACTTTAGCAAAGCTTTTGATACGGTCTCCCACAGTATTCTTGCCAGCAAGTTAAAGTATGGATTGGATGAATGGACTATAAGGTGGATAGAAAGCTGGCTAGATCATTGGGCTCAACGGGTAGTGATCAATGGCTCCATGTCTAGTTAGCAGCCGATATCAAGCGGAGTGCCCCAAGGGTCTGTCCTGGGGCCGGTTTTGTTCAATATCTTCATTAATGCTCTGGAGGATGGTCTGGATTGCACCCTCAGCAAGTTTTCAGATGACAGTAAACTGGGAGGAGTGGTAGACATGCTGGAGGGTAGGGATAGGATACAGAGGGACCTATTACAGAAGGACAAATTAGAGGATTGGGCCAAAAGAAATCTGATGAGGTTCAACAAGGACAAGTGCAGAGTCCTGCACTTAGGATGGAAGAATCCCATGCACTGCTACAGTGTAGGGACCGAGTGGCTAGGCAGCAGTTCTGCAGAAAAGGACCTAGGGGTTACAGTGGATGAGAAGCTGGATATGAGTCAACAGTGTGCCCTTGTTGCCAAGAAGGCTAACAGCATTTTGGGCTGCATAAGTAGGGCCATTGCCAGCAGATCGAGGGACGTGATCATTCCCCTCTATTCAGCATTGGTTTAGATTCATAGATTCATAGATTCATAGATTCTAGGACTGGAAGGGACCTCGAGAGGTCATCGAGTCCAGTCCCCTGCCCGCATGGCAGGACCAAATACTGTCTAGACCATCCCTGATAGACATTTATCTAACCTACTCTTAAATATCTCCAGAGATGGAGATTCCACAACCTCCCTAGGCAATTTATTCCAGTGTTTAACCACCCTGACAGTTAGGAACTTTTTCCTAATGTCCAACCTAGACCTCCCTTGCTGCAGTTTAAGCCCATTGCTTCTTGTTCTATCCTCAGAGGCTAAGGTGAACAAGTTTTCTCCCTCCTCCTTATGACACCCTTTTAGATACCTGAAAACTGCTATCATGTCCCCTCTCAGTCTTCTCTTTTCCAAACTAAACAAACCCAATTCTTTCAGCCTTGCTTCATAGGTCATGTTCTCAAGACCTTTAATCATTCTTGTTGCTCTTCTCTGGACCCTTTCCAATTTCTCCACATCTTTCTTGAAATGCGGTGCCCAGAACTGGACACAATACTCCAGCTGAGGCCTAACCAGAGCAGAGTAGAGCGGAAGAATGACTTCTTGTGTCTTGCTCACAACACACCTGTTAATACATCCCAGAATCACGTTTGCTTTTTTTGCAACAGCATCACACTGTTGACTCATATTTAGCTTGTGGGCCACTATAACCCCTAGATCCCTTTCTGCCGTACTCCTTCCTAGACAGTCTCTTCCCATTCTGTATGTGTGAAACTGATTTTTTCTTCCTAAGTGGAGCACTTTGCATTTGTCTTTGTTAAACTTCATCCTGTTTAACTCAGACCATTTCTCCAATTTGTCCAGATCATTTTGAATTATGACCCTGTCCTCCAAAGCAGTTGCAATCCCTCCCAGTTTGGTATCATCCGCAAACTTAATAATCGTACTTTCTATACCAATATCTAAGTCGTTAATGAAGATATTGAACAGAGCCGGTCCCAAAACAGACCCCTGCGGAACCCCACTCGTTATGCCTTTCCAGCAGGATTGGGAACCATTAATAACAACTCTCTGAGTACGGTTATCCATCCAGTTATGCACCCACCTTATAGTAGCCCCATCTAAATTGTATTTGCCTAGTTTGTCGATAAGAATATCATGCGAGACCGTATCAAATGCCTTACTAAAGTCTAGGTATACCACATCCACAGCTTCTCCCTTATCCACAAGACTCGTTATCCTATCGAAGAAAGCTATCAGATTGGTTTGACATGATTTGTTCTTTACAAATCCATGCTGGCTGTTCCCTATCACCTTACCACCTTCCAAGTGTTTGCAGATGATTTCCTTAATTACTTGCTCCATTATCTTTCCTGGCACAGAAGTTAAACTAACTGGTCTGTAGTTTCCTGGGTTGTTTTTATTTCCCTTTTTATAGATGGGCACTATATTTGCCCTTTTCCAGTCTTCTGGAATCTCTCCCGTCTCCCATGATTTTCCAAAGATAATAGCTAGAGGCTCAGATACCTCCTCTATTAGCTCCTTGAGTATTCTAGGATGCATTTCATCAGGCCCTGGTGACTTGCAGGCATCTAACTTTTCTAAGTGATTTTTAACTTGTTCTTTTTTTATTTTATCTGCTAAACCTACCCCCTTCCCATTAGCATTCACTAGGATAGGCATTCCTTCAGACTTCTCGGTGAAGACCGAAACAAAGAAGTCATTAAGCATCTCTGCCATTTCCAAGTTTCCTGTTACTGTTTCTCCCTCTTCACTAAGCAGTGGGCCTACCCTGTCTTTGGTCTTCCTCTTGCTTCTAATGTATTGATAAAAAGTCTTCTTGTTCCCCTTTATTCCCTTAGCTAGTTTGAGCTCATTTTGTGCCTTTGCCTTTCTAATCTTGCCCCTGCATTCCTGTGCTGTTTGCCTATATTCATCCTTTGTAATCTGTCCTAGTTTCCATTTTTTATATGACTCCTTTTTATTTTTTAGATCATGCAAGATCTCGTGGTTAAGCCAAGGTGGTCTTTTGCCACATTTTCTATCTTTCCTAACCAGCGGAATAGCTTGCTTTTGGGCCCTTAATAGTGTCCCTTTGAAAAACTGCCAGCTCTCCTCAGTTGTTTTTCCCCTCAGTCTTGATTCCCATGGGACCTTACCTATCAGCTCTCTGAGCTTACCAAAATCCGCCTTCCTGAAATCCATTGTCTCTATTTTGCTGTTCTCCCTTCTACCCTTCCTTAGAATTGCAAACTCTATGATTTCATGATCACTTTCACCCAAGCTGCCTTCTACTTTCAAATTCTCAACGAGTTCCTCCCTATTTGTTAAAATCAAGTCTAGAACAGCTTCACCCCTAGTAGCTTTTTCAACCTTCTGAAATAAAAAGTTGTCTGCAATGCAGTCCAAGAATTTGTTGGATAGTCTGTGCCCCGCTGTGTTATTTTCCCAACATATATCCGGATAGTTGAAGTCCCCCATCACCACCAAATCTTGGGCTTTGGATGATTTTGTTAGTTGTTTAAAAAAAGCCTCATCCACCTCTTCCACCTGGTTAGGTGGCCTGTAGTAGACTCCTAGCATGACATCACCCTTGTTTTTTACCCCTTTTAGCCTAACCCAGAGACTCTCAACACTTCCGTCTCCTATGTCCATCTCTACCTCAGTCCAAGTGTGTACATTTTTAATATATAAGGCAACACCTCCTCCCTTTTTTCCCTGTCTATCCTTCCTGAGCAAGCTGTATCCATCCACACCAACATTCCAATCATGTGTATTATCCCACCAAGTTTCAGTGATGCCAACAATGTCATAGTTGTATTTATTTATTAGCACTTCCAGTTCTTCCTGCTTATTACCCATACTTCTCGCATTTGTATATAGGCATCTAAGATACTGGTTTGATCTTTCCTCCCGGTTTTGTCCTGACCCTCCTTTCTCTCTGCCAATATAGCCCACACTCCCTCTCGTCTCCGACCCATCTCCCAGGTCTCCATGTTCCCCACTTACCTGCGGGCTTTGCTCACCTGTCCCCGTCGAACCTAGTTTAAAGCCCTCCTCACTAGGTTAGCCAGTCTGTGTCCAAATAGGGTCTTTCCCCTCCTCGAAAGGTGAACACCATCTCTACCTAGCAGTCCTTCCTCAAATAGCATCCCGTGGTCTAGGAAGCCAAAGCCCTCCTGGCGACACCATCTTCGCAGCCAGGCATTCACCTCCATGATGCATCTGTCTCTGCCCGGGCCCCTACCTTTGACAGGAAGAATCGAAGAGAATACCACCTGCGCTCCAAACTCCTTCACCCGTACTCCCAGAGCCCTGTAGTCACTCTTGATCCGCTCAGTGTCACACCGCGCAGTATCATTTGTGCCCACATGGATGAGTAGCATGGGGTAGTAGTCAGAGGGCTGGATAATCCTCGACAATGCCTCCGTAACGTCTCGGATACGGGCTCCCGGCAGGCAGCATACCTCCCGAGATGAAATGTCAGGGCGACAGATGGGCGCCTCCGTCCCCCTCAGCAGAGAGTCTCCGACCACCACTACCCTACGTTTCCTATTCGCAGTGGTGGCAGCAGACCTCCCAGCCTTAGGGGTACGAGGCTTCTCCTCCTTTACTGTAGGGGGTGATGCCTTCTTTCTGGTGAGGCCTCATCTGGAGTACTGTGTCCAGTTTTGAGCACCACACTACAAGAAGGGTGTTGAAAAATTGGAAAGAGTCCAGTAGAGGGCAACAAAAATGATTAGGGGGCTGGAGCACATGACTTATGAGGACAGGCTGAGGGAACTGGGATTATTTAGTCTGCAGAAGAGAAGAATGAGGGGGGATTTGATAGCTGCTTTCAACTACCTGAAAGGGGGTTCCAAAGAGGATGGGTCTAGACTGTTCTCAGTGGTACCAGGTGACAGAACAAGGAGTAATGGTCTCAAGCTGCAGTGGGGGAGGTTTAGGTTGGATATTAGGAAAAAACTTTTTCACTAGGAGGGTGGTGAATGGATTGCCTAGGGAGGTGCTAGAATCTCCTTCCTTAGAGGTTTTTAAGGTCAGGCTTGACAAAGCCCTGGCTGGGATGATTTGGTTGGGGATTGGTCCTGCTTTGAGCAGGGGGTTGGACTAGATGACCTCCTGAGGTCCCTTCCAACCCTGATATTCTATGAAGCTACAACCTGAAACAGAAGATCAAATGTAGCTGATTGGAAAGGGAAAATGTGGCAGTTATGATTCATAGAATATCAGGGTTGGAAGGGACCTTGGGAGATCATCTAGTCCAACCCACTGCTCAAAGCAGGACAAATCCCCAGACAGTTTTTTCTTTTTACCCCAGTTCCCTAAATGGCCCCCTCAAAGATTGAACTCACAAGCCTCGGTTTAGCAAGTCAATGCTCAAACCACTGAGCTATCCCTCCCCCCATTCATAAGAGATTATTTTAAACACTAGCTTCTCTAGTTAAACACAATGGCAGTCTAGAAGCCACTGAATTGAAGGTCTGTTTTAAGCATGTGCAGACTACATAAATGGTGATTTACCAAATGTAGCGGTGTGGCCACTTATTGCCCCTCGAGCACCTTTTGTGGACAGAGGTCACTCTACAGCACCCGACCTCTGTGGCCATCCTTTCACTTCAAGGACCCTTTAAAAAGTCACTGTTCACAGAGTACTTAAAAAAAAAATCACCAGAAAGGATCGCATTTATTGAGCCCTCTGGTGTATACTGGCTCTCCAGGCCCCAAGCTCAGTGTGCTTCTCCCAGTAGTCCAACATAAAGGCTTTCAAAACAAAACAAAACAAAGACTAATGCATTCTTCTCCCCCATTTTAGCTGGGCACAGCACCCTCCTCCCTGAGGGTCTACTGTCAGTCTCTCCCCTGCTTCTTGGGCAAGGCCCATTCCAGGCCTCGCTACCTGGACAGCTCTTGCCTGCTTCTTGAAGTCTCAATTACTTTCTCACCCCCCAGCCACTTAAGAACATAAGAATGGCCATATTGAGTCAGGCCAAAGGTCCATCTAGCCCAGTATCCTGTCTTCCAACAGTGGCCAATGCCAGGTGCCCCAGAGGGAATGAACATAACAGGTAATCATCAAGTGATCCATCCCCTGTCACCCCCACTCCCAGCTTCTGGCAAACAGAGGCTAGGGACACTATCCCTGCCCATCCTGCCTAACAGCCATTGACGGACCTATCCTCCATGAATTTATCTAGTTCTTTTTTTAACCCTGTTATAGTCTTGACCGTCACAAAATCCTGTCAAAGAGTTCCACAGGTTGACTGTGCGTTGTGTGAAGAAATAATTCCTTTTGTTTGTTTTAAACCTGCTGCCCATTAATTTGATTTGGTGACCCCTATTTCTGGTGTTATGAGAAGGAGTAAATAACACTTCCTTATTTACTTTCTCCACACCAGTCATGATTTTTATAGACCTTTATCATATCCCCCCTTAGTCGTCTCTTTTCTGAAAGCTGAAAAGTCCCAGTCTTATTAATCTCTCCTCAAATGGAAGCTGTTACATACACCTAATAATTTTTGTTGCCCTTTTCTGAACCTTTTCCAATTCCAATATATCTTTTTTGAGATGGGGTGACCACATCTGCACGCAGTATTCAAGATGTGGGCGTACCATGGATTTATATAGAGGCAATATGATATTTTCTGTCTTAGTATCTATCCCTTTCTTAATGATTCCCAAAATTCTGTTAGCTTTTTTGACTGCCGCCACACATTGAGTGGATGTTTTCAGAGAATTATCCACAATGACTCCAAGATCTCTTTCTTGAGTGGTAACAGCTAATTTAGACCCCATCATTTTATATGTATAGTTGGGATTATGTTTTCCAATGTGCATTACTTTGCATTTATCAACATTGAATTTCATCTGCCATTTTGTTGCCCAGTCACCCAGCTTCCTGCTGCCTTTAATCTAGGAGCACTTGCTTACCCTCAGGTGAGTTCACCATGTAAGCTGGGGTGGCCTAGCCCCAGGCTCTTCAGCACAAGGTCAAGCTACCATTACTCCAAATCAAAAACCAATTATTTGTGCGTAGGTCAAACTTGGTAAATACCTTTCAGTTAGGTGTTTGTAAATAATTACGGTACTTTGTGTTCTTAATGGATTGATCTTGAATGGCATTAATTACAATGATTTTAAGTGCCATCATTCTCCCCTCACCTACATGTTGCTCTTGATTTTCACTACACGTTTCATTTTTCTGGCTTAAAATCTGCTGCTAACTTATCACCTGTTCTCTGCTGGAACACGGAGCCAGAGGAGCAGCCATTATTCTTGTTAATGTGTTTGTATCACTGACAAGCAGATGAAACTGGGTTTATTTTTATTTCCTAGGTTCACCATTTTGATATCCCCATTAGAAACGAAACACGTTTTGTTTCTCCCAGGGGGCCCAATCTTAGAGTCCAGGGGGAGATTAGTCTGAGTAAGGAGTGTATCATTTCATCCACCTCTGTGGGTGGAAGGGACAATATTCCAGCACATCTCTGGGTCCAGAATGAGTGCTTCCCCCACTTCATTGTTCCTCTCTGCCTCATAAAATACCCTCTGTGGTTGTTCCACAGGGCTTTGGTTTTGCACTGAGGGTGGGGGATGCTGTGGTGAGGGAGGGCAGGGGAATGGCCACATTCTGCAGCTTCCCCTTCCCCCTCCCCAGTCCCATAGGACCTTTATCATTAAATAACAATACTTGGCATTTCATGAGTAAGTTAATGTTGGCCCCTGTTGGACTCAACTTACCTGCTGTCCCTCTCAAAGCTTCAAAACCTCCCTTGATGGCTAGTAAAGTGGGATGCAAAGGCAGCAAGGCTCCTGCAGGGAATGGGAGGAGCCAGAGAAGAGCTAGATGAAGTGGGTGGTAGGGAGGGGGACACCAGGCCCCTGTGAAGATGGCCCTGCACCAATGGATCCTCCAAAATCTGCATGGATCTTGATGGATCTACAGGCTTGGTGGACCAAGCCCCTTGGTCATTCTGCTGGAAGACAAACCACATGCTTCCCACAGAATGATCTGGCTGAAATTCTGCAAAGAGACTCTCCCAGAGTTTCACATCCCCTATATGGTAGTAGTGTGTATAGACGGATGACAGGGCCCTTTGACAGAAGTTCAGGATTGGGCCCAGCTAGATTTGTTCATTTTGGGTGCATTGGACAGGAGTAGAAGCTCATTGACATGAGATGCACAACAACGCCTACATATTTACAATACAAATTAGTTCTGTAGTACCTCAATGAGCTGGTAAATTATCCGTTCCAGATACCTGCTGAGTAACATACACACTCTGGACCAAATTTTGCCCCTACTCATTCTCTGTGCAGCTCTACTGAAGTTAATGGCAGCCTTTGTGGTGGATTTTAATCATAGAGGGGGTGGTGGGTTATTGAGATAGTTCAGGCTCAGCCCACTGAAGGCTTTAAAGATAAAGACTCAAACCTTACATTTAATCTGATATTTAATGAGGATCCAGTGTCTCCCATCATTGACTGGAATCTGAGAAGAGCTAGAAGGCTGAAGAAGCTATGAGACAGTATATGGTTCATTCAGTTATTCATGTATGAAATCCCTGGGGGAAGCTTGTGGATTTGTCTCAGTCACTTAAAAAGTTCTTGCTTTATTAAACTACAAGTAAAGAAGCTTTTTAATCAATCAGTTCCGTTATAGTAATTTCCTTTTTTTTGGCTTGTTTTCCTTTTTAAATCAGCAGGTCCGGATAACTTGTATCCAAGAGTTTTAAAGGAGCTGGATGAGCAGCTCACTGGACCATTATTTTTGAACTGACTGTTCAATAAGTCTTGGAACACTGCAAACATTCTAGAAGATTGGAAAAAAGTTAATGTGCCAATATTTACAAAGGGGTAAATGGGATGACCTGGGAAATTATAGGCCTGTTGGTCTGACATCAATCCTGCGCCCGGGGGTGGGCAAGATAATGGAGTGGCTGATATAGGACTCAATTAATAAAGAATTAAAGAAGGGTAATAAAATCAATGCCAGTCAACATGGGTTTACAGAAATAGATCCTGCAAACTAACGTGTGTGTGTGTGTGTGTGTGTGTGTGTGTGTGTGTGTGTGATTACAAGTTTTTTGATAAAATAATAGTGTTTATATAATATACTTAGAGTTCTGTAAAGGATTTGACTTGGTATCACATGACATTTTAATTAAAAGACTAGAATGAGACAAAATATGGCACACATTAAATGGATTAAAAACTGGCTTTCTGATAGGTCTTAAAATGTGATTGTAAATAGGGAATCATCACTGAGTGACTGTGTTTCTAGTGGAGTCTCACAGGGCCCTACACTATTTAACATTTTTATCAATTACCTGGAAGAAAACATAAAATCCACAATGATAAAGTTTGCAGATGACACAAAAATTGGGGGAGTAGTAAATAGTGAAGAGGACACAGTGATCTGGATTGCTTGGTAAGTGGGTACAAGCAAACAATATGTGTTTTAATATGGCTAACAAAGATTGTAGGCTATACTTATACAGTAAGTGACTCTATCCTGGGAGGCAGTGACTCTGAAAAAGCTTTGGGAGTCATGGTGAATAATCAGCTGAACATGAGCTCCTAGTGCAACATTGTTGCCAAAAGGGCTAATGCAATCCTTGGATACATAACCAGGGGTGTGATGGGGTGTACCAACCCTGCACTGGGCCAACAAGGATGGACCAATTACTGTGGTCCAAGGAGGCCATGCCCCTTTTCCCCTGCTGCGCATGTTCCAGGTGGAAGAGCCAGATAAAAGGAGGCAGCCCTGCTCAGTCGGGGCTGGCTGTGGAGTTAGGAAGGATGTGTACTGCAGGCTTCTCCAGAGGTGCCGGTGATGCTCCAAGTCGCAGAGCCCGTGGACCCGGACTATTCTGCGGACGACTTGCCAACAGCAGAGACTGACAGGGACACCAGGCCACTGCCAGCCGAGGAGATGCCTGGGACGCAGTTTGTGGTAGGAAGTGACCCAGGGGATGTAGTAGAAGCTGATGCCTAAACCCTTAGTGGGGAAGTCCTTCATAGGGCCCTGGTTCGGAACCCAGTGGCATGGGAGGGGCCGGGTTCCTCTACCACTCCCCACGAGCCATTAGGCGTGGCTACTGTTTGCCCTCAGTCCCAGCCTGGAGGCTCAGGGACCATAGACTATTTGTTCTGCCCATCCAGGGGCTACAGACTGATTGCTGTTCTTCTCTGCTCAAGGGGCCGATTCCCCAGTTGCCACTGTCTGCCCCAGCCAGGAAGCTTAGGGGCTTTAGACTGTTTGTTTGTTCTGCCCCACACAGGGGCGACAGACTTTGTTGTTCTGCCTTGCCCAGAGGGCCAGAACCCCAACTGCTACTGTCTGCCCCAGCTAGGAGACGTAGGGGCTATAGACTGTTTGTTAATTGCTACTGTGTGCACCAGTCAGGCAGCTTAGGGCCCATAGACTGTTTGCCTAGTCCCACTCGGGGGCTACAAGCAGATCATTGTCCTGCCCTTCCCAGAGGGCCAGAACTCCAATTGTTGTTATCGGTCCCAGCCCGGAGGCTCAGAGGCTATGGACTGTTTGTTTACGTGGCCCCACCAGGGGTCTGGAGCCCACTTTGCTGCAATTACCTGATCTAACAGGGAATCCCGACGACTGAGACGCAGGGTACCAACCCCACACTGGGCCAATGGGGGCAGCCCGGCTTGACAAACAGGGCCTCCGTCACAAGGGGAATCTCAGGTTGTCACAGCTGGGTTGTGCGCACCCAGATCTTGTAGTCAGAGCCAGAGTCCGCAGTCACAAGACAGGAGTCAGGTTATTGGGAGGTCAGAAGCAGGAGACAAACTGGAGTTCAGAATCATGAGCCAGAAGTCACACTGGTTCAGGAAGCACATAGTCTAGAACGGGGTGGAGCACCCTTGTTCAGACAGCTTCCTGTTCCAGGTGCTGGCTTAAGTAGGACCATAGGGCCAGCCAGCTGCTCTGGGACTCCATCAGTAGGACTGCGGGGGTGGAGCCTCAAACTGGGGCTGAGCTTCATGGGTTCCAGGTAAGCGAGTGTCAGCAGACTGCCAGATAGATACTTGGAGCTGCTCCTATAAACAGTGCAGCCACACATTCAAGACCTGTGGGTCATGACACAATGAAGAGTGAAGAAGGTTATTTTATCTCTGTATTTGGCACTGGTATGACTACTGTTGTGATACTCTGTCCAGCTGTGGTGTCCGCAATTCAAGGAGGATGTTGATAAATTGAAGAGGTCTCAGAGAAAAGCTACAAGAATGATTAAAGGATTGGAAATTATTCCTTATAGTAATATACTCAAAGAGCTCAATCTATTTAGCTTAACAAAGAGAAGGTTAAGGCATGACTTGATTACAGTCTATAAGTGCCTACCTTGGGAATAAATATTTAATAATGGGCTCCTCAATCTAGCAGAGAAAGGAATATTGTGATCCAATGGGTGGAATTTGAAGCTAGACAAATTCAGACTGGAAATAAGGTGTACATTTTTAATAGTGAGGTCAATTAACCATTCTCCATCACTGGCAGTTTTTAAATCAAGATTGAATGTTGTCCTAAAAGATCTGCTCTTGGAATTATTTTGGGGAAGTTCTGTGGCCTGTGTTATACAGGGCGTCAGACGAGATGATCACAATGGTGCCTTCTGGCCTTTTGTTCTGTTTGTACAATACCAACCACATTGGGGTTCTGGGGGCCCCATGACAGGGGATCCTAGGCCCTATCCCAATACACATAAATTACCATTATCAGTCTCTCATCATTCTTTCTATAGCAAAACTTTCGGTCTTCATCCTTCCTCAATGGGGTTACTTTCCTAAGTCACTTGCCGACCAAAAGCTCAAGGAAAATTGTCATGTGCTATTTTGCCTCCTAAAATCGCACCGATGTGATTGTTAAGTGTCATTTTGTACAGGGAGCTGAGGAGGGAAGCTTGTGTGATTGGATGGCTGGGGAAAAAATGACACTATGGCTGAAGGATTTACCCATGTATATGATAAACAGTAACTCTGGAGTGAAAATAAAATTTGAGTCAAAAATAAAATGTAAACCTAACATCATTCTATTCTGTCTCTTATAATGTGTCATCACTGTAGTATCTGAGCACCTTGTAGGAATGCTAAGTGCAGCTTCTATTTGGTTTTGTTGATAGAATGGACAAAATTCCAGCCAGAGGCTGGTCCAGCTGCTCACATGCAGGAAAAGCTGCAGCTCAAAGGAAAACGTGGTGAAATTGTTCTGTCCCAATGCTGGCTGCTCTTCAGAGAGGGAGGGGACACTTGGTCCCCAGTGACCACAGACATGAGGGTGAGAGGGCATATTCCACCATAAGGCATAGGGGACAGAGTACATTAGTCTGCATATTTGAGTATGTGAGCCCTATAAGCAGGCAATGGAAACTCTGGTCTCTGTCCCAATCCCTGCAGATAACTCCTTCTCTGAGAAGGATGGTGTCACAGTTATAGGACAGGCTGTACTTCTCACCCCTTCTATTTGTTCTTTCTGAGTGCACCCTCCTCTGGTCTCTCCTTGTGCCTTTATCTTGCCTAGGATAGAATCCCATGATTCTCCCACTCTTAGACCTCATCCTGTGTATCCGTTATGCATACCCAAGAGATCCCATCCAACTTGGTTTGGTACATGTTCTTCCCTTTGGGAGCTTTTGGCCAGTGGATTACAGTGACCCTAAGCAGCCTTCTTAAAACAAAAATACTGTTGATGTAAGGGTCTAAATGCACTGAATGAATTCTTCCCTGACAGCTAGCTGGGGGCACTTGTTATCAACTTTGGCTCGTGTTGGGTTAAAAATTACTTTAGTACTGAATGCAGGGGTACTGAAATGCTGTTACCAATGTTGGCATTATTGTATGAATACAGGGAAGCAGGACTGTGCTTAACCTGTCCCAAAGGAGGGGGTCACCCTCAGCTGAAAGAACCTCGTTAAGCCAGGGGCTCAAATGCCAGAGTCCTGTGAAAGTAAGAGGGGTAGGGACAGGTGTCCCAGCCAGGAGGTATGGGCCCTCCCCCAGGATCCTCCCTGGACTGGTTTAACCTGTTCTTCCGCTTCTGTTCAAAGAAAGAGCTAAATAGGCTTCATTAGGAGACTCTTTGTTATTTTAAATGCTCAATCAGAGCTGAAATCAGTTGTGGTAGGACTGTGTTTCTGCCCTGCCTGCTAAGAGCTAAAAATCACTGAGAGCTGAAGTCACTTGAGATGGGGCTGTGTTAGTGCCCAGCCTGCAAAGAGCTGAAAATTACTAAGAGACTGATGTGCAGAGGTCATAGCAGAGAGGCAGGTGGCAGCAGGTGACTGACAGTTGGCTCGTGAACGAGTGGCTGGTGAGGTGGAGAGGCGCGGCAATCGGGCAGCAGGCCGGCTGGCGGAAAGGTGCGGTGAGAAGGTGGCCGGCGGGAGTGGCCGGCGGGAGCGGCGAGCAGGCGGCCGACAGGGACGGCCAGCGACAGCAGGACAGCTGGCAGAGAGGGGCGCTGAGCGAGTGCCCAAGCAGTGGAGTGAGTAAGATGCCTCTTTACCCTCTCCCCAACACCCAGGGTGGGAGGTGAACTCTGCAGATACACCTCTGAACTCTGGGTCTGCACTGACCAAGGACAGTAACTGTGAGTGGGGTGCAGAGAAGGGTCGGGCACGTGAAAGGGACTTTTGCTGGACTTAAGAACCTGAGGGGAAAAGGACACGGCCCAACTTACTTGAGTTTGGGTCTTTTGCTCATGGTTTATTTTTATGAACCCTATTTGCAGTGTTTTCCCAAATTAATGCCGAGTTATTTCCCTCCTTTTATTAAAAGTTTCTTTTCTATTTTCAGACTCTGTGCTTGCGAGTGGGGAAGTATTGCCTCTCAGAGGCACCCAGGGGTGGTGTGTAATTTTCCCAGGTTACTGGGTGGGGGCTAGAGCCGGTTCTGTGTTGTATCAATGGAAAGGAACCCCTAGATATTGAACCTGGTCCTGATTGCTGCTGGCTCCACCTGGCAAAAGGGTTACATTTATTTAACCATAGAAACATTGCACAATATAAGCAAAAAAAGCTTTTAAAACAACAAAAAGTCTACACATAAGTCTGTCTTACCTAGGGTCTCACCATCCTCCTGATGAGGACCCCGCAGGTCTATCTTCCCCCAAACGCACACACTGCAGGATCTGGGGTCTTAGCTCAAAACCCTGTGTCGTCCCCCCCGTGATGGAGGGAGTGTGTCTCTTTAAACTCTCCTGCAATTCACAGGGTCTGAGTCATTCCTGAGGAAACCTGTCTGACAGGCCCAGCAGAGACCTGGGCCCAGGTATCAAAGTGAATGGCACTTGCATTGTCTCTCAAGTGTTTGCTGAGGTGTAGATCATCTCCCACCTTCCTGAGTGCATTTCCTGGCAATCTTGCTATTGATTCATGCAATATATGCATACCGAAAACATCACAATAACTTGGTCAAGATACAGTATTCATAAATCACACAGGCGGCTCCAAATAGCTCACAGAAGGTTATTGCCAGCCAAAATACAGGAGCATGTTAACCTGGATTTTCCAGTGGAAAAAAATGGTTACTAACTCTTCATAACTGTTGTTCTTCAAGATGTGTTGCACATGTTCATTCCATTCTTGATGTGTGTCCCCTGCACACAGTTGTCAGAAATTCTTCCCTCAGTGGTACCCGTCAGGACAGCTTGAGTGCCCTCTGCTACTTCGCACCACTACGTGTGGTATAAAGGGCCCATTTGCCCCTCAGTTCCTTCTTGCTGGACAATTCCAATGTAAGTAAGAGGACGGATTGTGGAACGGACATGTGAAACACCTCTCAAAGACCAACATGGTTACAAAAGGTTAAGAACTGTTTATTCTTCTTCAAGTGATTGCACATGTGAATTCCACTCTCGGTGAGTCACAAACGGTAAAGTAGAAGAAGCGATCAGAGTTTATGTACATATAGACTGGAGTACAACTTGTCCAAATGTAGCATTGTCTCTGGAGTACTGAGTAATGGCATAATGGGATGCAAAGGTGTGAATTAAAGACCAGTCTGCTGCTCTACAAATCTCCTGGAGAGGGACTCAATGAGGCCACTTGCGATCTTGTGGAACATGCCTCACTGCTTGTCCAGGAACTGTCTTTCAGATCATAACAAACATGAATCCAGGAAGTTATCCAAGACCAAATTCTTTACAAAGAAATGAGGAAACCCTTCATTCCACCTGCTATGGTTACAAATAGTTGGGCTGACAAACAAAACTATTAAACCTGTCTATGTAGAATGCCTATGTTCTTCTAACATCTAAGATGTGCAGATGTTGCTCCTGTCTATTGGCCTGTAGTGTTGGGTAAAATGTAGTTAAGTTAATTGACTTGTTAATATGAAAGGTACATACCACTTTAGAGAGGAATCTTGGATGAGAATGCAAGTACACTTTATACTTAGAAAAGATTGTATATAGTGGTTTGGGGTCAGAGAATGCAGTTTGGCCACCATCCCAGCCAAAGTGATAGGTATTAGGAGAGCTACCTTCAGAGATAGGTCCACTAGGGAGCATGTTGTTAGAGGCTCAGACGGTGGCCCCATGAGCTTTGACAAAACTAGGTTCAAGCCCCAGGGCTGGATAGGTTTCCTTATTTGAGGGTACAATCGTTCCAGGCCGGTCACAAATCTGATTGTCATATCACTAGAGAATATAGAACAGTAACCCATATGAGGATAAGAAATGTGATATTGCTGCCAGGTGGACCTTGATAGAAGAAATTGCTAAACTTTGCCATTTTAGGTGCTATAGATAGTCCAGGATATGCTGGATAAGAGGACTGCATTGGTGAGACACTGGATTGACAAGACCAAATGGAAAAATGCCTCCATTTTGACATGCATGCAGCTCTGGTGGAGGGCTGTCTACTATTTTACAAGACATGGCAAACTTGCTCCAAGCAAGACTCCTCCCTAGGATTTAGTCATGGAACCTCCAGGCCATTAAATGAAAGGCCCGCAGCTTCGGTTGAAGCAATCATGACCTTGGGAGATCAATTTCACTCCCATTGCACCTCGACTTGGAGCCTCCACTGACAGATCCAGTAAAGTGGAGAACCATTGCTGTTGCGGTCACACTGGTGCTATTAATATAACTGAGGCCTGGTCCCACTTGATCTTTAGCAGCATTCTGTGTAGGAATGGGATTAAGGGAAAAGCATAGTATAGCTTGTTTGTCAGGATAACAGGAAAGTGTCTGTGATTGAACTGGGACTGTGGCCTTGTAGAGACAAAATTATAAGGTATTTCCTGTCTGGCCTTGGTTGCCAAAAGGTCTATCTGGGGAGTCCCCCACTGCTGGAAAATGTATCTGACTACATTCAGGAGGAGAGACCACTGGTATATGACCTGCTTAAGCAGCCCGCCAGTTTATTCCGCACTTCTGGAAGGTAAGAGGCTTTGAGATTGATTGAACTGGCAATGCAAAAATTCCATAGGTGAATTGTTTCCTGACAAAAGCAGAGAAGAGCGAGTTCCTCCCTGCCTGCTGAGGCAAAACATCTCCACACTGTCGTCTGTGAGAACAAACAGGCTTTTCTCTTTGACATGAGGTAGCAAGGCCTGACAGGTGAGGTGGACAGCCCTTAGCTCTCTGATGTTGATATGAAGAGAGAAATCCCTTGAGGACCACAAACCTTGAGTTCAGAGGGGGCCCAGTTGAGCTCCCCTCCTGCACCAATCCCATGGCAGACTTGTCCATCACCAATGTCAGCAAAGGCTGAGGATGGACAAAGGGAACACCCCCCAAAAATTGAGTGGCTCTGTCCACCAATCTCATGAAGTCAGAGCCCATGAGGGCACCATGCTCAGACAGTGATAAGTTGGCAAATAAACGGAGGCCAGCCAACTTTGAAGAGGCCTGAGGCACAGCCTGGCATGCTGGACTATATACATGCACAAGACAATATGCCTGAGGAGCCTTGTACAATTTTGAGCTGCTGTGATTGGGTGAACCTTGAGATCTGGCACAAAAGATGGAATTGTGTAGAATCTTGTGTCTGGAAGGAAAGCTTTGGCCTGAGTAGAGTCCAGCACTGATCCTATAAACTCTATCTGCTGAAATGAACAAAGGGCATACTTATCTGAGCTGATCAGTAGACCTAGAGCTTTGAAGGTTGACTGGTTGAGTTGAACACTGGAGAGAACCTGAGCCAGGGACCTGCCCTTGACTAGCCAGTCATCTAGGTAAGGGTAGACCTGTACTCCTAGTCTCCTCAGGAAAGCCGCTACCATAGACATACATTCTGTGAAAACCCAAGGAGCTGCCTACAGGCCGAAAGGCAGCTTGGTGAACTGGTAATGAGAGTGCTTTATTATGAACCTGAGAAACTTTCCGTGACTGTGATAAATTGCCACATGAAAGTAGACATCTCTTAAATCAAGGGCAGCATACCAGTCTCCAGGGAGGGAACAATGTAAGACAGGGTGACCATGCAAAACTTTATCTTTTTGAGATATTTGTTGAGCTGACGCAGGTCTAAAGTTGGTCTGAGACCTCCCTTTGGACTCTGACACAGATCTCAGGGCCACCTCCATGAGTAAAAACTTTAGTCTGGCTTCTCTGTCTTTCTTTGTCCGAGGCTTAAAGTCTTTGCAAGTCTGACAAACAATCCCGAATTTGAACTTCCCCTAAACATTTCAAGCAGCTTGAGTGTGAGTCCCTCATGGGCCTTGACCTAGCACAAGAGAGAGAGGGCTTGAAGCCTGGTGATCAAGGCATCCCTCAGTACTGAGTAACGGAAAACACCCCAAACTGGGGACCAAAAAGGAAAACATACTTAGTTCATACTGTAAATAGTGTATTAACACTACATATCTAGAATGCTAGTAGGGGAGGGATAGCTCAGTGATTTGAGCATTGGCCTGCTAAACCCAGGGTTGTGAGTTCAATCCTTGAGGGGGCCACTTAGGGATCTGGGGCAAAATCAGTACCTGGTCCTGCTAGTGAAGGCAGGGGGCTAGACTCAATGACCTTTTGGGGTCCCTTCCAGCTCTATGAGATAGGTATATCTCCATATATTATCTACAGTTAATTTACAATGAACACACTGAGAGAGCACTTGCTAAGTCAAGCAATTCCAATGACCGTCATAGGCAGTAAAAAGGAATTGAGGGGGTTCGGGCTCCTTTATACTGGCCTGCAGGGCACGCAGCAGCAGAAAACACTTGAGCCGCTTCTATGGTACCTATGAGGGAAAAATTTCCAATGACTGTGCGTGGGGTACACATACAACAAGAGTGGAATGGCCATGTGCAGTCACTGGAAGAACTTGAACTGCCTGTCTAGAGTAGGAGGGACAAAAATAAACAATTTTAGGCTCATTTGTGTATTTGCATATAAATCTGAAAATAAGTATCAGCCTCCATACCTACAAACAGAGCTGCAATGGGGAGATCCAGCGAGTAAATCAGAAAACCGTCATTATGTGCACCATGCAGGTCAATGAAGTTCAGGCTCCAGAGTATGACGTGTGTTAAAATATGATTCGTCACTGTGGAGTAAGGCAGAGTACACCATTTGCTAAATTTTGTCTTCATGAAAGAACCTCATTGGTAATCAGTAAACAGTGGGTAAAATCTACTCTGCTCTGATAACAGTTATCACTTTCAATGAACAATTAATAAAAATGAGCTAACTTCAGCACTGATTGGCCATTTTTAATGACTAATATTTGCAAAGATGACTAAGTTGAGAATTCTTTGTGTAGCCAATTTGCCTGCAGGCACATTTTTGTTGGATTATTTTAATTTTTTTAATACACCCCCTTCAAAGGCATTAAGATTCTCATTGTAATTGCACAGATGTCAGTGGTCAGAGAGTGACAGAAGGCTCCCAATACCTGTACCCTGCTCCAATTCACACCACAGACAGCAGCCTGTCACACTTAAACTGGAACTGTTTCTGACAGATGTGGAGATATAATTTAGCACTGAGAGCACTTGAGACCTTCTGCACTTATTTCAGGCTTGATAAACCATCAAGAAAACCTGCAGATTATCTCATTAAATAGCTTCTACCAGAAGCAAGTCTTACCAGACTTTTCTAGCTGAAAACACTTTGAGAAACCTCATTGCTGCCTCCCTCAGCTTTCTCATAAGCCAGCTGTAAGTTTACATTTCAAGTCACTTATAAAAAATTTAAATCTTGTATTTTTTATTTGCAGGGTGACTCTCAGCCAGTTAACCAGCCACGATGGCATTCTATGTGCAAGTGTTGATACATTTGATTGTCTTTGAATCTGAACATTGCATATTTATCATAACCCACACACATTCTTTGCATATCTTTCTCTGGACTGTTATGCTTTCACAAGATGTGCTTGTGTCTTGGAGATTAGAATCTTAGAAGGCACAGAGTTGAGAAGCAGTTTGAGATTGTGGAGTAAGTTGGCTGGACCCTTCTGCTAAAATGGTCAGCAGTGAAATAGGAGAGAGTGCAGAAAACCCCCACAAAAATGATTTGAGGATTGGAGAAACTGAAAGCTCAATTTATTTATCAAAAAGTAGGCTGATTTGATTACAGTATATCAGTACCTTCACAGGGTATTAAAGGGCTTTTTAGTTTAGTTGAGAATGAACCAGTGACTGGAAGCTGAAGCTAGACAAATTCAAACTAGAAAATAAGGCACAATCTTTTAACAGTGAGTGGTTAACCATTGGAACAAGTTTCCAAGCAAAGTGGATTCTCCATTTCTTGCTATCTTCAAATAAAGACTGGATGACATGCTTTAGTCCAGCGGTTCTCAAACTGTGGGTTGGGACCCCAAAGTGGGTCATGACCCTGTTTTAATGGGGTTGCCAGTGCTGGCGTTAACTTGCTGGGGCTTGGGGCCGAAGCCCGAGCCCCCATCACCTGGGGCCAAAATCCAAGGGCTTCAGCTCTGGCCCCCCTGCCCAGGGCAGCAGGGCTCAGGCTTAGACTCCCCACCCCCACAGCGGGCTTAGGCTTCACCCTCCACACCCCAGCCCCCCATTTTGGGATCATGTAGTAATTTTTGATGTCAGAAGGGGTCGCCGTGCAATGAAGTTTGAGAATCCCTGCTTTAGTCAAATACAATTTATTCACTCAGGGTAACTGAGTGAATTGTGTGCATGTATTGCAGAGGTTGGCTAGATAATCTAATCTGTTATACAAGAGTCATTTCAGAGAGATCTCGTTTTCTTTGGAGGAGCAAAATATTGATACCAAGGTCAAGTTTGATTTTTGGATATGCATGTACATCTTCAGTTGAAGTCAATGGGAGCTGCGTGTACATATTAAGAGGGCTGTACAGTTGTCTTACCACAGTGAAGGGTTAAGTTTGAAATAAGCAAAAGCATTGCTATAAGGCAGGCTAATTTTAGAGTTGGTTTTGGGAATCTAACCACTATACTGTAAATGATAATCAGCTGTCCACCATAGGATTTTGGAAATAAAATATTTCAGTGGTAGAATAAAGTTTCCACAACAAATGTCAAAAGCCAGTAGTGTCGTAGTTCCATTCTATAGGATCCAGCACCAGACAATGCCACTCATTTTCACTGGAAGCCACTACTTGATGATTGACTTCTTAGTGGATGTCCCAAAGAGCACACCTGACATGGTCAGTAGCATGAACTTCAGAAGCAATTGTCATATTCAACTGAGAAACAGACTAAGAGGGACAGACTACAAGGCACAAAAAATTGGCAATGGACCCTAAATGATCAAGGATAAGCAAAATGCAATAGACTGGATTGCAACACATACCCTAAAGGCAGCCATTGAGGGACACCTGCAGAACTACTCCAAGACAAAATCCTGCTCCTGACCAGAAGCAGACAAGTAGGAGGAACATGGAAAGCAAAAGGTGACCTCAAGTGTGTAAGGATGTAAGATGTGATGAAACAATTACTATTATAAATCTATTGATCTATTTTGTTTATAAAGGCCTTCATTCAATTGGTTTAATTCATTCTTCGCGTTGGAATTCTCCAAATCCCTGATCCCAACCTAGGAGATGGAGACAAAACCAATACATACATACAGTATTTATTTTTAGTCAGTTTGCACTCCACCGAAGTGTTCATTTCTTAGGCTGGTAATGTTTAATAGCAATTATTTGTTCTACTCTGTTCTGCAACAATCATTTATCACATGGCAAGTAGTTCACATGCCACTGAGGTGAATGGAGGGGAGAATTCATAGCTTGGCAACTGCACTACACTGAAACATCTTTGCAATGGGGATAGCATAGGTTGTATCAGAAGAAAGTGAAAATAATGCTGGCGTGTGTTAACCGCCTATCCCATTACATCTCTGCATCTCTCAGATGATCTCATGTAGTTAATGAGCAGAAAGGCATGATAAATCCCCTGACTGTGAAAGTGAAGGACTTTGGAACAAGCAGCATTTGCTCATTCCACTTGCTGGACACTGACCCTTGTGGTTGAGTCAAAACATTGAATATGGTTTCCATCCATTGCCTTGGGACTATTTTACTGCCATTAAGACTCTATCCAGGCTGTGTTTGTGCCTGAAGCCAAGTTTTCAAGCATCTAGGTTGCTAATAGAGGATTATGAAGTTCGGTTGTCATTGTTTTCTCAGTGATTTTGCCTATAATGGAAGTTTGGTGCCAGCATTTAGAGGTTGTCTGCATCCATTGTTAGCTCTTTTAATGTCAGGGGACTACTACATTTTTCAGAAAGGCTCTCTGAAGGAAAGTTTGATGATTTGTTAGCTGTGGACATTCAATTTCACCAGGGAAGGTGGCATGGATTCCACTTCCTGTTTGCTAGGAAACTTCTCTGCTTCCTTCCAGAAATAGTCTAGCTGCAGTGGTCCATGCTTTCTGATCAGCAACTGGTGGCTCAAATACTCCCAAACCCTGCTAGATTTTCATCTTGTGTAGTACAGACCATCACCACTGATAGAATTGTGGCTTCTGACTATGCAATAGGGCAAGATGCAGAAGAGTAAGTTATACCGTAAACTCAAGAATGCTGCTCTTGAAGATTAACTTGTTCAGGTACAGAGTGAAGTCCCTCCATTGCACAGCTAATCACAGAAATGAAGTAAATGAGATGCATGGAACTACACTGTTCTTTACAGGCTCTGATCCAAGCATTCAGATTGCCAGGGGCATTCATACTACCCTGATAACGCCAGAATATTCACATTCAGAAGCAATTTTTGAAGCAAAGTAAGTTGCAGTGCTAAAAATAGGAGTATGAATTTGTTTTTGGGATAGGGAGGGATGGGAACTGAGACAAAATGCATTTTACAGACAGCCTCCTTGTTTAATTTCCTAATTCTGGAATATACACAGGCAGCCATTCATAGCATGAGCACTTAAATGAGAGAGAAATACAGCATTGTTAACATAATTTAAAGCAGGGGCAGGCAAACTTTTTGGCCTGCGGGCCGCATCAGATTTCTGAAATTGTATGGAGGACCAGTTAGGGAGGCTGTGCCTCCCCAGCCAGGTGTGGCCCAGCCCCTATCCACCCCCACCCCCCTGCTTCTTGCCCTCAGACTCCCCGCCCCATCCAACCCTCCTCTCCTTCCTGACTGCCCCCCTAGGACCTCTGCCCTATCCAACCACCCCTTCTCCCTGGCCGCCCCATTCAACCCCCGTTCCCCACCCTCTGACCACCCTGACCCCTATCCACACCCCTGCCCCCTGACCACAACCCCAAACTCCCCTGCCCTCTATCCAACCCCCCCGCTCCCTGCCCTCTTACCGCGCTGCCTGGAGCACGGGTGGCTGGTGGCGCGGCTGCACCACGACAGGCAGCTGCGCACCACAGAGCACCAGGTCAGGCCGGGCTCTGCAGCGGCGCTGCCCCAGGAGCTCGCTGCTCCGCCGCCCAGAGCATTGCGCCGGCCAGGGGAGGGGCCAGGGGCTAGCCTCCAGGGCCAGGAGCTCTGGGGCCGGACAAGACGGTCCCGCGGCCCGTAGTTTGCCCACCTCTGATTTAAAGTGTTCCTTCCTAATGGCAAAAAGTATTTATATGTTTGAGGGAGTTTTTAAGAATCTTTTTAAAGAATTAACTTCTCCTCCTAATACCAAAATAAGCAACATGTCACAAAGGTATTCAAACAGGATATAGCACCAGTACATAACAGCTTGTAACAATTTTTATTAGAAAAGTTATACATACAGCATCACCTATTTTCAAGAAGATCAACCTTGAAAAGCAACAAAAAACAGACTAACAAAATGTGTAACAAGAAACTAATGACCTTTCTATAATTAAACACTCAAGTTATCTACAATGTCTTTTTACAAAGGGGAAAATCATGGTTTTACAGGCACATTATGTTGAAAATAAAGCTGCAGTAACTATTTTATACAATTTACTTTTTCAACAATTATTAAAACACGGTCATTATGTAGTCTCAAATTTTTAAAACATTCACATAATTTTACACGTGAGTATACACTGAAATTTCAGAGTCCCAAAAGAGAATCATTTCACAAAAGTGCCAACATTAAAACCAGAACTTTCAGTGTGAATAATTTTGCCCTAAAAAAGTTAAGACGTGTTTCCATAATCAACATATTCACATAATTTCTGATACTATCTGGTCCTAACAGTAAAGCTTTTATTCTTTATAGTAAAACCCAATAGGACTTATTTTGCAAAGCTGTTAAAATGTTCTGAACAGAGGAGTGTGCATTATTGGAAAATCGATACTAAAACTATAAATATATCTGAAGAGCCATTAATACACTTTACACAGCAACATTTGCTTTAAGTGTAACTGTCTGCTTGTACTATATGTTTAGTTTGCTGTCCTTTCAGTACAGGTTGTGTCTTGATTTAATTCAATATTTTACAAATGCAATCTGTTCAACTTCTCTTATGCTCATCTTCATAGGCCTGCATAATGTCAGAAAATATACAATCCAGAAGTCTGTTCTTTAAAAAAGTTTGGGGTTTATGTACAGCTCGATCAAACCTAAAGCATATTGATATTTTAAGTTTTAAATGAAATTACTCGAATTATTTGCTGCCTATTAACAGTAGCTAGCCATTATCAGTAGTGGACCGCAATGAGGTGATAAATGAAAAGGAATGTTTTGTCCAAGATGTTTTACACATGCTCTGTCCTCCTGCATAAGTAAGATCAGTTATAGGAAGTGCTTTCCATAGACATCTGTTTTCCTTTAACATCAAGGGCTACAAAATCCTACTGCAAAAATGACAAAGCAAAGTTCACATGCCAGGCACTACCATTCACATTGGCAGCTGCAAGAGACCCATGGTACCCAGGAAGAAAATAGACACAGAAATCTAGGGAAGGAAAAATTCATTACTATGAGAAGCAGACAGAACATATTAGACAAGTTTGGCAAAGTTTTTAATCAGACAATAGGTTGGCCTTTCAGGTTTACTTGTGTAGGTTAAAAATATCATTACTGAATTAAGCTAGTCAAATTATAGTAAGACATTTTCATTGTCACTCAACATTACATGCACCAATATTGCACACATCTGCTCTGAATAAAACAATCTTTATCTGGGTCCTTGAATTGCTTGTCTTGTTTTTGCAGTTGGAACTCAAGCCATCCACCCCAGCAGTGTCACTAAAAATGAAAGTGGTAAATTTAAAATACAAGAACCAAAACCAAAAGAAAACCAAGGACTTTGTACAGACAATTAAAATCTAAAATTTTCTCCAATGGTCTTGTGGGCCCTACACATGGGGCAATACATATGCACTAGTGAAATTAACACTAGCTATGATGTATCTAACCATTCAAATAATATGGAATCTGGGACCAGGTGTTGCAATGATGTCGCTGTAGGGCTCTTCTTGTGTCAGCTCTATAGCTTGCTGCTTTTTGAGTACCAAAAAACTGTAGAATTTTGCTGCCGCTTGTTTTCTGTTTGTATTTCTGCACAGCTCAAGCAAACTGATAGATTCTGCTCCAGTCTTAGCAAGAGCCCTCTGGAAAAAAAACAAACAAACACACAAAAGTTGGTTGATACCATAAACAAATCCCCCAAAATTCTACATACCCAATTATGATCAACACTGATTAGTACAGAAGTCATATATTGCAAAAGCTCAAAGTGTTTTGGCAGCTGTGGGTTTGGTGTCAAGATACTCATCACTAATGGGTGCAGGATGTTTTAATCAGCAGGAAGGGGCAGCTGTATTCAGGATTTGAGGTTCCACTTAATGTCATCCACAGCTGCTGGGGCAAGTGACTATTACTTCTCCTTGTAACTCAGTGGTTTGAGCCTTGGCATGCTAAACCCAGGGTTGTACGTTCAATCCTTGAGGGAGCCATTTAGGAATCTGGGGCAAAAATCTGTCTGGGGATTGGGTCCTGCTTTGAGCAGGGGGTTGGACTAGATGACCTCCTGAGGTCCCTTCCAACCCTGATATTCTATAATTCTAATGCATGTACCAGCTTTAAATGTCTCCTTCCTCTGCCTGGGAGACTGTCACATTGCAAAATCCAACAGATCCCACAGGAAACAGTGCCTGCCATTCATTTTAGGGGGAGGGATAGCTCAGTCGTTTGAACATTGGCCTGCTAAACCCAGGGTTGTGAGTTCAATCCTTGAGGGGGCCACTTAGGGATCTGGGGCAAAATCAATACTTGGTCCTGCTAGTGAAGGCAGGGGGCTGGACTTGATGACCTTTCAGGGTCCCTTCCAGTTCTATGAGATAGGTATATCTCCATATTATAATTATTCTCCCCCAACTCAGGATACACTGGCTCTCAAAGTAATCCCCATTTGAGCAGGGAGCACACCTGTGATAGATGCGCTACTAGTTCTGCCAGAAAGAACAATTAGAGACAGATAACACAATACACGTGAGATCAAGTAACTTCAATCCCTTGGTAGAATCCCAAGCCACTTAAAGCCATATGGTTGCCTGTGATTCGGTAAGTATTTGGGAGAAGAGGCATATTACAGTAATAAAGTAAAGGACAAGATTTTCAGAAATGACTAGAGATTTTGGGTGCCTGGATTTTTGGATGCTCAACTTGAGATTTTTTTAAGGGGGCTTGATTTTCCAACAGTGGGTACTTTTGAAAAAAATCAGACACCTATTTGGTGAGAGCATCCCAAATCACTCCTTTTTTCTAAATTGCTAGGGTTCAGGAGAATTGAGATTCTCCTAGCCAACAATACTTTTGTAATGACAAGTGACAGCTTCTGAAGAACATAAATTACAGTTAGTAGATGTACATGTAGAGAACGGCCTGCCTTACAAAGTCTATTGGATGGGAAAAGATCCACGGATAGTCAAACCAAAACAGAAGTATCCACAAAGGGGTTTGCATGAGTTTAACTAAATTAATTTTATTTCTTTAGTTAAATTGATTCAACTTATATCAGATAAGCCCTAAGGTGGAACTCTGGCATTGTATTCAGAAGGAAGTTAGGATGCTTCTGAACACCAGCTTCATCTGTGAAGAATTTAGTTAAGACAGATCACTAACGTTCAATTTGCAGAATGAGAAATCAGCGATATCAACTAAAACTTCCATGTATGAAGTGAGATCACAGGTTCAATGTGACACCAAAAGGAGCTTTTATCAGCAGCTAAAGCCACATTAATATTGCACAGGACAGGCAGGCTTTTAAATAGGGTATTATAAATGCTCCAATCCCCTCTCCCTCAAACAAATATTGAGAAAGTGGGTAATTTCTACAGACACTGAAGATAAAAGAGCTGTCAAATAAACGGAGGGAAAAAGGAATCCAGACTGACAGGTCAAAGAGATCAAGTAATGTGTGCAGGGAGCCTTTTTTGTATCAGATCGCAACAATTTTCTGCTCAAATTTGTGCAATCTTATGCCCAAATGCAAACTAGTGCTCATGTCAAGCAGCTAAGGTTCAGACAACTGATCAGAATTCCCCCCCAAGAATTATGCCTACAAAGAGATGGCTTCTGGACTGAGATGTAGCAAGGTGATTTGATTCTGGGAGTTCAGTTCAAACTTATTTACTGACCTCCCCAACAACGTTGAGAATCATATTTATTTCAACCAGGAGGACTGAGAATGTGTGCTTCTCATGAACTTTCTCAGAGAGATTTTGCTATGAGATAGTAGTAAAGTCATATGTGAATTTCTTCCATAGCTTTTAAGAGACTCTCCAGTGCAGTCTTTTCCTGGTGCTTTGTGTGGAACCAGTATTTTGTTGTTCAGAGACAGGAACAGAACTCTTATGTCCTACTCAAGATCCATCTGATCCATGTGCTCCAGATTCAGGTAGAATTCATACAAATTCACTGTCAGTTAAGTGTAACAACATCTTGACATATGGCTTTATCCCACATTTGTAGGGTCTCCTGAGACAGCAGGAATGATTTTGTTTTTCTGCAAACTGATATAGAATACAGTGACTTGACTCTCTGAATCAAGACCAACTTCAGGGATACAAGTTCTTCAAAAGGTTCCCTCAGACAGTCGCTCAAGCTTCTGCTCAACAGCAGAATGAAGGTCAGGATCTCAGCCATGTATGTGTCTGAAGTATGTGATAATGGTAGGAAGTACAGCTGTTTCTAGTATATATGATTGGGCATGAATCATCTTTTCAATGCTGAGCTGTGTTCATATGGTTCTTGGCCAATTTCACTGAGTACTGCTTCTCTTTGTGGAAGTGGTCAAGAGTGACTCCATAACTTGAGATATTTGCTAATGAAGGTTAGGAGTTCCGAATGCGGTCTGCAGGCAGCTGAAAGAACTGGAGGTGCCTCGGTTCCATTGCAGGAGCTGGTATGTGTTGCTCAGAAAACAATTAGGAATTAAGAGTTTTTGGAGTTCCTGCCTTTGCTGCAAGCCGAAGTACAGACCCAAAGGAAGGACCTGTCAGTATTCTACAAGTATCTCGCTCAACTGTCCCTCTATTGCACAATATATGAATACACATGTTTACTTTTAGAGAGTGCTTTCAATGATTTACCTAATCACAATCTACACTTTTTCTATGCTCGTTTCAAAATCAAACCTTTAAAGTATCAGTCAGGTATGTGGTGTCTACTGTCAGCCTAGCTTTTACTTGACCTCTTCATTGGTCAAAACACGCTAAACTGGTTCAAGAAGTAATTGTAAAGATAAGTGCTATATGTACCTGAAGACCATGAAGCATCTGCTGAGTTCTCTTATTCCATCTTCTTTCTTCTTGATCTTGATCACCCCCCGTACCATCTTCTTCCTGCAACCGACAAAAAATTCACACTTAAAAACACCTGTAGGCTTAGGTTAATATTTACACACAAATTGTGAAATGAAATCCATGCTTCTAGAGTTGTTTACAGCACTCCACAAGCCAATCAAGAATTAGCTGGAAGGTCACGATGGCTTGACTTACAAGGAATGAAGAAGAATGGCAACACATACAAGGAAACTGGATATCCCAGTGGGACTAAAAATAATTGACAAAAGGCTACTTGCCTGCCCTTATTGTAGGTTAAAGGTACGTTTACATAGCAATTAAACACCTGAGGCTGACCCGTGTCCAGTGATGCGGGCTTTTGCTGCAGAATTGTCATGTAGACGTTCAGATTCTTGGAGTCCCATGAAACAGGCATAGAAAAGTGATTTGCTCAAAGCTACAGAGGAAATCTGTGGCACCATTGAGACTAGAACGTATCTCTCTCAATGCCCATTCCTGCACTTCATCTACAAGAGCATCCCACCTCTCCTTATGGAGAGTAAGCTCAACTTTTAAAGGAAATGTTCTACATTCCAAAAAGAAGCACTTTCTGAAACACTGAAAATGCTAGGTAAGATTGCAAGCCAAATCCCATCTGCTTTAGTAATCTTCAAATATTTAATTTCCTTTTGCTTCAATTAATACTGTTCAAAGCAGGATGAAAACTAATTTACAGGCTGATTTGTGGCTTTCCTACTGTTCCACCATCACTGTGTTTAAGCAAAAAAAGCCACTGCCAATTGGCAAACTCAAGAATTGCAAGCTTAAGGAGATGTCCTTATTTCTAGAACTCTGATGTGATAGTTATGGGTTTTCAAAACTATGTTTTGGTGCCTGTCTGATCCTTTGCACTGTACTGCACTAAATTGTATGTACATTATTCCTCAGTGCATGCACATGGCTTTTTACATGACCACAGTGCTACATACACAACATTGTCAGTTTAAAATCTACACTGCAAAGAAGTATCTTCACCTAGGCCATACATTAACACTCAAGAGGCCACATCAAGATCAGGGCTCCTTTTCAAACACATAAGTTACAATCTTAGTTCCAAAGAATTTACAGTCTAAGAATGAATTTAATTTGTCACTTATACTCTATTTACTTTTAAATTTCTCTCAGCTTGTGCAATGGAAATCATTTAAGTCAGTTTCAGGACCATAATTATGTAACATGTGTGTTTCAAACGCCACAACAGAGTGCTTAAAATTCTACATAAGAATTTTAGATTTGTGAAAACGTTTCATTTGATCTTAAACTTTTTTTGTAAAGCTTGTTTTTACAAAATTGATCAACATTTAAAATCTGATAACACCCCTTGAAGTTCAAAATGTAACACGTATAGCTGTTAACTGTATGCCAATACCTCTCCAATCAGTTGAGCAGCTCATCAAGTCAAGCATGCAATCAGGAGTGTTCTCCATATCTCAAAGTTCTACCCTTTGTCTCACTCCCCAAGTAACCAGAAAATGCTTCCTTATCCTTTAAACTAAGTGTTTCAGCTGTCACAAGTAAAGAGATGGCAGTAAAAATATTTTCAGGAACCCCACCGAGTACTTCCTGTGTCAAAT
Organism: Terrapene triunguis; assembly: GCF_002925995.2. Classification (NCBI taxonomy): domain Eukaryota; kingdom Metazoa; phylum Chordata; order Testudines; family Emydidae; genus Terrapene; species Terrapene triunguis. Next base: position 89,485,540 of record NW_020664409.1, read on the forward strand.
CTATAGACTGATCCTTAAGAGCTCATGCCTACCTCCTCCTCCTCTTCCTCTTCCTTCTCTTTTTCCTTCTCCTTCTCTTTTTCTGGCAAAAGTTCCAGCTCTGGTATTAGTTGGCAGATATTTTGAGGCTCTTCTGGAGGCATTTCTACAGGTGGCATTTCCAACTGTTGTAATGGCTGAGGCTTTGAGAACACACGAGACATTAAAGTTAAATGGGAGTTAACATGAAGATTTCAGCTACTGGAACTTTTAGGACTGAAAATCTTAAAGATACAATTTGGCATCTTTATAATCCCACATAATTAAACTTAATCCAAGTTTCTAATTTTCAGACACTTGCTACAAATAATCCAAGTGTTCTTTGCAAAGAAATACAACACATTTTATTTTCCTTAGCTCCCCGTAAGTACCTCTTTAATCTTAGATTCCATTAAACCTAGAAATTCTAATAAAATATTAGTAACACAAGTCTGTTTCCCAAGAAGTTGGTTTAGTACATCACCCTGGGAACTGATCTTACTACAGAGAAATATGGTGTACTTTGGATGAGAGATAGCTTTAAGACCCCCCCCCCCCCAGATAGCCAGATGCATTGCTGTATAAACCGCATTGTCAACTTATTGGGGAAATGCCTCTTCAATGCATTAAAAACTACGGTGGCATCCTCTGTGGGACAAGAGTGAGGACACTGGTATGAAGGCACTAGCTAATATTTTCAGAAGTGACTTACAAATAGGGTACTGAAGACCCCATTCCCCACAGATCGTGGAGAACTGGAAACACACTGCTTGCTAAACACTGAAGCAGAGGTACCCAAGTTATTAACTGTTCCCCATCCTTATAAATGAAGGGTGAAGACAGACAACTGAGGTTTTTCTTGCCAAAATAGTCTGCCAACAAGCAATTCTTTACACCAAGATAGACAGGAGCACAAGCAATACTATAACTGTGTGTTGCACTGAATTATATCTTGGCGAAACCTGCGTTAAATTACATCATCTATAGAGAGGTTATATAAGCAACTCTCATTGTAAGAGGTATTCTAAACATGTTAAATGCATTGGTGTCAAGTATCAGGGGGTAGCCGTGTTAGTCTGTATCTACGAAAACAACAAGGAGTCTGGTGGCACCTTAAAGACTAACAGATTTATTTGGGCATAAGCTTTCGTGGGTAAAAATCTCACTTCTTCAGATACATAGGCTATGCATCTGAAGAAGTGAGTTTTTTACCCACGAAAGCTTATGCCCAAATAAATCTGCTAGTCTTTAAGGTGCCACCAGACTCCTTGTTGTAAATGCCTTGGGACATTCTCTTTCCTTTAAATGTAAGGGCTTAGCATAGCATAGCACCAGCTTTTCCCTTATAGACCTTTTTACCATGACCTTACTGTTTTGGGGCTGGTTTTATTTTTACTCAAATTCTGTAGGACACAGTCCCAGAACCACCTTGATATGTTTCTGTGGGGTGGGAGTTGGGAGAATTAGTCTCTGCTACAAATCCTGAAAGTAACACCATTTCCTACCCACCAGAGAATGTTATCTATTTCTAGATAAAGGGATGCTATAGGCTTTCTTTGCAGAGCATATAGTCACCACTCCTGTGTAACTCACATCTTCACTGTAATCTTACTCACAGGTAATACAGGCTCTGGATCCACTTGCTGAGCCTTGCGTTTCACACCTGTTTGAGGTGGTGGGGGTGGCATGACAGATTCATCCAAGTTGGTTCTGCTGCCTTCCATCATTGATTCCTGTAGGCGGCTTGGCTCTTCCAAGATAGGTTCATCTATATTTTGTGATATTCAATACATTTTATAAATAGGTATTTTGATTTCATTGTATATAAGTAGTTTATAAATCATCACTTCTTAAACTCACACTCATCATGTCACTTCTTAAACTCACACCAGTCAACTCACAGCACCTCCAGAGTTTACAACAATTAGGTCCATATTTTCATACTCACACAGTTTTTGTACTGATTTAATTAAATTGACGCAAAAGTCAATTTAGTTAAATCAGTGGAAATGTATGTGCAGACCAGCCCTCAGTGCCCATTTAATCCACTGGACACAGCTGTCTCATGTAAGTCTGCTATATTTAGAAAAGAGATCTACCAAAGGAGTTACTAACTGTAGCAAGTTATATGAGTAATTACAAAGCCCTGTGCTTTATAACCTAAGTAAATGTTTCCCCTCTAGTAATTTAATATAAAGCACAAGTCCAAGTAAAAATTAAGCTTTGAAAGGAAGTAGAGCATGTTGTTTAACGAGTTACAAACCAATAACATCTCGCTGTTGCTGCTGCTGCTGCGGTTCCTCTCTGGGCACCTCTGGGTTTTCGAAGTCTTTAAGGAACTCATCCAAGTTATCAGCTTCTCCACCTTTCCTCCTCTTTCTGAGGTCTTCTGGTACAAGAGGTGTAAGACAGCGAGTAAAAAGCTATAAGAAAAAACAATCACTCCTGTAGACTAGTAGTTCTCTGATCTGTAGTTAACACATAAATTTTTGATATTATATTTGTTTCAGAGATGGACTTCTCGTTATGTGCCCTTGTTTTAAAAAGCTTCTTTCCCTGAATGTTTAAGAATTGTTACATATCAGCAGGCTTGGCCGAATCCATTTTTTTTTTTTTAATAGCTTCAACTAATACAGATGTTTCTTTTTAAGCATTTTTAAAATTTTATCCATTTAAATTTTTCATAGTTGTGCAAAAATGTAGTGGTCAGACAATAACTATTTAATGAAAGTAAATGCTGAGAGTCAAAAAGGTAAAGATTCATAATAGTTAAATCAAATTGTCGGAATATGTCAAAACAGACAAAGTAAATAGCCTTAAATCAAACTAAGTGGTCACACAACACTTTTCTTACTTTCACTATCTGCAAATTTCAATCAGATGAAAATATTTTTTCCTTGGCTTGTGTGGGTGGTGAAAAACACTACTGATCGACATTTACTGTTAAAAAAAAAAAAAATCTAATCCTTCCCAGCCTACATATCAGTGACTGAACTACATGCAGACTCCAGAAGTTTGTTTTCAGTTGAAGCAAGTTTTCAAAAATGTACTATTTATCAGATGCTGCCAATGCACATTTTTGCTTGCTATATAAGCTTTCAGCCTCACCCACATGATCAGTTCTTAATATAATTCATTTAAAAATAAACCTTCAGAAATCTGTATTACCTTCAATAGTCGGTTGTTCCACAAAGGCTGAGCAGGCAGAGAGAAAAGTTTTTCAACTCCTCCCGTCTCTTTCCACATCATCAATTTCTTAGTGGGAGGTGCTAAGTCCAAAGTAGTGACAATATCAGAGTAGTCACTTAATTGGGCTCTAATAGTCTTGCTATCCAGCTCTTTCACGCTGTCTACAATCAGCTTTCTCTTCCTCTTTGCTTTGGTTTCCTTGACTGTTGAAGACAAGAGAGAGGGAAACAGACTTGATACTATGTTACAGTAAAAATCCTACAGGCTCCAAGTAAATATACTGCCTAAGAATTCCCTAAATTTAAGATACACCTCTACCCCGATATAACGCGACCCAATATTACACGAATTCGGATATAACGCGGTAAAGCAATGCTCGGGGCGGGGCTGCGCACTCCGGCGGATCAAAGCAAGTTCGATATAACGCGGTTTCACCTATAACACGGTAAGATTTTTTGGCTCCCGAGGACAGCGTTATATCGGGGTAGAGGTGTAGTAAAATTTCTTAATCTATTTGGTGGCAGCACTAAATATTTGTACAGTACTTTTAAGATGTAAACTGATATGATTAGCTTTTAATGTTACACGTACTGTAAACAAGTAAATACCAGTCATTTTGCTAGCAACTCAACCATGCTACTATCCATTTTGACCAAACAACCAAGTATTTGTTTTAGTAATAACTGAACTAAAATTAGACTAACGATATTTATTTTCCTTCACGTCAGCATGAGTTGCTTCTTACACACTGCAGACAGCTATGTCCTAAATATAATTTTAGTATCAGATTTTAATTTGTTTCAGTAAGAACATAACTGTTATGTTAAATCAGACATTAGATAACTAGACAAAAAACTTCAGGTTCTGCTTTAGCAAGGGACTAAGCAAGGTTGATATTCCAATATGTGCAACTGCACTGTATATGCTCCAAGCAAGAAAACTGGTAGTGAATTTCTTGGGAAAGCAAGACAAAATCCCATGTTCTGAAAAGAAAATGGGACACACACCACTAAACTGAGTTAGCAATAATACCAAGAGATTCATTTCTACTCCACTAACTCAAGGTTTTCCTAGATCAAAAGGTCTCAAATATTTCAATTAAAGTGTTCTCAAATGGCTTACTTACCAGTGATGTCAATAGGCTCCAAAGCAAAAGCTTCTTCTTCATTTGGAACCAGTGTTGTTTGATCAGTCATAGTTGGTAACGGTTCAACTGGATCTACTGAGTCTGGGCTGTCTGGTCCACCCACTACCAAACAAAACAAAAGTTAAACATCTTGGACTAAGTTGGAACACAAAGAAAACATCACAATATATCAACAGGTTCAACACAAGCTTTTATAAACTTCAGTCCACAACGTGTTTTATTATGAAACTAAACAATTCCTAGTGATAGTTTTAAAAATGAAACTTAGTCCTAGATTAAATACTCACTTGATACGTTATCATCATCATCCAGATCATCATGGGGAGGCTGTTCTGGCATCATTACCCCACCTTCTGAGAGAGCAGGTGGGTCATCAAAGATGCCTCCATCATTATTACTAAGAAGTTTGTCATCTGAAATAGCAACAGAAGAATCAGTTGTGGTAGAGTGCATAAACAAACCAAAAAAACCCAAGTAATCAAAATGTTGTACACAGCACAGAAAACTGAAGGACTAAAGATACACAAACTATCTGAATTTTTTTTGTAGCAGTCGTGCTCCGTCAAAGGAAAAAATGTGTTGTTTTTTTTTTTAAGTGAAATCCAGCAAACAAACAATATTAAGTCAAGTTAGTTATCACACTCGTGTCTGTTTTATTAGTACACTGTTATGTTCTGACTACCCAATTATACATAATGTTTGCATGTTGCATGCAAAGCTTAAGTCTATCATGCAAGAATTCCACAGGGTTTTTAAAGTTCAGGGATCATACTAAAAAGGATCCAACACTTAACAGTCTCATTGTATAAATTTAATCCCTCCCAAGAGAGTTTCAATGAGCCAGAAGATTCACATACTAGTTTCTCTTCCACGCCTCACATGTACAGTGGAGTGCCTTGAATTTGGAAAGTGATTTAATTCAAACTGCGTATTTTAAAATAAAATGAAATGTTTACCAGGATAATTATTATTAGGCACTGTACAAACAACAACAAAACATGGCCCTTGCCCCAGAGAGCTTACAATTTAGACAGAAGACAAGGGACAGTTAATAAAACCCAGTTGCTACACTAATTTCTCAAACATACCCAATATTCCTCCATCATTTCCTTCTCCAAAATTGTCATCTTTGTATTGGTCTTCATATTCCAGGTGGTTAGCTTTCTCATTAAGATGACTGGTGCTCTGTTCAGGCTCCAGTAAAAGATTGGACGCACTGGTACTCACTAGCATGTCATCCTCAAATGCACTACCTTCTCTCATCATCTCACGATCATCCATTCCAAAATCTCCTGCAAGAATATAATTTTAGCCAAACAGATAAAGAATTTAGGTTTAAGCAAACCAACAAGCAGATCATTAATCACTTCACTTAATCTATGAAAAAATGGACCCAGTAGATAATTTTGTTCTATAATTGTAATTTCTCAGTAAGTTTTAGAGTTATTTCTGTTCACCAAAATGCAGTTATGTTTCTATAGTTTTCAACCCTTTTACAATTTATCTATTAATTACTTTTTTAAATGTAGAGTTAATGGTGGACACATTGAAGAGACTTTCTTCAGTGCTGTTTTAATTTCATAGGTTTGTTCAAAACAACTTCCTCTCTTGTCCTCCTCCTGAAGTTATCTTTCTTATGTAGAAAATATATTCTAAGCATACCTATTGAGAATGGCTTCAGTACTGCACCAAAATATTTAAAATATTCAGTTTAGAGACGTCCATTGGATCTATTCAAAGAAAAAGCTTCCTAAGCGCTAAGTTTGTGTTTAATGCACTCCCAAAAACAGATTAATACCAGAGAGGTCTATTAATCCCATGTGTAGACAACCGATTAACAGATTCCTATTTTATGGATAATATTAAACAAGCTTGGAGCACAGAAAACAATTTTAGGATATTCATATACATTTTTATCAGTTCTAAAGCACTCTGTACAACGATACACCAAGAGATATTGAAACAAAAAAATCTCAGAATACCACTTTCATCACTGCAATTGCCCCGCCACTAAGAAAAAGTTATAAAGGGGTCAAAAAGTTATTTCTGAATGCAATGAAAATAGGTAGAAAAGAGCTGCTGGTTAATGAATTTAGACTGCCACATTTAAAGAGAAAATTAACATTTCATATATTCACTTAAGCATTAATCCACCTGACAAATGGTTATTGTTGCTTCTTTACAAGCAGCAACAATTTTTTTGGCTATTAGATGACAAATTTTTTGAAAACTCATCCTATAATGAGGGTATTCACTCTTGTAAAAACATTTGACTAACACATCTAAGTGATATTTCATGTAAAATTCTCACAGTGCTAATTAACCCATTTTGTAGGATTTCCACAAGATTTGTGAAACTTTCATTTCAGTCCAAGAGCCAGCAAAACCTAACTTAGCACATATATTAAAAATATTAAAGCATTTTACCAAAGTCATTATCCTGAAGAATACTGATGTTGCCCACTTCTTCTCTCATTGTAATTTCTTCCACTCTACTCTGGTTCAAACTGAATTGTTGAGCCACATCAATATCGCTTAAATAAAAAGAACATACAGTTTTAAAAGACTTTCCTTGATTAGGAAAGCGTAAATAACTTGGAACATATTGTGACTTATTTCTCAATTTACACAATGCATTTTAAATTTAACTGTAAACCAAATAAATATTAGCATAGCAATTTGCATTCCAGGAGTTCCACAGGCAAAAAAAGTATTTCATTTTTTAAAAAGGTTAAGTATCCAATTTGAAATGGTACTTATCTGCCATTGTTTGTGTTAACTGATAAATTTAGATTTCAAATCGCTACTCCAGAAAAGCAAGCCTACTTTAGTAAGAGAAAGTAAGCTTACTCTAGATCAGGCAGTGGCTGGTCAAAATCATGAAATTCCTCAGGTAAAGTGATAGCATTGTAGGCAGCCTCTCGATTTTCCTCAGGCAAATCAACAACACCTGAAAAGGAGAACACTCAGACATAAGTTTCTATATCTTTCTATATCTACACAAAAGATAGGATTTTTTTTCAACACACTTAGTGTTGGCCTCTCTGCTCCCTTAGGTAAGACTCCCATTGTCTTCACTAACTTCAGTGGGAAAACACCAAGCCAATGGCTCAACGATTCTGAAAAATCCCACTCCAAATATTTTTGTTACAGATAAAAGTTAAATGCAATAAAGCAGGCAGTGAAATGTCACTGAAAGCCACGGCCATATACTTGAGACTCTGGATCAGAAAGGGAGATCCAAAAAAACCTAAATAAAAATGCTACATACTTCAAGTCTCATTTTTTTAAAGCTGTTTTGTGCCAGTTTTCAAAAATATGCCACTGTAAAAAAAACCTGGATTCCTAAAGTTAAATCCCCAAGGCCACATTTAGGCACATAAATAGACCGGATTCAGAAGTACTGAGCACCCAGAAGCTTCCACTGAAGTCCCGTCTGAACAATTTCAAATTGGCAAAAATTTTTTACAATTCCCACACTAAAATCAGAGATAATCAACTAAGTTACTCAACTTAAAGTTGGGTTAAAAGTAGTTTCAGGTATTAACAACATTTGTTCCCTCCTTCCCCACCTCCAAGTCTCCCTGCCAATTCTTCTGCTTTTACAATCACGTTCTCCTACTTAAATTATTTTTCTTTGTTGCTGTGTGAAACATCCACACAATAGGAGAAACTGACTATCCTAAGGAAAACAGTGATACTGAGTAGACATCAAATACTGTAACACAAAATACACATACTGAAAAAAAATATTCCTTTCAGTTACTGTAGCTTAGGTATTACTTTTACGATTGTAGACAAAATCGTTAGACACAAGGAATATGATTGTAAGATAGCATCTCTTTGAACAACTTGCTTCTATATTTCCCTTTTTCACCTCCTGCCTGCATGGCCTCTTGATACTCCACTGGTTCCAAATTCCCCTCAGTGCTTCCCAATTGCATGTGCAGCTATTTAACAAGCAGCACATCCCCATATCACCTGCTGAATAGGTCTTATTGACAAGAGTGCTGAAACCTTAGTCCAGAACACTCAACTGAAGCAGTGCTGGGGAAGAAGCAGAATTTCAGACAGTCATCTGAAAGATGGTATTTCCCTATGCAAAGTAACACAAACTTCTCTTATTCCAATAGGAGCATCAGGAATGTAAAATGGCATACGTGCTTATTAAGTCTCACTACATATTGTAATGTAACTTGTGGGGGAAAGTGTTTAAGATACATGACAAGTACCTGGACGAAAAGCCATCTTGATCTTAATGAAGGCTTCATTACAGTCTGCAAGAAGGTATTTAGCTTTCCTGTGGTAGATTCTAACAACTCCCAATAAGAGATGTCCTGAGGTTCGAAGTGCCATCTTCACCTAAAAATACATTTACTGATTGCAACAACAGGTATATCTTGTTTATATTAAATAAATAATAAAAAAAAACCACAGTACTTTCACAGGAGAAAAAAAAACCTCAGTGCAAGCCAGTCTTGCTAGAGTTTTTCTTATGATATACTCTTTTTACATCAATTTTAGGATAAACAGTAAAGCACAGCATCTCAAAGTAACTTTATACTGCAAGAGACAATATTAATCAACATGAAGTAGTTTGCAAACCCCATCCTTTCAACTAAATCTGAACAGTGATTTGTTAATTGTACTTTGTACTATTTCAAGAAATATCTACAGAAGTAATACTTAAAATAGCATATGCTGTTCAAAAAGCTTTACAATCAGTTCCCACAGTGTGATGCAGCTAAGTATTCCAATGCTATACATGGGGAAACTGTCCAACACCATCGAGGGAGACAGCATCAGAGCCAGGATCAGAATTCAGGGAATTCCTAGCTTTAAGCCCAATATTTTGACTACCACACTCTATTAGTATAGAGTGGAATGCAGGTTTAGTTTGTTATTTTTGCTTAGGGGAAAATGAAGAGAAGGCCTGTTACGTTTGCAAACGAAGGGGTATTCATTGAGTCAGCATGCCTAGTGATTACAGCAAATGCTTTACTTCCTAAACATTCAGTTTTAATTAATAAAGTTAAGTTTGAAACATGTCACTTTGGAATAAATTAGCAAGCAGCACACAAAACCAAACCCATCTCACTGCATCCTGTATAGCTCCTTCATGCCTTTGTTTCTTTGGTTAACCTTCAATCCTGCTCAAATTTGTGAACATCACCAAGATTTAATAGGTGGACAATGGGGTCCTCCTGGTCCACGACAGGGGCCCCAGGCTCTATGATAATACAAAACAAAGAACAGAACTAAACTGTACACTGAACCAGAAATAAAGTTAAAAGTGACTGCAGGCAATGAGGAAAGATTTACTAATAGTAAATCTAGAGTTTCACACCAAAATAGGAAATAAAACAGCACAGTTAAAAATTTTGGGGAGGGCACAAAGAAGCAGCTGTACCCATCACATTAAAACAAATTTGTGTTCCTCTTGTCGCCAAGTCTCTAAAACGGTTTCACTGTTATTTTTCTATGTAACCAATATTGTATTTGCTGCAGGGAAGGAGTGTGGTTGTCAAAAGATGTGGCCAGGAAAGAATATCTTCAGTGGCTCATAATCTGAAGAAGTTTGAGAACTGTGTTGACGGATAAGTGGAATAAGATTTCCCAGGAAGAATAAGTCCTAAAACTTCTAACCTCAATTTAACTGAATTATTACAGATACCCAGGCTTTTTATTACACACAATAATAAAAGCTCTTCTAAGCCTCCAGAAATCAGATAAAAACACACACACAAAAAACCCCCAAAAAACAAAAACAGATTTTAAGAATGCCTAGCTCTGAAAGTCTTACAAAAATCCTTGCAAGCCTCAAGGCACATGCATAACCCCCGTGAGTGAGCATTTCCACTGCCTTGGTTCTCATTCTCCTTTCTCTGACTCCTCCCTGGGTTGTCAAATGAGGTTCTTGTCATAACTAAGGCCTTGTCTACACTGGCAAGTTTCTGCGCAGTAAATCAGCTTTCTGCGGTGTAACTCCCGAGGTTTACACACTGCCAACCACTTAATAGCAGAACTGCGCAGTTTCTGCACACTAAAAAAAAAACCACCCCGACAAGAGGCGTACAGCTTTCTGCGCCGAGGCTACAGTGCCGCTGTGCCAATATAGACACCTGGTCGATTACAGCACTGCAACTGGCCTCCGGGAGGTCCCATAATGCCTGTTCTCGCCTCTCTGGTCATCGGTTTGAACTCTACTGCCCTGCCCACAGGTGACCAACTGTGAGCCCCAACCCTTAAATTCCTTGGGAATTTTGAAAGTCCCCTTTCTTTTTGCTCGGTAATGTGTGCAGTGGTCTCAGCGTATCTTTCCAGGGGACCATGCCTGCTCCACGGATCAGGCAATCTCCTACTCGGAGCAATGCCGAGCTGCTGGACCTCATCAGCATTTGGGGAGAGGAAGCTGTCCAGTCCCTGCTGCACTCCAGCCATAGGAATTATGATACCTATGGACAGATTTCACAAAGCATGACAGAAAGGGGCCATGACTGGGACACACTGCAGTGGATGGTCAAAGTGAAGGAGCTGCAGAACCCCTACCACAAGACAACGGAGGGAAACCGCCGCTCCGGTGCTGTGCCCACGAGCTGCTGGTTCTACAAAGAGCTGGACCCGATACTTGGTGGTGACCCCACCTCCACTGCGAAGGCCACTGTGGTTACTTCGGTGACTCGCATGCCAGTAGAGAGTGAACTGAGCCAGGAGGAGGAAATCTTGGATGAGGACGTAGAGGGGGACCCAGAGGCAGAGGACGACTCAGAGGTCAGAGATGCATGCAGCCAAGAGCTCTTCTCTACCCCAGAGGAGGCTAGCCAATCACATCAGTCGGAGCTTGGCGAAGTGCAAACAGGAGAGGAGGCCCCGGTAAGTGGCTTTGATTTTGGGAATCGCTGAAGCAAGTTGTTGGGGGCAGGAGGGTTGCAGAAAGCAGGCTTGTGTCTGTATGATGTGCGTACCACCACATGCCCAGTCTGAGCGGAGGAACAGGGTGTTTATTCACTCCCATACGTCACGGGAATCTGCCTCAGATCTCCACGAAACGCTCATGGACATACTGGGCAATCCGCGGCTGCAGGTTCTTTGGCAGAGCTGCTTTGTTTCTTGCCCCATTAAGGGTAACTTTCCCGCGCCACTCTGCCGTCACTGGGGACCATTGCTGCACACAGGCAAGCTGCATAAGGGCCAGGGCAGAAGCTGCAGTTTTGGAGAAGACCCTCCCTTGATTCCCTGCTCACCCTCAGCAGCGAGATATCTTCCATAATGAACACAGTCTGCGGAAAATGCGGGGAGAGTAATGATTATAAGGCCCCCCCCATAGTGCTGGCTCTCCCCAAGAGCCAGGTGCCCAGTGTACAGTAGGTCCTGGAACACTGATTTCCCCTACCCCCATGGTTACTCATCACTTTGGGGGGGTCTTGTGGCTCATGTGTGCTTCCGTGGGTTCAGCCAGTTAGTGAGAGGTATGTGAATAGTAGCTGTGTTTTAAATCACTGAATCAGTGGTCTCTGTGTTGCAAACAATACTGCTGCTGTAAAACATTGCATTTTGGCTTCACAGATATGACCATGGGAGCCCAGCCTCCCCTCTTTGTTATCGCCAGCTGAACAGCTGCGCAGGATTAGAAAGCGGCCACAAAAAACTAAAGAGGACTTTCTGTGTGATGTCATGATGTACTCCGCGGTGCGCCAGAACGAAACCATGGAGCTGCTCTTAAACTTTATGGAGTGCCAAGCGGACATGCTCCAGATGCTACTAGCATTGCAAACCGAGCACCTCTGCACCCACTCTCCCCTGAAGCGGCTGTCACAAAACTCTTTACCATGCTCCCCCTCAGACACCACAACCACACTCTTATCAACCTCCTGGCTCCAGTTCTGTACCCACTGGATTCCACTCCTGCCGCATCACAGTCCAGCCCTGTGGATTCCCAGTACCCACTGCACTCAACACCCATCCCTCTGCAGTTTAGTACCCACTGCACTGTACTCCAAAGGACAAGGTTGCATATGATACCTGGACATACACAAATCTTTAACCGTCCCAGGACCCCACCTCCTCCTGGGACCCTCCCTTACCCCACCCCCCCACAGTGCTGATGTGTTTTTTTGTTTGTCTCTCTACTCCAGCTGTTTTTTAATAAAAGAGTTTGAAAGCAATCTTTATTCCGTAAATTGAAAGCAAACAGAGCCCTGCAAAGCAACAGACAATTTTCTTAAACCTTCACAGTGCATCGTCTGCACCAATCACAATCACCTGCTAGCACTACAAGCACTGCACTCCCGAACATAGCAACAAATATTAGTGGCTTTCAGCTTCAAATTCAGGGTGGATAAAAATCAATGATTTAAAAAATAAATAAATAAATAAATTAGATTTTTTTAAAATTTAAATAGGTTTTCCCATCAAAAGACGTTTTATCAAAAAAATCTGATCTAAAGATAGTTTTAATTAAGATCATTATAGCTCAAAGATATCTCATCATGGAATAGGGATCATAAATTATAATTCTATAGTATGTGGCAATATATTCATGTAATGTTTAAGAAAAGTTTTGTAAATGAGTTCCAATGGTTCATGGATTAAGGACCCAATCTTATGAGGTTCCAGGGACTTCTGTATAGATTATTTAGGTTAATCTTTCTATCTACCCAATGGGACTCAGTGCTCAGTCTAGAAGATACCATCAGAGATGCCTAGTTTTGCAGTTCTCAAACTGTGGATTTGTGTCTCCAGAGGTAACATGCTTGTTAACAGCAAAATTGTTTTTAATAAATAAATAAATAAATAAATAAATAAACAAACAAACAAACAAACAAACAAATAGACGTGAGAAATAACAGGCCTCAACTCTATTGTCCCTCTGCAAATTTGTGTACACAGAGTCAATCCCTTACCTCTCTCTAAAAGTGCAAAGTTTCAAAAAGTTCAACAAATAGAAGATTGTTGGGGACAGAATTGATCTGGACAAGGAGAAGTCAGGAGATAAATGTGAAGCGAGGGACATACGCTTGTTTTGTTAAAATATTATGTGTTTGCTGTTTAAGAAAAAAATCCAGAACACTTAATGTCCTTGTTTTAGTTAAATAAAACAGTTTAAATGTCTGTCTGGTGATGTTCTCCTCCTAATACAGCATGGCAAGAAAATCCTTCAAATATTAATGATTAACCTGTTGAATTGGAGATAGTTCACCTCCCAATGACTTTATAAATATCTGCTTCAATTACCTTTGGTAAATGAAATAACCAATCATTCATTTTCTGATATAGCTGTAAAGCTAATCTGAAGTTTTCAAAATAAATCACTTTAAAATGTATAAGTGTGTTCCTTCTAAAAATGAAACCTACATCTATCTCCGAGTTGTGAAGAATATGTATTAAGGTTATAACAACCAACAAGAATGCACTTTTACGTAGAAAACCATGATTAAATCGAGTCTTCCTGACTAGTGATTTAAATCAATTTGATTTAAATCAAATCCACCCTGTTCAAATTGCTGCCTCAAGGCATCCCTGATCCTTATGGCCCTGCACTACGCCCCTCTAATAGCCCTGGTCTCTGGCTATTCACATTCAGCCTCCAGGCGCTGAGCCTCCGCGGTCCAGCCCTGAGTGAAGCTTTCATCCTTCCCTTTACAAATATTATGGAGCGTACAAACCGCGGCTATAAGCATAGGAATATTGTCATCAGCCATGTCCAGCCTCCCATATAGACAGCACCAGTGGGCCTTTAAATGGCCAAAAGCACACTCACCAGTCATTCTGCACTTGTTCAGCCTGTTATTGAACCGTTCCTTGCTACGGTCAAGGTTCCCCGTGTATGGCTTCGTAAGCCACAGCATTAAGGGGTAGGCAGGGTCTCCCAGGATCACAATGGGCATTTTGACTTCCCCTACAGTGATCTTCTGGTCTGGGAAGTAAGTCCCTGCTTGCAGCTTACTGAACAGGCCAGTGTTCCAAAAGTTGCGTGTCTCATGCACCTTTCCAGACCAGCCTGTGTTAATGTCAGTGAAATGCCCACGGTGATTCACAAGTGCCTGGAGAACCATAGAGAAATACTCCTTCCAATTAATGTACTCGGTGGCTAGGTGGTCTGGTGTCAGAATTGGAATATGCGGGCCATCTGTCGCTCCTCGACAGTTAGGGAAGCCCATTTGTGCAAAGCCATCCACAATATCACGCATGACTCTGGGCAACGTGGTCTTTTGGAACAGGATGTGATTAATGGCCCTGCACACTTCCATCAACACGACTCCAACAGTTGACTTTCCCACTCCGAACTGGTTAGTGACCGATCAGTAGCAGTCTGGAGTAGCCAGCTTCCACAGTGCAATTGCCATGCACTTCTCCAAAGACAGGGCAGCTCTCATTCTCGTGTCCTTGCGCCGCAGGGCTGGGGCAAGCTCATCACACAGTCCCATGAATGTGGCTTTCCTCTCCGAAAGTTCTGTAGCCACTGCTCATTATGCAGACATGCATGACGATGTGATCCCACCACTCAGTGCTTGTTTCCCGAGCCCAAAAGTGAAGTTCTACTGTGGTCAGCACCTCCGTGAATGCCACAGCAATCTCATGTCGTAGCTACTACGCTTGGCGAGATTAATGTCAAACTCCTCTTGCCTTTGTAATTTAAGGAATAACTCCACTGCCACTTGTGATGCGTTAGTGAGAGCGAGCAGCATATTGGTCAGCAGTGCGGGATCCATTCCTGAAGACCGAAGAGGCAGAGTGCACAGTACACAAACCGTTGAAATATGGTGCCAAAGGCGGACAGAAGCACAGAATTTGCTGGAATGCGAAGCAATGCATCACGGGGCATTGGGACAGGACCCAGGATGCCCCGCGACCCCCTCCGCCTTCCCACAATTCTTAGCAGCAGAAGAGGAAGAGATGCCAGAGTGCACCGCTCCAAATAGCGCTGCAAGTGTGAACACGCTATTGCACAAGTAGCTGACAGTGTGAACCCACAACAGTGGTTTCCCTTCAGTGCTCTCTGAGCAGCGATGTAACTCTGCCAGTGTAAACATACCCTTCAATTACAAACTCTTGTAGGCAGGGAATCAGCCTGTTCTGTAAAGCACCATGCATATCTACAGTGCTCTGATTAATAGAGGATACAGCTATTATATTTGTGTATATTTATAACTCTTGTAAAGATCATATTAGCTGCACTGAATTGACAGCCAAAACATCTGTTTAGCTGAATAAAGTGTTTATGGATATTAGGAAACAAGCTTTAGGTTTTTTAAAAAAATAAAGCTTTTCTTTAAGGCAGTGGTTCCCAAACTGGGGTTCGTGAACCCCTGGGGGTTCACGAAATGTTACAGGGGGTTCTTGGGAAAAAATTCCCTAATGGCAGACAGAGCTGTACCTAGGCACCCCGGGCACCATGGGGCCAGCAGCCTGGAGCCCCTGAGCTTCCAAGAGCTAAGCAGATCAAAGCAAGCGTATCTATCACACTGAGGAGATTTAAACTTCAAGACTCCTTATAAGAAATGGAAAGGGAGGTGGATATTTTTTGCTGATTTTATAATTAAATAGGCAGCTAGTACTGTTTTTAAAATTATTATGAAGAACAAGTTTAAACTTTGTTGTAACGTGCGTTGTTTGCCTGGACTGCTCAAGACCTGAATGCTTGTGGATGGAGGAACTCTGAGTTGGCTTCTTAAATACCTTCATGCTGTTTCACATCTGATACTCCTTGATGAAACATAGGAGCCTTGTCTTATAACAGGCTTATTCAAAGTGATACAAGCTATGAAAGTGAGATCTTGGAAGAGTGTTGCCATTTTCATAATGTATTAACAATACTGTTATGATAAATAATAATTAATAATAGTGTGGAATAAGCATGTCATAAAAACAAATGTTATATTTCCAAGATCACTGCTTTTATAATTTATACTCAGGTAAAGGAGAAAATCCCTGGAAATATTCATTTTTAGAAGCGGGTTCGCGAAACTTGACATTTTAGTGAAAGGGGTTCACAGGTTGTTAAAGTTTGGGAACTACTGCTCTAAGGCATCCAAATGTCTGTTGTCAAGTAAAATGGTTTATATTTGACTAATGTGCCACATAACCAGTCCATTTTTAGAGGTGAGTTAAAAACGAAAACATCCATGAACACATAAGACCTGAAGAATCTTCCCTCTGATTAGTAGGTATCTGGTAAGAAGAAAGTGTTCCATTCTCTCCCCCTTAACTCTGAGGTTGTGTCCTTCAGCACCTTTCACAGTTGTTCTATTGGCTGTAGCCAATACCAAGCAAAGCACCAAAGGCAACTTAGGGCCTAGCCTGGAGAAAACTGTATTCAGCAAGTAATGTTATTGTGTAGCTATCGACTACATTTTCCAACCCTTTGAACATAAAGGACAAGAAAGAATATTTAAATAATCAATCATTCTTTATTTCAATAGCTCTCAATGTCAAGCGTATTCAAATGTTACCGTAAGTCCTTTGAAAGCTATTTGCTGACAGGTACAAGATGTTTTTTTCCCTTTCCCTCTCCCACCATAAAAAATTTCTACGTATACACATGGTACGTCAAGATAATTCAGATAAAGATACTCTGTATAAAACCTATTAACCAAAGGACCAAATTTGAAACCTGGCCACTTCTTGCAAAACTATAAAATAAGAATTGAGTGAAAAGCTCAGATTATTTCTTAGAATACAGGTATTCATGGATTATTTCATACTTCATGTAAAACAATTGTGAGCACACTATTTTTCATTAAAAGAGTTAACATTTTAGAATTTTTCAGGTTAAGGCATCAGTATATTAGTTACTTCTTGTATATTGATCATGTGCTGTCGTAATTTATCTCTGCTGAACCAGCAACACTAACATCAAGATGACTGTAAAATAGATACCTTAGGTGAGATGATACTCTCCACGCTGCTCTCTAGATTACACTCGAATACATGGGCTTTGGTTAGCTTCTTATCCCAATGGGCCGCTAGCCAGATTTTGGCCAGCGGCCCACGCTTGCTCAGGACAAAATGGGCGTAGAACATTGTCCCAGCCGCCTATAAGGTGTAAACCTGTAAAGAAAAATATAATTGTTTTATATTGAATTGGGTTACTGCAAAAAAATCTTACCATATGTATATATATGCCACTTGGAGGCTATCAACATGTCTTCTTTTCAACCAGAAAGATTCTAGAATGGTTTTGTACAAGAAAAAGGACAGAAATTTTCAAGTAGAACAGAAAATGCTCCATATACCTTGAAATCTGAAAGGATTTTGTTCAAGATTGAGCGCGTTTTGCTCGTTTTTTCCCCATTGGTGGCTATATGTTTATAAGTGTAGAAGTTTACTGCATTGGAAACTTGAGCAGGTAAACTA
The DNA here is from genome assembly GCF_002925995.2 of Terrapene triunguis. Taxonomy (NCBI): domain Eukaryota; kingdom Metazoa; phylum Chordata; order Testudines; family Emydidae; genus Terrapene; species Terrapene triunguis. The sequence goes on from NW_020664409.1 coordinate 89,503,250, forward strand.
GAAAAAAGTCACACCTACAGAAATGTGGGGCTGGAAGGGACCTCAAAAGACATTTAAGTCCATCTCCCGGCATTGAGGCAGGATTAAATATACCTACACAAACGTCTGCCAGCAATGGTCTAAGTTTAGCATCATCCTTGACCATGAACTTTGGTCTCTTATTAGACCTATCTATGATTCTTCCAAGAGCTCATTTCCCAATTCTAGTCACTAGGACTCCTCCATTGTAAAAATCTTCATTCATGCTTCCATCTCCATTCACCACAGTCTTCTACATAGCCTTATCAAGTACCAGCTATTCAGACCCCAGCACATATGGAATACTACTGACCCAAATTTTCCTCACACACAAAAAAGATCACAGTCTTTCCATCCTCAAACAGTTCCTGTATCTTTTCATTCCAAAACAAAAAGTTAAGAGCTCTACTCATTCTAAAAGCCTTCCATATGTTTATTCCAGGGGTTCTCAAACTGGGGGTCAGGACCCCTCAGGGGGTCGCGAAGTTATTACATGGGGGGTCACGAGCTGTCAGTCTCCATCCCAAACCCCACTTTGCCTCCAGCATTTATAATGGTGTTAAATATATAAACAAGTGTTTTTAATTTGTAAGGGGGGGGTCGCACTCAGAGGCTTGCTATGTGAAAGCGGTCACCAGTAAAAAAGTTTGAGAACCACTGGTTTATTCCAACCTTTCTAAAGGACTCTTATTATCTACAGCCCTTTCCCTCTGAGTGTAGCATTGTTTTCCTATTGTCCTTTTGTCTTGCTGCTGGTGGTGCAAGAGCCCACTCCTAGCAGCTTTGAGAAGGGGAAATATACTGTATTTATAAGGGACTGGTCACCATAATATGAAATAGACATAAGACTACAGTCCCATCACTAGCTTATGGGGAAAACCCATATGAACCTAATAATTAAGGTTAAGATTTTGTCACAGGTATTTTTAGTAAAAGTCATGAATGGGTCACGGGCAATAAACAAAAATTCATAGAAGCCCACAACCTGTCTGTGACTTTTACCAAAAATATTCAAGACTAACAGTCCAAGCCCTGCTGGGGGCTGACTGCCAGCCACTGCTCCAGCTCCGGTTGCTGCTACTGCAGCAGGCACAGACAGCTGCTCCTGACCCGCTGCCGTGGTGGGAGTTGAAGCCAAAGAAGTCATGGAGGTCCGCTAAAGTCATGGAATCCGTGACCTCCGACAAAAATTGCATCCTTACCAATAATTAAGTGTGTGTATTAGGGAAGCAGAAGACCAAAGCCACTAACAGGCAGCTAATCGGAAATGAGCAAGTAAGGGGAGCACGCTATCATCCTAAGAGGATGGATCCGGCTCCTGGCAAGTCCAAGCACCATCTGTCTTGCCTCTTCTATCCTTCTCTCACTGTACCTACAATGGAGGATCAAACCTATGCCTTTAAAGCTCCTATATAGAACACCTCCCCAGCAGGCACAGCATGTGACACTAGGAGCAGAGCAGTTTAATTTGATGCATCAAGCAGAGGAGTATCAATTTCTAGCAAAACTGACAATTGTCTCCTGCTGGAAAGTTTCCAAAATGCAGGGTAGCATACAGAATGCAGGCTTCCTGTGATTCCAGGCCAGGTTTAAATCTGCGGTCCCAAAGGTTAATAGAAGTGCAATGTCTAAACTGCAAATAAACTGCAGCTGGCCTGTGCCAGCTGAATCAGGTTCACTGGGCTCAAACTGCAGGAATGTTTCATTGCAGTGTAGACTTCCTGGCTAAGGCTGCGTCCCAAGCTCTGGGACCCTCCCACCATGCAAGGTCCTCGAGTCCAGGCTCCAGCCTGAGTCCAGAAGTCTACACTGCAATTAAACAGCCCCTGACAACATCCACGGGTATTTAATTGCAGTGGAGACATACCCTTACATTCTTTCAGTTACTCCACAGTTGTGCAATATTCTGCAACCAGATCTCAACATGCCCACTCATGTAATTTGGTTTATATTTATCTGAATATGCGTTTTATTAGCCCTATAGTATTACCATAGTACAAACAAGCTCCAGTCATGAACTGGGATCCCACTGTGCTAGACACTGTACAAACAGAACAAAAAAAACCCCAAGAACGCCAAAGCAGTTCGTGCCCCAAAGACCTTACAGCATAGGTATAAGACAAGAGACAGATGGATACAGGCAGATAAATGGGGGAGTACAAGGAAACAATGTGACAATATAGGTCAGCATTACAGGTAGCGTCTCAGCACATTGGCAGCGTAACCATAGTTAATTTTTTTGTAGGATCCTGGAAAAAGTTTTAAAGTAGTATAATGAGTTAAGTTTTACAGATGTTTATAGGGAGCTCCTCCAAAGCATGAGGGGCTGCATTAAAAAAGCACTCCTTTGAAGATTAAGAAGTGGGTGATGGAGGTTAGCATTACAAGCTGTTCAGAGGCAGGACTCAACCCTTAAGAGTGAATGAGAGATTATAGCTAGGGTGGGGACAGGACTCAAAGGGCCTTGAATGTGAAGGCAAGTAGCTTATGTTTGATGTGATAAGAGAAGGGAGAGCCGGTGAGGGATTCAGAGAGAGGGGGTGATGTAATCAAGCAATGTGCTATGAGAACGATTTTTGCAGTAGCAATCTGAATGGATATGAGCGGGGCAAATTTGCATTTGTCAAGGCTAGAGAAAAGGATGTTGCACTAATTGGGAAATGAGATGATGAGAGCTTGGATGAGAGTTTTAGCAGCGTGGATGAAAGAAAAGGCCAAATCTTGGAGATTGTATGCAGTGTGATAGACCCAGACCAGTTGGGAACAGCAGAGTAGCAGAAGGGAGATATACTGGTCACTGGATAAGTAGTTTTCTGTTCCCTGAGTGACCAGAGCAGGGGCTGCTCCAGGCTAATAGACCACCTGACTCCAATTAACCTAAGAGTCAGGTGAGGCAGTTAAGCACCTGACTCTAATTAAGGCCCCTTTGATGCTATAAAAGGGCTCACTCCAGTCAAGCCAGGGAGCAGAAGTGAGTGTGAGGAGCTGGGAGCAAGAGGCACAAGGAGCTGAGAGTGAGAGGGTGTGCTGCTGGAGGACTGAGGAGCACAAGTGTGATCAGACATCAGGAGGAAGGTCCGGTGGTGAGGACAAAGAAGGTGTTGGGAGGAGGCCATGGGGAAGTAGCCCAGGGAGTTGTAGCTGTCATGCAGCTGTTACAGGAGGCACTATAGACAGCTGCAGTCCACAGGGCCCTGGGCTGGAACCCGGAGTAGAGGGCGGGCCCGGGTTCCCCCCATACCTCCCAACTCCTGATCAAACACAGGAGGAATTGACCTGGACTATAGCTTCTACCAGAGGGGAAGGTCTCTGGACTGTTTCCTGACCCACAGGGTGGATCTGTAAAGCGAGCAAATCCGCCAATAAGCGCAGGACCCACCAAGGTAGAGGAGGAACTTTGTCACAGCAGGAAGAATTGGCAAGAGTTAGACAGATCCTGAATGTAAGATCTCACAGAGGACTGAGTTGAAGAGGGCAGCCAAGTTACTGGCCTGAGTGACAGGAAAGATGGTGGTATTGTTCACAATGATAGAAAAGGGAGGGGAGGGGAAGGTGAAGAGCTCACTTTCAGCCATGTTGAGCTTGTTGTTTGGCTCGAAAGATAGGCCTGGAGTAGAGGAAGATCTGAGAGTCACCAGAAATAGTTGTGGTACAGCAGTGGTCCCCAACCTTCTTTGTCTGGCAGCTGCCAGACGACGAGCCACGGAGGACCGTGGCGGCGGACGAGCATCCGCCAACGAGCGGCAACGTCAATAGGCGTCGCCGCCAAAATGCCACCGAGAAGCAGCGTCATCCAGAGACATCGCTGCCGAAATGCCTTTTGGCGGCATTTTGGAGGCGATGACTCGGCTGCTGCTCGTCCGCCGGCCAGCACTTAGATGGGGACCCCTGTGGTACAGTAACTCCTCACTTAAAGTTGTCCCGGTTAACATTGTTTCGTTGTTACCTTGCTGATCAATTAGATATCATGCTCATTTAAAGTTGTGCAATGCTCCCTTATAATGTCATTTGGCAGCCGCCTGCATTGTCCACTGCTTGCAGGAAGAACAGCCCGTTGTAGCTAGCTGGTGGGGGCTTGGAACCAGGGTGGACTGGCAGCCCTGCATCAGCTCCCCGCTCCCCTAAGTTCTCTGTGCGAGAGCCGCCCAGCAGGCTATCAATTGCCAGCAGTTCAGCTGTCCCTCCCCCCATTGCCATGTGCTGCTCCTGCCCTCTGCCTTGGAGCTGCTCCCAAGAGCCTCCTGCTTGCAGTGCAGGGGGGGAGAGAGGAGAGCTAATGTCAGGGTGTCCCCCTTTCCCCTGCACCCTACTTACTCCATCTCCATGGGGGGGACATGACAACACGACAGGGCTCAGGACCAAGGGAGCTTCCTGGGAGCAGCTGCTGTCTCAAATTGCTGATTAATTAACAAGGCAGCGTACTTAGAGGGTCAGCCTACTTAAAAGGACAATGCGCATCTCTCTCACACACAGGAGTGTGTGTGTCTGTCTGCTATGCTGTCTCCCCTCCCTCCATTGTGCTGCCTTGTAGCTGTGAGGCTACATTAACAACAATGGGTTAACCCTTGAGGGCTCAGCCAAAAGCTAGTTCATCATTTAACAGTAAGGCATTCCCTGGAAAATAGCCCACCCTCTTACTTCACCACCTCAACCAAGCTTCACAATCATCATCGCTGTGAACAGTATTAAATTGTTTGTTTAAAATTTATTTTGTGTGTGTGTGTATATCTATCTATCTATCTATCTTTTGTCTGGTGAAATTTTTTTTCCTGGAACCTGAAACCCACCCCCCCACCATTTACATTAATTCTTATGGGGAAATTGGATTCGCTTAACATTGTTCCTGAAAAATGCGACTTTAAGTGAAACTACTACAACATTAAGCGAGGAGTTACTGTAGTTGAATTTGTATCTGCAAATGAGATTACCCACAGTTAACGTGAAGAGGGAGAAGAGAAAGGAACCAAGGACAGAAATCTGTTGCACCCTCACTGAAAGCTGGAGGGGGGGGGGGGTGAGATGCGGAGGATCCTCCAAAAGACCTGCCAAAGGAGCAATTTTATGGGAATTACCCAGATCATCAAATGAAAGGGGACATTATAAATCAGAAACTGTATTTCTCGGTGCAATGGGTTTAAAAAAGTATTTCACAAATCTATGAGGTGGGTTTGTTGTACAACGCAATACACCTCTACCTTGATATAACACGAATTCGGATAGAATGCAGTAAAGCAGTGCTCCGGGGGGGGCAGGGCTGCGCACTCCGGTGGATCAAAGCAAGTTCGATATAACGCGGTTTCACCTATAACGCGGTAAGATTTTTTGGCTCCCAAGGACAGCGTTATATAGAGGTAGAGGTGTATTTCTCAAAAACATTAGGCATAAGAGAATGGAGAAGGAGTGAGGCATTAAAGCCATCAGCATTAAATCTCTGTCACAACCTTCCAACTCCAGTTGTAAAAACTGTTCTTTGATTTTTTGTGGATTGGCATAGTTATTAGATTTGACATGTTCACAATCAGTTCAAAATATATAGCTTGAACTTCAGGGAAAGAGCAATCATACTTGACTCAAACCTGAAAATATAATGAAGTCTTCCCATTAAACATGAAAAGCATTATGTGGACCAATAAGACACAGAAGCAACTGTATTCACTCCAGTTCCCTGACAGCACAGATAGCAGCTGCTAGCATGGACATATTGCCACTACTATCTTTCAGCAATATTGCTGCACTCGGTCTGCATGTTCCCCCATTAGAGCTACAAGAGGAAGTAACTTTCCCATGGTGACAGGAACACACAAACACTAAATGCTAAGGGGTAACAAAGTTAGTTCCTTGTGAGGACAAATCGTTTATTTCTTCTATTCTGGGAATATACATGGGCATGGGGGAGTGGGGGGAGGGGGGAGAGGAGAAGGGAGAGAGGAAGAAGTGCTCCCCAATGTGATAGGGAAAGGTTTAATCTTTCACACAAATACAGGTCACTAATACAACAAACAGGACTGGGAACCTATTACACTTTTGTTGTGGGGAAGATGGGGATAGGAAGCCCAAATGGTAAGTGGTCAGCATGCTGATGTTTCACAGGACTAGCATAGAGAATTGCTAAATCTATGCAAGGGTTACGGATAGCCTGAAACTCAAGGTCAATATTAGAGAAGAATGAGAGTTACTTGTTTCAAGTACACTTCTACCCAGATATAACGCGACCCGATATAACATGGGTTCGCATATAGCGCGGTAACCCCAGGGCTCTGGCACCGAGGGTCGGGCGGCGCTTTAAAGGGCCCGGGTCTCCGGCTGCTACGGGGAGCCCCGGGCCCTTTAAATCACTGCTGGAGCCCTGCCACCGCTACTCCGGAGCTGCGGCAGCGGGGCTCGGCCGGCGATTTAAAGGGCCCGGGCTCCCCCCAGCGGCCGGAGCCCGGGGCTCTTTAAATCACCGCTGGAGCTCTGCTGCCGCTACCCCAATATAACAGGGTTTCACCTATAACGCAGTAGGGATTTTTAGTTCCCAAGGACCGTGTTATATCGGGGTAGAGGTGTATTGAAAATCTTGAAAAGAGGAAATAAAGTAGAAGTAAATTGCTGCTGGCAGAGATTAGCAGTTTTCCTCCATATATTATGGACATGCTGCCACAGAAAGTTATACATATAAATAGAGGAAACAATTTAAAGAGTGATGTTACCACACTAAAAATAATTTAACAAATGCATTTATAAGTTACAACATCTTACATTAAAACATTAATTTCTATTTGCAATGTCTACTTTATGCAATGCGGTCTGCTTGAACTAATACCACAAGTCAGCATCACTTCTAAGTTCTAATGCACTATCCCAATACTGCAATGAGAATACATTCACATGCAGCTTGTACAAATTTTAAAAATACATTTCCAGTGGAATTATTACTGAAGTGCTCACCAACTTTTTTTTCTTGGACTCCCCATCTGGGGTGCACTAGTGCACAGGCACCACGCATGATCCTTTGCAGCATGGCAGCAACTGTTGCTGCCTTTTTCTCACACTTCTGTCCTCTCTCTTTTCAGTATATTTTCTTTCCCTTGTTTCTTTCTTGTTTTCTCTCCTTTACTTTTTTTTGTCTGACTCTTCTCTCCAGAAAAGTGCAGGCAGATGGTGGTGGGGAGAGCAATAGGACATTTGATACAACCCAAAGCTGAACTAACTGCTAGATGTGCAAAGAGAAGCTTAGGTTGGCATGGTACTCCCTGACTATACACCTGTGCATGTGAGTTGCTCCTGCAGCCAACAATATTAGGGCTCACAACAGATGCAGGAAGGGTAATTAATTACTTTCAAGTAGCCACCTGCCATTTTAACTAGAGAAGCAATGGATCAGATCTGAGATCCTACAACTTTCTTCTACACCGGGGTACTCAACCTTTTTCTTTCTGAGTCACCCCCCCCCCCATAAAAACTCCACAGCCCAGCTGTGCCACAACAACTGTTTTTCTGCATATAAAAGCCAGGGCTGATGTTAGGGGGTAGCAAGCAGGACAACTGCCCAGGGGCCCATGCCACAGGGGGCACTGTGAAGCTAAACTGCTCAGGCTTTGGCTTTAGCCCTGGGAGGGGATGCTTGGGGCACCAGGATGCAGTCCTGCATGGTAGGGCTTTGGCTTTTCTGCCCTGGGTCCTAGCAAGTCCCTGGTTGAGAACCACTGTTCTGCACAGTGATCTATTCTTCTGCCCAGCAATCCTATTGGGCACCTCACGGGCAGCCTCACTCACCTCAGATTGAGAAACTTTCTACTATGATCAAATTTTGACCCTGTCAAAAGATGTCCTTTTAAAAGGGACACCAAACTGAAGTTTAATCAACTTAAAATTATTTCAAATGCCAGTCATCCTTGAGCCCTCCTGCCTATTTGTGTTTTGACAGTCAAGCATTCCTATTTTGTTTAAAGTGTGTCTCTATGTTGTGTGGAAAGCCCAAAACAATCACAGGAAAATTGACTATACTAGGTCTGTACATTTGACCACACAGTGTATATAAAGTAAAACTGAAAAAAAGAATGTTGAAATTGCCATAGTGAATTAGACCCACGGTCCATCTACCCCAGCATCCTGTCTTGGACAATGGCCAGCACCAGATGTGTCTGAGGAAGGTGCAAGAAACCTCAGAATGGGCTGATGTGGGATAATCTGCCCCCCAGAAAGTCTCATCCTAATTCCCAGTCATTACAGACTGGATTAAACCTAAAGCATCAGGTTTTATATCCCTTCTAAAATGTATTAGCATTAAAGTATTGTAATTCTGGAAATACTTGTTAGCCATATAAGTGTCCAACAGCTCTTTGAATCTAGCTAAAAACTTGGGCTCTTCCACATTTTAATCATACACTGCATGAAAAATTCCTTTTATCAGTTTGAATCTGCCACCATGTTCCTTTTGTTCTTAGTTAAGAGAAAGGGAGAGACTAAGTTCCTGATCTACCTTCTCTATATCATTATTTGATATACTTTTTATCATGTTACATCACATTTGTCTCTTAAGGTAAAAAATCCCAATCTTTTCAGTCACTTCTCATACTATAATTTTTTCATACACCACATTCTTGCTGCCCTTCCCTTAGCCCCTTTCATTTTGCTATATCTTTTTTTGAGTCAGGTGACCTGCACATAATATTCCAGATGAGGGTATTCAATTGATTTACATAATAGCATAGTTTTAATATTATTCTCCATCCTGTTACTTGTGCACCTTAATGTCTTCTTTGCTTTTTTGACCACAGCTGCACACTGAGTAGGTCTTCACTCCCACAATGAGGCCCAGGCCTCTTTCCAGAGTTAAGTTAATTATCAGGCTAGTTCAAATTTCCCCCCATCAATGGACATTTCAGTGTTGGTAAAAGCAAAGTACTTAGTCCACCACAGTATCTGTCCATTTATCTAGCTTGGTTAGGTCCCTAAAGTTCCTCACAATCTTCTCTATACTTGACTAACTTAAATAACTTATCTGCCAATTTTCCCACCATACTCACTTTCTCTGATTGTCAGTATACTGGGTTCATTTTGTTTTAATTACTGTTTACAAATTCACAGCATGCCACATGCTTACAATGAGTCTTTAGAAAGTAAACTAAGGCCCCGATCCTACAAACACAGGTCAAGAAGACTACACACATTTGTGAAAGAGAGCATGTGTGTTTGCTGAATCCTGGCCAAAGAAACTACTGTAGAAATTTTGCAATATTCTTGCCCAAAAAGTGTTCAAATTCAACAAACAAGGTAACTTAATTTAAATGACACAGCAACCAAAATATTTTTTTTTAAAAAAAAAAAGGAAAATGTGACTCTTACAGCTGAACTTTGGCAGGCAGGGTGATTCTGGGGCAGGTTTCAGAAAAGCCAGAACGAATCACAAAATCATAGATTCTGACCTCCTGTACATCACAAATCATTAAGTTTCACCCGTATACCCCTATGTTGAGTCCAATGATTTCAGTTAAAAAAGATTTTAGTCCTCAGGAGGCTAAACTGTTGCGCACCATGAGTTGAGAACAACAGGGATCCCAAGATCTCTGTGATGGCAGAGAATCGCGAGTCTCTAAGGTGCCACAAGTACCCCTGTTCTTTATCCTAGCACACAGTCCATGCTTCCTCTCATGCTGCAGAGGAAAGTGAAAAAAATCCCATGGTCCCTGCCAATCTGATTTTGGGGAAAATTCCTTCCAAACACCAAATCTAGTGATCAGCTAGAGACTAGACCATAAGCATGTGAGCAAGATTCTCTGTACCATTTCCGAGCACCAGTCCACCCCAACTGGTAGTGGCAGAATGCTTCAGAGGAAGGTGAACCCAACCCCTCCACAATACAGTTGTAGAGGGAGAGGGAGAGGGTGTGTGTGTGTGTTCGTTCCTTCCTGACTTCTGCAGGAGGGAGAGGGAGAGGGAGTGTGTGTGTGTGTGTGTGTGTTCATTCCTTCCTGACTTCTGCAGGAGACCAGATGAAACCATGAAGACAGAATTAGATTACAGTCAGTACAGTACAGAACTACAAATATTATAAGCATGCAGAGGGAAATACAGGCAATCCTATTGTCCCAAAAACTTCTTTTAACTCTAAAAATCTAGCAAATGTAACATGGATATCCCTTTGATGCACCACTTAAACTAATCACTAGTTATTGCATGAACTATTGCTAGTAGAAAAACCCTAGATTATCCATCTCTACTAATATAGGACTGATCCAAACCCCCAAAAATATATTTTCTAGTATAAGTGGGTTCTCAAACTTTTCCCTTTCAGGTCCCGCCTTCTAAACCTTCACTTTCCACAACCCCAAAAGCAACCCCCCCATAAACCCAATCCCAGAGATTACACCGTTTCAGCAAAAGGCTCGCAAAATAGTGTCCCACATAATAGTCTATATGAATATAAATTAGTTGACCCGTACAGAGGGAAGCAAACATTGTTACTGAGTGCCTCTGATCGCTTTACATTTAAAAGCTCACGGCATTCAGACACGCACTGAACCCCCTTTCCCCCTGCACCAATCACCTGTCCGGTGCCCCGGACTGGACACGGCTCCGATGCCGGCAGCAGCCCCTCACCTCCAGCAGCTCAGGGCCGCACCCGAGGGGCTAGAAAGGGGGGACTTTGGGGCACGTCACCTTCGCTTACGGAGAAGTTTTGCAGCAGCCCCCCACAGCTGGCTCACGTCGAACTGCTCCGCGCTGCCTGCCCAGGGCTCCCTCACGGGCCTCACCCGTCTCCACCCGGCAGCGGGGCAAGCTCCTGGGGACAGTGGACTACAGAGCAGCCCTCCCGGCTCCCGCAGGCACTGGCCGCAGCACCCCGCGCGCCTCTGGGGAAGCGGCCCCAGAAGACACATTAAAGTCCCGCGACCCCCCACGTCTCTCTGCCTCCCGGACTCGGTTGGAGGATGCCCAGGAGTAGCGGGCCAGGGCTGCCCAGCCGCAGCATGGGGCGGCGAGGACTAGGCCTCTCCGCGTCCCGGAGGAAGCGCAGCGCTGAGCCCGGCCGCCCCCGCCCTTCGGACGGCTGCAGATCCCCCCGCGGGACGCGCTGCCTGCTCCGCCGGGGCGGGCGCAGCGAGGCCGGCTCCTTACCCCAAGTCTTGCGTGGCGGCAGGGGAGGCCAATGCAGCGGCTGGCGGGGCCGGGCTCGGTAACTACACCGCTCCGCCTCCTCCCCGATCCGAGCCACTCAAACAAACAAGATGGCGGCCGCAGCCCTTCCTGCCGCCCAAACCCGCCGTTCAAATCGGCAGGATGTTTACTGTTAAAATGCCCCCCTCCCGGCACAGGGACCAAACACGCATGCGCGGAACTGCAGCCACTATGACGATCAGGGCTCCGTGAGTGCAAGAAGATTCCAAATACGCATGCGCCCCAGCCCCTGCCTTCCGGTAGCCGAACGAAGAAAAGGGCGGGGCGTCGAAAGGTGCTGAAAAGGCGCATGCGTAACCGCTGAGACTCACAAGGCCCAACGAAAGCGGGCGGGGCTAGGGCCCGGAGCGTGGAGAACGAGCCAAGGAAGAGGAATTGCGCGTGGTCGCTGAGCCGGTGTGGTTGAAGCGGCTCGCCCGGAAAGGAAGAGGGCGGTGGTAGCGCCCCCTCTAGGGCAGGAGTGGCTAGCGCAGTTGCTGGGGTAGATAGCAGCAGGTCTGTGCCTAGGGAGCTGTATAGTTACAGCCCCTGGCATCAGGCTTGTGAAATACTGAGTCAGATGACAGCCCCCCCCCAGTGAGATTGGCGGCAAAATCATGAGATTAAAAAGCCCCCCATCAAATCATGTTTTTAGTCTCTTGACTTTGTACACCCCCTCCTCTGCCCACCTGCTAATTTCAGTCTGAAGAGTCAGCCTTTAGTGCACACACAAATACATGCCTCTCCCTAGTTTCTCAGATGGACAGTCCACTTACCCTCTCCTTGCTCTCTCCGCCTCCCCCCCTCCCCACAACAGGGGAACTGCCATCCATTTCCTATTACTATGGCCCTACCAAATCCATGGTCCATGTTTGGTAAATGTCACAGTCATAGCATTTTAAAAATCTTGAATTTCATGGTATCAGATATTTAAATATTAAATTTCACAGTGTTGTAACAAAGCAGGAATATGTATTTAAAAACAGCAAAATATGCACATGTATAGCACTTAAGTCAGCATTTCTCAGACTGGGGGTCCCAACTCAAGAGGGGAGTTGCAAGGCTATTGAAGGGAGGGCGCCGTATTGCTAACCTTACTTCTGCGCTGCTGCTGCCTTCAACGCTGCGTGCCTGGCCAGCAGCGCTGCTGTCAAGCCACCCAGTTCTGAAGGCAGTGCAGAAGTAAGGAATGGGACTACTGCAACCCCCCTACAATAGGCTTGCAACCCCCTTTTGGGTCAAGACCCCCAGTTTGAGAAATGCTATGTACTTTTGTATACTTTTACCCCATAGTACCCTATAGTATAGGGTAAAAGTACACAAAAGACCAGATTTCATGGGGGAGACCAGTTTTAACAGTCTGTGATCTGTTTTTCATGGCCATGAATTTGGTAGGGCCCTACCTATTATCATTTTGACTCTCTCACCCCTTACTTTCCCACCTCACCCCATATTGCCCTCTGTATGAGGTCTATAAAATGGATCTGGAAAATGATCAGAGCTCTCTGCCCCAAGCCCCGAAAATCGCAGGAATGGAGGAGTGCCCTCTGTGGGTGCCAAAATCTGTAACTCATACTTAATTCGCAAGAGCTGGCAACTCTGCTGAAGCATTGAAAAGTCATGAGTCTTGTTCCCAAGATCATTACATTTAAAAATAATAATTCATTTGGGGGTCTTTTTAGTTATCAGTTGGAAGCGACAGAGGAAGAGAAAAACCTGGGTGCACTGGTTGATCACAGGATGATTATGAGCTGTCAATGTAATGCAGCCTTGAAAAATGCTAATGCAGTCCTAGGATGCATCAGACGAGGTATTTCCAGGAGAGATAGGGAAGTATTAATACCATTATACAAGGCACTGATGAGACCTCATCTGGAATATTGTGTGCAATTCTGGTCTCCCACGTTTAAGAAAGATGAATTCAAACTGACACAGGTGCAGAGAAGGGCTACTAGGATGATCCGAGGCATGGAAAACCTACCTTATGAAAGGAGACTCAAAGAGCTTGGCTTGTTTAGCCTAACCAAAAGAAGGCTCAGGGGAGAAATGATTACTCTCTATAAATATATCAGAGAGATAAATACCAAGGAGGGAGAGGAGTTATTTAAGTTAAGCACCAATGTGGACACAAGAACAAATGGATATAAACAAGTTTAGGCTCAAAATTAGGTGAAGATTTCTAACCATCGGAGGAGTAACGTTCTGGAACAGCCTTCCAGCTTCCAAGGGAGCAGTGGGGGCAAAAAACTTAACTGGCTTCAAGACTGAGCTTGATAAGTTTATGGAGGTGAATGTATGATGGGACTGCCTACAATGGCATGTGCCTAGTCAGCGACTGTCAGTAGCAAAAATCCCCAAAGGCTGGAGACGAGACACTAGATGGGGAGGGCTCTAAGTTACTACAGAGAATTCTTTCCCAGGTATCTGCCTGGTGGGTCTTGCCCACATGCTCAGTGTCTAACTGAGAACCATATTTGGGGTTGGGAAGGAATTTCCCCCCGTGTCGGATTGGCAGAGACGCTGGGGATATTTCACCTTCCGATGCAGAATGCAGGTTTAAACTAGTTTAAGCTAGTGTAAATGGTGAATTCTCTGTAACTTGACGTCTTTAAACCATGATTTGAGGACTTCAGTAACTCAGCCAGAGGTTAGGGGTCTATTTCAGGAGTGGGTGAGTGAGGTTTTGTGGCCTGCAACGTGCAGGAGGTCAGGCTAAATGATCACGATAGTCCCTTCTGACCTTAAAGTCTATGAGTCTATTTGTCCTTTGGTTTCTGAGCCTTTAGCTTACACTGGGGACACATCTTCAAGCTTTTTTCTGCAATCACGAAGACAAGGAACTTACTTTTTAAAAATGAAAGCTAAGATTCCTATGCAATCCTATGAGTTCAGGAGCTGAGGGTCGTAAGGGAAACACCAAATATCACAAGATTTGTGAGAGTTGGGAACACTGAGGTGTATCTGCTTGCTGGCCAAATGAATCAAACTGGTGGGACAGTTCCTGAACAAGTCAGGTGATGAATGATGGGGTAGCAGAATGGCTGGCGGGTCTGCTGATGTACTGCATGTGGGGTGGTGATGTGTACTGCCCCTGACTGAGCAGTTGGACACTTGGGATCATTAACGTCTCTTGTTTAGTGTTAAACAGTTCTGATTCAACACATGCAAGCTGTGAGCTTAATTACTCTGTTAACTAAGACCTTGCCAAACACAAAGTTGTACCACTTTAATTGTACTGGTATAGTTAAAATGGTATGTGTACACAATTATATTGCTATAAAGGGGCTTATATGGGTAAAGCTTATTCCTATATGTGAATCAATATAATACTGTCACACTAGAGGTTTTACTGGTATAACTATATCAGTACCTAACTGACATAACTACTCTGGTTCAAAATCTGTGTGTAGATCAGATTTTAGTGTTCCTATTGCTGATACTATCTCAGAACCCTATTAAGGAGCAACTGAGTAGACCCCAGATCCCAGGCTAGCATCTTCGCCCCACCAAGGAAAAGCAGAGCCTAGAGAAGTCCATGAATAGTTGTCTCAAACAGGCAGCATTTGTTGGCAGAACTCAAGAGAGTACCATTGCTTTTCTCCACAATGCACAATTTGAATCCGGGTGTGAAAAAGGACTAGTGCCCATGAGTGCCAGCAGGGTCTAATCTACTTTCTACCATAGGTCAGGACATTGTCTTTGGCAAGAGGTAAACTGTCGTTATTACAGATTCCCCCTGAACAAGTAAAGCAAAGAGAACGTTCATCTAGGCTAGCGAACGCACAGTCATGATGTTTGTCATTTGAATTCAGATGCAAGCTACTCCCCTCCAGATTGATCTATTAGGGGCCAACAACCATGCTGGAGGCCTGATAAGTTGCTTGATCTCAGACACAAATCCTTCAGACACAGCTCTCGGCTTTCTAGGGAAGCAAAACAAACAGTCCTGTTATTACGAGGCAGCAAAAATCACTTCCCTTGCCTTCAGGCTGTTTTGCTACGGACTCTACAAACAGGTTTCATTAGTCTGGAAAAAGGGCTCTATACCATAAATCAAATATCCCCTTTTAAAGCTTGCTTCTCTATTGAAGGCCCAGCTGTCAGGTCTTCCCTCCAAGCTTCACAGCTCACTCCTGCCCTCTGGAGCATTTCCGATATTTCTTCTCCCTTTCCTCAACAATGTTCATTAACCACTTCCGCCCATGGCTGGATATGGCACCTGCACACCCCAGACCTTTTTCCTTGCTTGAAGCAATTTGGTTTCGGAACCACATGTTTTGGAAGTTTGAAAATAGCAAGCATTTCCCTAGCAACCAAATGTATTATCTCACAGAAAGCATTATGACTGCAGGTGGAAAATAAGCAGCAGGAGTAGATGATTAGTAAACAAATACTCTGTTTTTATACTAATGACTCTAATTTTTTTTAGAGGGAAGAACTGAAATACAGAAAACCAGGAAACAATTTTTTCTGAATAGAATGTTTTTCAGTCACCTCTATGAGGCATCAGCGAGTCTGTGAAACCATGGCTACACAAAGTCAAATAACATATTGGATCAACTATAAAAGAAAGTGCCGTAAATCATCCTTGTCCCAAAGAGACCTTAAATATATAAGCATAATGAAAACTTTCTTATAAAACAATATTGTACATTTATTTAATAGACTATCAGCACATAAGCTGGAACACTGAAATACCATGAAACTCCGCTTTCCCTCCAAGGGTTTAAACAATATTACTGTAATTGAGCAAATCTATCATATCAGACAATAATATAATCTTAGCAAATGATAGCATATTAAACAAATACTGTCAAAATATACAGTCTAGTCTCCTGATTCCACTTCCTCTGACTCAATTTTGCAGTATTCAGTATTCATTTTCTGTAATAGTGTCTCATTAGAATCTTTATCCAAAACAAACACTGATTCTCCTTATGCCCCACACGGAACTTTGCTGGGTAAAGTAATGCTCCCAGGATGTCTTCTATCAGAAAATGCCTGTTGTGACACTACTAACCCCTTTCTTTTTTTCTCAATACAGTGGCTTAGTGGTTGAAGCACCAGGTTGGAAATACTTAAACTCCCTGGAACCACAGATTTTTAGTCTCAGCAAGACTGACTTGTTATTTCAGCGGTACATATATGGAGTTCCATGCATTTTAATCAGAAGTCCTTTTGCTCTCACTAGGATATTAAATATAATACACCACTTTTAATAAAAGGAAGGGTTTGCCCCACGGTCTTTGGCCAACAATTATTTTCTCCCCACTGCTGGGTAGTATGCCAGCTGTTTACCTACCTGTCACAGTCCACATTATTCTTGAATAGTAGCAGAGCTTAACTTTAGGGAAGAGTATGATGCATTCCTAAAACATTCTTTCATATTTCCTGAATATCATTCAGCTCTTTTTCTCACCCATGGACTTAAAAATCATTGTACTCTTTGTCTCACCTAATTTGGGTATTCTTGGTATTCTGGTACTCGCGCTGAATTCTGATATTAGTAGTTTAGCACTTCTTATTACAGAAGGGATCCTTTCTTGCAAGTCAGATCTTGAATCCTTTCTTGCAAATCAGATCTAAAATACTTGAAATTAGCTTGTCCATAAGACCTATTGACCGATTAGAATCATGAGGCCATTAAGGAGTAGTTTTGATCCTTTCTTGATGCCTAGCCAGACTTTTGCAATTCTTTCAGCATTTTAGTGTCTGATCTTCCTACATTTATTATTATTATTATTATTGAGCTACCAAAGTATGCCAAAGCATTTCACAGAAGTAGAGACATACAACCTGAGCCCCAAAGAGCTTCCAATCTAAATGTAGCCTAATTTAAATCTAAATTATCTGAATGATAATTTCTTCATCTTTACTCTGTTGTCCACTGTTTGCACATGATTATCAAGATTAGGATGACCAGACAGCAAATGTGAAACATCGGGACAGGGGGTGAGGAGTAATAGGAGTCTATATAAGAAAAAGACCCCAAAATCGGGACTGTCCCTATAAAATCGGGACATCTGGTCAGCCTAATCAAGATCAATTCACTCTGTAAGCTTGTTCTCCAACTTGATCTTGTCCATCACTGTAGAAGATTTCAGTCTAATTTAATGTTACATAGTTTGTCCAAGAGATTTCTGATTGATCGTCATCTCATGAGACTGTTTCTCTCCCATCACAGTTAATTAAGATGGCCTCTTTGCATGGCCTGAAGCTGAGCTTAATCACATGATGTAAAAATGTTTGGTTTAAACTGTTATTGAGATTTTAAAACATCATGACTGTATACAATGATCAAGCCAATCATTTAAGCTTCCACATAATTGTGGGAAGCTCTTCTAAAGATTACTAAAACTATAATACAACAAACAAAAAGATTTCCTAGACAGAAGCTCAGCACAATATGTTCTGTTTCCTTATGCATAAAGCTCCAGCTCCAACCACTAAACAACCATTTTTAAAGAATATCAATGAACTATCTTCATTTTTAACCAAAGAATAAATTATTGTATGAGTGTTTCAAAGGGCCACTTCCATGTTCAAAAGATTTATTTTTAATACAAATTTTCTTCAGTTGCCATAAATACCCCAAAGCAGGGGTGGGCAAACTTTCTGGCCGGAGGGCTACATCTGGGTATGGAAATTGTATGGTGGGCTATGAATGCTCACAAAATTGGGGGTTGGGGTGTGGGAGGGGGTGAGGGCTCCAGCTGGGGATGAGGGCTCTGGGTTGGGGCCAGAAATGAGGAGTTCAGGTGCGGGAAGGGGCTCCAGGCTGGGGCATAGGGTTGGGGTGCAGGGTGGGTGAGGGCTCTGGCTGGGAGTGCAGGCTCTGGGGTGGGGCTGGGTATGAGAGATTGGGGGTGCAGGAGGGTGTTCCAGGCTGGGACTGAGGGGTTCGGAGGGCAGGAGGGGGATCAGGGCTGGGGCAAGGGGTTGGGGCATGGGAGGGGGTGAGGGATGCAAGCTCCGGGCGGTGCTTACCTCAAGCAGCTCCTGGAAGCAGCAGCACCTCCCCCATCTGGCTCCTACACAGAGGCACGGCCAGGAGGCTTTGCGTGCTGCCCGTCTGCAGGTGCCGTCCCTGCAGCTCCCATTGGCCTCAGTTCCCAGCCTATGGGAGCTGCGGGAGCGACGCTTGGGGCAGGGGCAGCGTGCGGAGCCCCCTGACTGCCCCTACATGTAGGAACCGGACAGGGGACATGCCGCTGCTTCCGGGAGCCGTGCGGAGCCACGGCATGCGCAGAGCGGGGCAAGCCCCCGACCCCACTCCCTGGCTGGAGCTCGAGGGCCGGATTAAAACGTCTGAAGGGCCAGATGCGGTCCCCGGGCCATAGTTTACCCACCCCTGCCCTAAAGCATTAAAGCAAAGGATTTTTAAAATCTAATTTAATTTTTCACCACTCATGTTGCTTGTGTAGCTTTTCTATTTCACTCAACTTGGACAGTGATCTGTAGAAGTGACCTGATGCTCAACATGTAAATTGACCTCCTGACTCAGTTGCCTTGTAACTGCCATTGCACAGCAAAAGAAACATACCGTATGATTTGAATGCTGCTCCCAGTACTTCGCTGAATTTCTCATCTGGCTCTGCTCAGTTAATTGCATTCCATTCTGTACTCCAGGAAAAGAGCTGGTAGTTGATTTTATGCTCTTCACCAACATATGGGGAATAGGACCAATTCAGTGACATTTAAAAGGAAACTGAGGCCTATTTTCATTTCTAGCCTCTGGTCAAATGCACCAGCCAGTCAGTGCATCCAGAATTTTTAAGAGGAAATTAGCTTACATCAGCTAAACAACTTTTTCTTGAGAGGGGGACAGCTTTTTTTTGAGAGCTCTATTCACTTTGAATAAATGTTTTTGAGGTAATCACGTTTCCCCACTGGACACTCAAATTTGAGATACAGGTTGTCTGTGGATCCACTGTTCCATGCACCATCTTCCTCCAGTCTAAGCTGCTTTGATTTGCACAGAAACATGTAAAGAATCTATGGCTGCAAACTATGGACAACGTAGCTACCAGCTAAACTGCACACATGAGTCACTGGAGAGGAAGACCCCACTCCTTCAGAACATCCCCTCTCTTCCCACATTATAATTATCAAGGGTTGAGAGGCTATGGTTATCTAAGATCAGAAGCTCCCTTTCTCTCCAAAACATTCTATTTTCACTATGTTTAAATATATATATTGTACCAATTGTGACTTGACTAATTCTGTGGAAAAGGCCCATTCTTTGTGTTATGTTTTATCCCAGCAAGTCTTTCTGATGAACAGTATACTCAAAGTACTATTGCCTTAATGTATTTTAGTTGGGAACAGACTTGTACTAAAGTATATATCATAAAAGTGATGGTACAATACTTTATATGTACATCAGAGCCTTGCCAGTCTGCTGATATATAAAGTACTGGTGTTATATTTGTCTTGGGAATAGCTCCATGCTAAAATATATTATTAGAGTGATGGTATTTTCCATACACGGAATCAGAAAGAGGTGCAATGCTGTTGTTTATAAAAAGCTTCTGTCTTTAATAGTACAGTTTAATGTTAGCTTATTCTCAAGCTACAATGCATCATTTACAGTGCTTGGTTCTAACTGTATCTCATCATACATTTCTCTGAAAGTATTAAAAATATCCACACAATTAAAGGCATTTATATGATTAGGAATCACAATAAAGTAAAAAGAAAACAACACATTTTTGTAGCTGGTTAGGCAGAGCCCGCACTCTACCCATAGGGGCCAGTGCAAGGATGTGGAATAAAGTTGCACCTTCAATGGAGGTGTTGCAATTTGCTTTCCTCCAAGAGCAAGGGGATACCAGCAGAGCAATTGTGACTGACAATCAGAGTATTTTCCAAGAGCTCTTCCTTGAGTGGCTCAGAGGTATGCAGTCTTTTCATCAGCACCTCAAGGCTCACTGTAGTCTCAACCACATATTTGCATTTAGTATCTGCTATGTGTGTAGGTGAGAAACATCTTGTTTATTAATTATCAGAGAGGACAATTTAGAATGGAACTGGCATGTCAAAAATTAAGTAGTTTACATTTCTAAATTGTGTTAATTTAGATGGACCAATGGGCCCGGAGCATCAAAGGTGTTAACATGACCCAGTCACTGCACAAATCTCAGGCCCCACTGAAGTCCTCGTCAAAACTTCCAATCCAAAATTCAGAGAATTCATGAGAAACATGGTACAGGCAATGAGTTCATTAAAATGACTTAACCCATCTGTGTTTTGTATTGTATCCATCCTCATTTTCTCATAATAATTTTTCTCTCCTAATTCTGACAGATGCTACTGTCTGAAGTCTCAAAGTGCTGCTCTGAGGCAGTATAGTTTCTCTTGCAACGGCAACAAAAAATAAAGGCCCTGACCACCTGCGATAATGATGTCACTTTTCATAATAAGAGTACAAGGGTGTTAGCCCCAGGGTACTAGCCAAATTCTAGTTTAGATAATTACATGCTGCCTCCGATAATCAGGCCTAGTGGTTGGAGCATAGGTTGCAGCCTAGGCATAGGGTTGGGCCTGGATCAAGGGTGGTGCTGGAATTGAGATCTGGGGACATGCCAGGGTCAAACCAAGATCAGAGTCCCTAGCCAAACCAGAATCAGAACCGTAGCTGTCAAAGCTGTGTGGTCAGAGTCCAAAGACAAGACAAGTTGGTATTAAAGTTGGAGTCCGGATACAGGCCAAAAGTCAAAATTAGGTGGTCAGAGTCTGAGGGTTTGGGGAGGATTAGGAAGTGGAGTAAGGTTACCATCTTTGAAATGCAAAAAAA